>NC_058130.1:9140766-9155540 GCF_016433145.1 Gracilinanus agilis | reverse complement strand
AAGGGTAGGCAATGGGGGTCAAGTGACTTGCCCAGGGTCACACAGCTGGGAAGTGTCCGAGGCTGGATCCGAACCTAGGACCTCCCGTCTCCAGGCCTGGCTCTCAATCCACTGAGCTATCCAGCTGCCCCCCATGCCTTTCTTAATGTGGCGTGAGATTGTATTAAGTTTCAGGGCAGCTTTATTGCATCATTGACTCCATTTAATCTCTCACAACACTAAGGTCCCCAAATCTTTTTCAGATAAACAACGTTAACTGTCCTCATCATGGCTTGGGATGTTTTATTTTTTAACCCAAGGGTAAGACTATATTTACTCTATTAAATTCCATCCAGATACATGAATCATGTCATTCCAGCCCGTCCAGGTATTTTAAATCATAATCATGTTGTCTTGTGTGTTTACCATTCCACCTCACTTTAGGTNTCCTTCCTTCCTTCCTTCCTTCCGTCTTCTCTGTCTCTGTCTCTCTCTTTCTTTAAATAAAAACAACAAATCCTTATCTTCTGCTTTGACTCAATAGTGGGTATTGGTTCCAAAGCAGAAGAGCTGTAAGGGCTAAGCAGTGGATATTAAGTGACTTCTCCAGGGTCACATGGCTAGGAAGTATCTGAGGCTAGATTTGAACAGAGGACCTCCCAACTCTAGGCCTATCTCTCAATCCACTGAGCCACCTAACTGCCCCCAAGCCATGCCTTTCTTAATGTGGCGTGAGATTGTATTAAGTTTCAGGGCAGCTTTATTGCATCATTGACTCCATTTAATCTCTCACAACACTAAGGTCCCCAAATCTTTTTCAGATAAACAACGTTAACTGTCCTCATCATGGCTTGGGATGTTTTATTTTTTAACCCAAGGGTAAGACTATATTTACTCTATTAAAGTCCATCCAGATACATGAATCATGTCATTCCAGCCCGTCCAGGTATTTTAAATCATAATCATGTTGTCTTGTGTGTTTACCATTCCACCTCACTTTAGGTCATCTGAAAGGTACACTTGGAAGGGTCAGCGCACTCTTTTTGCCTTCATCTATTTTGATTACAGAAATACTAACCTGTGTAGATTTATGCAGCACTCTCCTAGCACTCTCCGGCGACTTCCCACCTTTGGGTGTAGCCTTTCAATGAGTTTCAAATGTACCAAATTGTGCTATTAGCTCACTCAGGCCTTTTCATCTTTTACTCAAGAATCTGGTTGTAATCCAATATCCTAGTTTCCCAATCCAAACATTCTTTTATTGTCTTCTGGCCATAAGCACAGTGAAGGACTGTCTCCTTCTCTCACTTAACGGCACGATCTAAAGCCTTTTCATCATCTCTGAAGAAATAAATCAAATGAAGAGAGTAGAAAGAGAAAAGAGTACAGAGAGCTGGGAGTTTAAAGGAGGGGTATAAAGTAGGTAAGAGAAAGAAATGTTATCAAAAGTAGAGTCAGGGAAGTCCAACGGCCCTTCAGGAATCACAGGAATATCTAAGAATGGCAGATTATGGTGGATTATGCCTAAGAAAGGCTGTATTTTCTTTACATTTTCTATGAAGTTTCTGCAGAAATTACAGGTCCAAGTAAAAAGGCTTTAAGCTAAAAAGGTTGAGAAAAGGGAAAAAAAGGCTATCTATGTCTACATCCCAAATGTGGTATCATGGGAAAGAGCTACATGGAGGGACAAAGATAGTGGCTGGGACTCCTGAAAGTTTATAGAAGTCAAAATCCAAGGAAGGGATCAGTAGTAAAATCCCTGACCTCAAATATCTATACACAAATGCCAAAATTTTAGGTAACAAATTAGAAGTCCTAACAGACAAATTTGACCTCTTAGCTATCACTGGGACTCAGCGGGATGAAACCTATGACAAGACCACGGTTCTGAATGGGTATACTTTATTCAAAACAAGCAGGACAGGTATCAGATGGGGGTGGAGTACCATTATATATTAAGAAGGTAGACTCATATGAAAACATCTAGGCACCGGAAGGGGAAGCAAAATGGAGACTATTTGGATAAAGGCCAATGGAATGAGAAATGGAAATGATCTTGGACTTGGAGTATAAAACAGACCCCCCTGGGGAAAGCTAGATGGGTTTGTGGATTGAGAGCCAGGGCTAGAGATGGAATGTCCTGGGTTCAGATCTGGTCTCAGATATTTTCTAGTTGGGTAATCCAGGGCAAATCACTTAATCCCCCCATTGTCTAGCCCTTACCACTTTCTGCCTTGGAACTAATACACAGTATTCATTCTAAGATGGAAGATAAGGAAAAAAAAGACTACTTGGAAAGAAAGAGGAAATAGATGATGAATTTGGAAAGCAGATCACAAGGCTGGCAAAGAGGGATGATGTAGCAGAGAAGGGAGCTTATAATGATCCAGCCATCTGCTGGAGAGCTACCTGTCAAAAGCTGAGAAGCTCGTAATTACTGTTTGCCCTATGATTTCATTTTTCAAAAAGTAGGGGAAACAACAAAGGGACATTCTCTTTTGTTTTTGATTTTTACCCGACAGCCTTTGTTTTCCCTTCTATAAAATACGAATAAGAACAGCAACCTCCTCAGAGTTGGTCATTCAAAAAACATTGATTAAGTACCTTCTATGTGCTAGGCTTGTGCTAAGTGCTAGGGATACATATACGAAAATGAAAGATCATCCCTGCCCTCAAGGAGCTTATGAACATGAAAGAAAGCCAAAAAGTGGGGAGGAGGTACCTAGAAGGGTAACAATAAAAATAATTTATCACGTGATGATATTTATTATCCTTATATTTAGAACTAGCATTTATATAGTGCCTAATAGTCAAAATCAGATCCATAAGAGAACATTCTCTTGGTGGTGGTGGTGATGGTCGTAAATGAGAATTTCAATCTGATCTAATAGACATTTATTGAGTACTTACAGGCCCTGTGCTAAGCTTTGGGGTTACAATGAATTAAAAGAAAGACAGTCCCTCCTCTGAAGGAGCTGACAATGTAATGGGGCAGGGTAGGGAGAGACACACAAAACAAGGTAGGAAAAGGACAGGGGAGTGCAAGGGGCAGAGGAGACAAGACCAGAGGATATCTTGAATAATGGAACTGAAACCAGGCAAAGCAGCAGATACAGGGGAGACTGAGCTGAGGGAGTCCAGTTTCTGCCTTCTATAAAGGAAGGCATTGGGAGGAGTTTTGTATTTTATACTCCAGCTCTCCAATCATAGGGGAAAGGATATCAAGGGAAGTGGTAGTTGTTAAGGCTTGAGTTAGCAGTATAGTGACAAGGGAGGGTAGAGAGAAAATTCAGCATGTACCGTAGATTTGGGGAAAGCAGATTTCAAAACCTCCATAGGAAAGATAGATGGGGTTCTTGGGACTAAAATGTTATAGGAAAAGCAAGGCCAGGAGAGATGGGAAAATCTAAATTTGAAGATGTAAAAAAGAAAAATATTAGTGAGGAAGAAAGCTAGAATTTGTCTGAAGAAGATGAATGCGAATGCATAGGGAATTTACCAATCAGCTTCTATTTAAAGAAGAAATGTACAGGAGATGGAATTAAGGCCAGGAAACAAAGGATAAACACAAAAGCATGACATGGTTTTATAAAAATAATGCTGGGAGTGCTAAGCTCAGAATGAGTTGAGCCTGGTGAGGAAGCTAAAAAAAGGAATGGAGGTTGTTTGATTTTATATATTGGGAGAAATAAGAGTATTAGAGAAAAAATAGGACCTTTTCCTGGGATGGATGAGATAATGCTAACTTAAACAAGAGAAGAGATGGAATTATTCAATTATTGTTTATTCCTCTGTTTTCTCTGCTAAGAAGAATTTTTCTTACAAGAATTGATGCAAAATGAAGCATGTAGAACCAGAAGAATATTCTACATAGTGACAACAATATTTTTGATGAGCAACTATGAATTATTATTATGCATAATTGAGTTATTCTCAACAATTTAGTGATCCAAGTCTCATGATGAAAATTTCTATCTGTCCTCTGAGAAAAAAGCTAACGGAGTCTGAATTGTAAGAGGGGAAAACTAGATATTTAAGGGATGGTCACCAGAAATCGATTAACTCGATTTCAAAATAAAATAGACCCAAGTCAGGATGACTTTTATGGTGGTTTATTTACAATTAGGAAGGTTGAAGGTAGGGAAATTGAGAGAGAGAAACTCTGGCCCCGACCAGAGGTCCAGACCAGGTAAGAATTTAGAGGCCCAGCAGAGGGGCGCAGAGGTGAATTAAACAAGGCTTCTAGCCACAAGGCCTCCTCCAAGATGAGAGGCCTCCCTGAGGCTGGAGCCTCCAGAAACATCCAGGGAAGAGAAAGAGAGTCAGCCTAACTTACCCAGGTGACAATTCAAAGGGAAGCCGTCTGAGGTCTCGCCAGAGATCCTTCCACACCAAGATCAAAGCGCCAACTGCCTCCACAGGAGGTTACCATCATACTTAAAAGATAGCAGCTCTCATCACTTCCTGTGTCCACCTCCAATTTCAAGTGGACAAATGGCAGCCTCGATACTGTTTTGGACCGCCCAGGGGGCAGACACTTGTTTTTGATTTGTCACTTATTGTCACGTGTGGGTAACAGACCTCCCTCTCCCCACTTAATTCTAAGTTGAGTGGGGTGACATTATTCCTGGTGGCTAAAGAATGAATGAGGGTGAGCTAATTCCATTTACATAGAATGCAGACTGAAATATACCGTATTTCATTTTCTTTCTCCTTTTTAAAATTTGAGATCTCTTCCACAAAATTACTAATTTGAAAAATGATTACACACGTAAAATCTATATCAGATTGCTTACTATCTCAGGGAAGACAGGGAGAAAGGGAGGCAGAGAGGTTCAGAAGAAAGAAGAAAAATTGGAATTCAAGATCTTTGAATCAATATTGCATATTGGTTCCAAGGCAGAAGAGCAGTAAGGGCTAGGCAATGGGGGTCAAGTGACTTGCCCAGGGTCACCCAGCAAGGAAGTGTCTGAGGTCAGATTCGAACCTAGAACCGCCCATCTCTAGGCCTAGCTCTCTATCCACTGAGCCACTCAGCTCCCCCCAATAAAATGTTATTGGAAAAAAATGACTTTTACACTGGAAATATGTTTTTCATTAAAAGAGAGCGTTGATTGCCAAGTAAGGAGATGGTACGAGGACTAACTAGCTGCTCAAGATGAATTTAAGTCCATTGGCCCAAGTGAACCACATTTTTAGGTCCTGGGATAACTTGCTGATACATTGTCATTAATATTTGAAAGATCATAGAAAACAAGAGAAGTCTTGCAAAATTGGATGAGGGCAAATAGCCCATTTTTTAAAAAAGGAAGAGAGCAGAATGCATAAACTAGAGACCAATTATCTTGACTTTGATTCTTGGTCAAATTCTAGAACAGATTACTAAAGAGAAGATTAGTGAACATCTGGAAAGGGAAGCAGTGGTTACAAAGAGCTCGTATGACTTCAACTAGAACAGATCATGCCAAGCTCACTTCATTTCCTTTTGTGGCAGGACCATTAATCCAGTAAATGAGAGCAGTGCTGAAATATTGTTTACCTAGAGCTTAGCAAAGCTTTTAATAAAATGTCTGTCTTTCAATTTAAGTTTAATTTAATTTTTAATTTAAATTTAAAATATTTATTTATTACCAATTACATGTTATAATGAATTTCCACACATTTCCAAAGTTATATGATTGAACTTATCTCCCACCCTTCCTTCCCTTCCCCTTCCTGGTGCTGGCAGGCAATTCTATCTGGGTTATACATATATTATCTTGTAAAACACAATTCCACATTGTTCATTTTTGTGAGTGAATAATCTTATAAAACCAAAACCCCCGAACATAGACCCAAATAAACAATTGAAAAGGCATCTGCTTTCATCTTCATTCCAACTCCAACAGTTCTTTCTCCAGAGGTGGATAGCATTCTTTGTCATAAGTCCCTCAGAATTGTCCTGGTTCATTGTATTGCTGATAATGGCTAAATCTACCATTCCACAATATTGCTGTTATTGAGTACAATGTTCTCTTGATTCTGCTTATTTCACTTGGCATCAGTTTATGCAGGTCTTTCTGGCTCTTTCTGAAGACATCCTATTCATTGTTCCTTACAGCACAGTAGTATTCCATCACCATCATATAGCACAGTTTGTTCAGCTATTCCTAATTGATGGACATCTCCTTAATTTCCAATTCTTTGCCACAAAAAGTAAAATATCTAATATTATTTTTGTAGAGAAGATGAAGAGATGGATTTGGCAAAATGTAGTCAAATGAATTCAGAACTGATTGGATAGTTAGATTCTAAGGGTAATGATTCAATGTCAGTGTAGTAGGAGTCTTCAGTGGAGTACTCAAGGGATCTCTGCATAACCTCCTGCTGTTTACCATGTTTATCAATGACTTGGTTACAGTATTAGTGATCAGATTAGGAGATGACCCAAAACTTGGAGAATCAGCTAACTCATCAGATTAGAGTCAGGACTCAAATAGATCTTGGCAGTCTCAAGCACAGGACATATCTAATAAGATAATATTCAATAAGGACAAATGTCAAATGTGACATGGGTACAAAAAGTTAACTTCTTTAGTATAAGATGGGGGGAAACAGGGTTAAATAGAAAATTTTGTGAAAAAAAATCATCTGAGGCTTTAATGGAATGTAAACTTAGTGTGCGTTACTAGTGTACTGGTATGGCCTAAAAGGCTAGTGGGAGTGAACAGTCTCAATGCTCTCAATTATCATCTGGGATTGTTGGGAATACTATGTTCAGTTCTGGACCACATTGTTAAGATGGACTATGTCCTGAGGAGATTGTGGGAAGCCAGTAAGAGAATAGATCAAAATCTGAGACTCCTCTTTTGACACCTCTTATGATCCATACATTTTCTTATTGGAAAAACATTATAGACTTATTGGAAAGCTTTGAGTCCATAACCAGGCCAGAAGCTACTGAGTTAACAATTTCTCTCCTTGATAATTAAGAAGACTGAACCCTAAAAATAAATTACTTAGATAAAGACTGGAGCCAGACAATTTAGTCCAGACTATCTGACCAGGTGCAGATCTGTAAATCAAGGCAGAATGCAATTAGTAAACATCTCCATGGAATTTATTTCTGCTCCCAGAATTAACCCCTACTAATTGGTGGTTGGAATTTGGCCCTTGCCCTTGTACCCATCTCTCTACTTTTAGACTTTAATGGATTGTTTATGATTTGTAACCCCTTCACAGCTGTGACTCTTTCTTTGTGTTCTTTGTTTGAAACCAGTATAAAATAAAGTCTAAATCCCATAGCATTAGAGCAACATGGGCTAACCACTAGTCTGGTTGTTCTCATTTTCTTTTTCCTGTCTTAACAATCCGATGCCACTAAACGCCACTCAGGACCCCAAAACCATATAGAGGCTGGCTCTCTATAGGAGATGAATAAGGATGGTGAAGAAAAAGATATATTATTTTCTATTCTCGTTCAGTTCTCTCCAGGTATCTCTCACATCTAGCATATCTAAGATTTTATCTCCTTGATTTTTTTCTTGTGTATTTTTTGGTTAGATTTGTTTGGTTCTGAGAGGAAAAGGTTAAAGTCCCCCACTATTTTTTTTGTCAAATGTTGCCTTCTCTAATGGGGGGAGAGGAAGGAGGAAGTTAACTGGGTATTTTAATCTAACAGACAGACAGCAACAACAACAAAAAAACCAAGGATGGTGAAAGACCTCCAGTTCATGCCATATGAGGTCCACTTGAAGTAATTAGGGATGGTTAGCTGGAGAAGAGAAGACTAAAAGGGATGTGAAAGCCATCTTCAGGTATTTGAAGGGCTGGCCCTAGAGGAGGGATTGGTCTTGTTTAGTTTGTCCTGAGAAGGTTGTGAATCAGGATTAATTGAGGATGCCAAAAGGTCAAGTTGGTCTTAACATCAAGGGTAAAAAGAATGTCCTAACAATGTGTACTGTCCTCAAGGGGAAGGGGCTCCTTGGAGAAGAGATAGGGTCTCTAGTTAGAGACTGGGTTACCACTTATAGGGTATGTATGATATTTATGGGATTCTTTTTGTGTATAAGTTTGTCTCAGTTTCCTCATTTGTAAAAAGACCTGGAGAAGAAAATGGCAAACCACTCTAGTATCTTTGCCAAGAAAACCCCGAAATGGAGTCATGAAAAATTGTATCCAGGGGGCAGCTGGGTAGCTCAGTGGAGTGAGAGTCAGGCCTAGAGACAGGAGGTCCTAGGTTCAAACCCGGCCTCAGCCACTTCCCAGCTGTGTGACCCTGGGCAAGTCACTTGACCCCCATTGCCCACCCTTACCAATCTTCCACCTATGAGACAATACACCGGAAGTACAAGGGTTTTAAAAAAAAATTATATCCAACTGAAATGCCTAAACAGCAGTAATAACATGGGTCAGATGAGATATACTCTTTCAACCTGCAAATTCTGTGATTTTACCAATATTCAAAGAACCAGACATTGTGAAAGGAAATTCTTGGTTCTCTTTGTCTATTCTGAGTTTACACTTGTGAAAAGGGAATCCTTTATACTCTTTGCCTAGTTGGAGTTAAGACTTTGATTAACAATAACTTAAGTACCCCTACTTAGTATCTTGATTTGTAAGAGGGTTAACTGTCCTTTGTCTACCTTTTAATTGAATCAACACAAGCTTGAATTAGGTGGAGGAGCTCAAAAGCCACTTAGTGAATTCACACCCTACTTAGTGCTAGGTGAGAAGCCAGTAAGATACTTGGAGAGTTCCACCCTATTTTCTAAATCAAACAGCCAGAAACTTTGGAATTCTTTTAAGGGTTCACACACTCAGAAAACGTGTGAATCCTAAGAAGAGAGTTAACACCTTTAGAGGTTAGAAGTCAGTCTGACAGACACTGCCCTGGGCAGTACTGGACAATTTGGAAACTATGACTGACCCCTGTGAAAAGGGGCAGGAACAGGAAACCACCATAAAAGCCACAAAATCCTTTGGCTGGGGCATTCTGGTGAAGAGTGGAGAGTGTCTCCTGGAGATAGTCTTCGAGGGAACTTCACTGGAGATTTCAGTGTGAATGGCAGCTTCAACTTAGATTCTGACCCCTGGACTACTTTATTGGACGAGTGAAAAAGGCTGACTCCTTTCCTAGTTTCTTAAGAGACTAGCTTCCATCTTGGAGGAAGCTTTGTAGTTACTCACTACTGGCCCTCCTGGCTGAGGACTAGTATAGATATTTTCTCTAACCTCTATCACATATCTCTACTTTATTGTTTCCCCTCTATTTTGTAAATAAACTTCTGACCTGAGATATAATAATTTTGGCGATCACGTTATTTCATATAATTTAAGTCCAACCACTAAATTTAACTTTTACAATACCTTGTTAACATCTAATTATTACATCAAGTTATACAAGGAAGTTTAAAAACTTTCCATTGTTGTCCTCAAAGGCACTAAGTTTTCTATAGTCCTTTGGGATGGTAATGTCTAAACTACTTCTAGTAGCCCTTTGCAGAAATGACAGACTCGAGGAAGCCCAACAACAAAATAGTAAGCCTGGGTTCTAGGAGGCTTGGAAAGCTAACTCCACACAAGGAAATAAAAAGAGCTCACATTTTGAAAGTGCTGCAGGATATGCTGGAGTCATGAAGAGCCAAACATGATAGAACAACAACAAAAGGGCTTACAGAGGATTCGACATACATTTATACCTTATGATAAATGAGTTAATATGTGTCAATGCTTTCTCAGTACTATCTAAATGCTAATTATTATGATTATGATTATTAATTACCTTTCCAGGTACCTCCTCTCCCCTTTTAGCCACCGTTTTCATGCTGACTTCCCCATAGATTGTAAACTTCTTGAGCTCAGGGACTACCTTTTTATTTTTGCTTGTATCCCAAAAGCTTGGCACAATGTTTGGCACAGAGAAATGCTTCAGAAATGTTTTTTGACTGACTGTGAGAAAAACATGCAGCATCTGAGCTTCTCTGTCCTTTTGTTATTGAACTCCTTGGCCTTTCTTTGCCTTGCAGTTCAAAGAACAGTTCAACACTGTTCTTTCTTCTGTCTTCTATGCAATTGGCTTTCTGGGTGCAGCCAAAATAAGGCACAAAGACCTAGTTATCATTTGCTCAGGGTCTGTCCCTTTCAAGGCATTAAGTACATTCTTAGTGAATGAGAATCCCTGAAAGGTCAAGGTCTTGTAGTGGTGCTTTGCAGTATACTAGAACTAGCTTTAAGATGACCAGAGTTCAAATCTTGCCTTGGACATTAGCTATGTGTTCCTGGGCAAATCATTTAATTTCAAAATCTGCTTCAACCCATGACTTCTGGACTCCTGAAACTTGTTCCACACAGATACCTTGACCCCTTCTCCTCCTTGCTTTTCCTTTCGTGTGTGGTCTTTCTCACAATGTAAACTTCTTAAGGGCAAGGACTATTTGTCTTGTTGGTTGTATTTATATCCTCAGCTCTTACCATATTGCCTGGAATATAGTAAGAGCTTAATCAATACTCTCTCTTCTCTAATATTGTCTTCCTTCCTTCCTTCCTTCCTTCCTTCCTTCCTTCCTTCCTTCCTTCCTTCCTTCCCTGTGCCTCAGTTTATTCATATATAAAACAAGAGGGATTGACTTGATGGCTTCCAAAGTCACATTCTACTCTTAAGTCCATGATCATTATTTTAGTGCATTCTGTATAGTTAGCAAAAACTAGAAATGTTGCATCCTTTTGCCTAATTCTGTCAAACAGGCTGAATTTACTTTTTCCATCTACTTAAAACAACAAACCTTCCCTGGTCTTGATTACATGAATCTCTAATTTGTTTGCTCAATCCCCCCCTTGGTAATTGCCTCAGTTGTATCCTTCCAGAGGATGTTACCAAATCCACATCAATTTGTCTATTAACACAAAATTGTCCTCCATAAAAATGGAGATCTGTGGTCACAAGGGGTGAGTCATGTTGGGGGGAGGCATAAACAATGGTAGTAGAGGGGGTGGTTTTGAGCCTGAAAGACCCTATGGACTGGAAACATTTGAGCCTGATTGATTCTGCTTTCCTATTGTGGCTGAGTGGTCCTATGGTATATGAGACAAATGCTTTGGTTCTCCTGAGGTTTGTTTTGGACTTCTCTGAGGGAACCTGACTCAGGGTGAGTGTCATTGTCAGCTTACATCCATGTGGCCGTGGTGGATCACCACCAGCCCAGAGGATACAGAAGCAAGCAGTTCAGCTGTGATGAGCTTGAAGTCACTGTGGCTGGGCCTCCATGAGTGTGGGATAAAGAATCAGATGTAAGGGAAAATCTTAGCTGGCCTGATTCCTCAGGATGAGTATTTCTAGGGTCTCTGCTACTCTTCATGTGTGGTAAATGCAAACCACAGAATCTTAAGATGGTGCCCAATGCTGCTTCCCAATTGTGGATTCAGCCCTAGGTGCAGGTCTTTCACATTATTCTGGAGTCTCACTAGAAGCCAAAGCTATAGCTCAGGTCCCAGGAAGGGTGGGCTTGAGATCTCCAAGTACTTTGAACAAAAGAAGAGATATTCTTTAATAGATGATAAAGCAGAGTTCCATTATAATTCAATTCAATAAACTTTAAAAAACATTTTAGGCACTGCACTAGACACTGGGGATACAAGGACAAAGTCTTTCAAGGAACTTAAAATATAGCCAGGAGCAGCTAACATATACAGATTGGAGTGTACTCCGGGGACCCCTTTCTAGCTGGCCCTTGGTTCAAGAGGATCTGTGTTCTGTATTGGAGAAATTCCAAAAAGAGGGAGTGAAGCTATACATAATAATACCTTCCCTCATTCTCTTAATTATGCCCAGCCTGAAAGTTTGGGAAAATCTCTGAAACAAAGTTAAGGTAGGACTCATGTCTAGGCCCTCCTCTGAAAGAAAGGGTCTCTTCTAGAAAAGCTATTTAATATACAAAGTATTCATCAGGTATTGGAATGGATCGGGCAACATCCTCTAAGCTTCCTACTTGTAGACAATCAATACTGTTTGCTTTGTGCAGACATTTGCTCATTCTTTGGTGGGATATGGGAAAGGGAAAAAATCAATCTATAAGTCCTTCTGAATAATATATTCTAATATGCCAGGCAAATAATTTGCTGAGAGTTTGCTAACTGGCTGCTGAGGCTGAAGATGTGGGGTGCTGCAGTTGGGGGAAGAGAAGCCCATCTTGGGGACAGTCCTCTGGGGGACCAGATATGCTCTCACTAAGGAGGGAAGGATGTCCTTTCTCTATCTTGACATAATGAGAGCCATTCCCTGTACAGAACCAGAGTACAATTATCTGTTTGTCCTGAGATCCTTGGCTGTCTTTGTCTCTCTTAAATTTTTTTTCTTTTATCATCAACCCTCTGAATTAAAAGTCTAGAAAAAGTGTAGCACTGTAACTGCCAACAGTGGCAAAATGGTGTCCAATGGAGGGGCACTGCTTGACAGTGGGGGAAGCACCTGGATTGAATAGTTGGTCCTCAACCAGGAAGAGATCGTCCAAATGCAGACCAAGCAAGGACAATGTCCAGTGCAAAGGTGAAATGTGAAATGGCCAATTTGAAGAATTGCTAAACTGTGCTATGCTTTGATGAGGCTTATCTAACAATATTCTAACAGATTGCAACAGTAGTTATAAGAAAGCAGCTAAATTCTGGTCTAATCATTCTGTAATGGACTCTTTTAAAAAAAGCTTTGAATGCCTCTTCATGATCTGGAATAAATGAGCTACTTGGTTCATTTTCATACATTGGGTATCTTTTGTTTTCCTCTTTACAGGGAAAGCCTTGGACTTTTGAGTCCTATCACTATTACTTAATTAGAAACTTTCTCTAGGATGCTGAGTTGGGAATAAACCCTTACCTTCCCCCTTAGAATTAATACTGTATATTGGTTCCAAGGCAGAAGAGTGGTAAGGGTTAGGCAATGGGGTTAAGTGACTTGCCCAGGGACACCCAGCTAGGAAGTGTCTTAGGCCAGATCTGAACCCAGGACCTCCCATTTTCCAGGAAAGCTGCCCCAGCTGCCCCCATTTAGATTCTTTATACCCATGTCTACCCTCTGCCCATTAATGTCAGTGTCTTAACATTTCTTCTACAGATTAGCAGCGATAACAATATCTTATTAGTACCTCATATAGAGCTTTAGGAGTTACGGGTTTCACCCCACAATAATCTTGGGTGGTAGAAGGCCATACTGATATTCCAAGAGGAGGCAAATGAGTCTCAGAGATGCTAAGTCCATTGGTCCCTGACTCTGCAGGTATTAGGTGGCTGGAGACAAGATTCAGACACTGACCCAGGAGTTAAGGATCAGAGGTAGATTGAAAGGTGGCTCTTAGAGGTCCTGGAGTTCAACCCCCTTATTTTACAAATGAGGAAACAGAGATTAAGACATAAATGAGAGGGCAGCGAGGCTCTGTGGTTTGAGAGCCAGGCCTAGAGACAAGAGGTTCTGGGTTCAAATCTGTCCTCAGATACTTCCTAGCTTTGTGACCCTGGGCAAATACCTTAACTCCCATTGCCTAGCCCTTACTGCTCTTATCCTTAGAAATGATACACAGAATGGATTCTAACATAGAAGGTAAGGCTTAAAAAAAGAGATAAGTGACTTGCTCAAGGACACACAATCATGTAGTGTAATTGTTTGACATCATTTTACAGAGAAAGATCTTGAGGTTCAGAGAAATCATGGAGGGAGCTCACATCTGGCGGGCTACTAACTAGAAGAATTGGGATTAGAACCCAGGATTTCTCATGGCAAGTCCTGTGGGCTTTCCACAGAGTGGCTTTGCTGCTGCCTCGATGTGTGACCTTGGGGATATCATTTCTCCTCCCCTGTTCTTTTCCATTTTCTTTATCTGTAAAATTACTCCTCCTGACTATAACAGATCTTCTGGCTCTCTAGTTGAATTGAATCAAAAGGTGACATCTTTCCCCTTCCTTAAAGACATGGACCCACTGCAGGATTTCCATGGATCTGAAGGGCAAAGCTGGTAAGGCTTTGCTGCTGAGACCCTTAATAAGTCTCATAAAAAAAGCCTCGTAAATCCCAGCCCTGAGAAGGAGACGACGGCTGTGGAAATCCCGTCTCTGTTTGAGCTCAGCCCAGCCTGTAACTCTGCATGGGGTGGGAGGGAGGCTGTGCAGCCCGCTGGAATGCCAGTGACTCTGGGGCTCAGGTTTCCAGGCCGACGAGTGGGAATAGATGCCAAGCTAGCAGTTTTACATCTTGGGGAGGAAGGGAAGGGACGGATTGTGAAACCGGAGAGAGCAACAAGCTCAGCAACATGCATTCTAATTTGGGTCTTCTATTTCTTTTAGGAGATGCCCGAGAAATGGCAGGAGGGGCCAGTCCTCTGATCATACTACACATCCCTTACACACACACACACACACACACACACACGATATGATCTCTGTCTTTGTCTCTATCTCTCTCACTCTGTTTCTGTCTCTGTCTCTCTGTCAATCTGTCTCTGTCTCTGTCTCTTTGACTGTCTCTGTCTCTCTGTGTTTGTCTCTGTTTCTGTCTCTGTGTGTGTCTCTCTCTGTCTCTCTGTGTGTCTCTCTGTCTTTCTCTGTCTCTCTGTCTGTCTCTGTCTGTCTTTCTGTCTCTTTATATATATGCGAAAATTACACGGCATGCGGAAACTGACAGAAAACCCAAAGCTGACACAGGTAGAAAGGAGGGGGCCATCTACCCAAGCTAACTGTCAGCCCCTTTCCCCATCCTTCCTTCCTTCCTTCCTTCCTTCCTTCCTTCCTTCCTTCCTTCCTTCCTTCCTTCCTTCCTTCCTTCCTTTCTTTCC
>NC_058130.1:9134099-9140666 GCF_016433145.1 Gracilinanus agilis | reverse complement strand
TCTTTCTTTCTTTCTTTCTTTCTTTCTTTCTTTCTTTCTTTCTTTCTTTCTTTCTTTCTTTCTTTCTTTCTTTCTTTCTTTCTTTCTTTCTTTCTTTCTTTCTTTCTTTCCTCTCCTCTAGAAGCTCTCTTTCCTTCTAATCTTGATGGTATTGAACAAAACTTCCGGTAGTAACCTCTGGTTTTGGAAGGGGCCTTAGAAGCAAACTGTCTAATGATCTCATTTCAGGAAACTGAGGCCTGTACAGGTTAAGTGACTATTCCAAGGTCACATCTATAAGGGACAAAGTCAGGATTTGGACCCAGCTCTTCTGACTCACATCCTGTTCTCGTTCTACTCTGCCAAAATGCTGAGCAATGGCATGACTTTCCAGGACCTTGTGCCCCAGACTTTCACCATGAAGGGGAGTTGGGCAATATATGGAGTTTTCCTTTATGACTGGAACTGAACGGTTGGCCTTGATGCTTCCCAAGGCGTTTAGACATCAGCAAAGTAGAAGAGGGAAGCTTGGTCAGAATGGACAGGAAATGGAGCAAATTAGATCAAAGGAGTTTACCGAGACAAGTTCTCGACCCAGAAGGCAGCCTTAAAATCAGATGCTTCTTCCTCTCCGTTTCTAGGACTAATTTTTAACAGTGCTTGGAAATTTTCAGAGGCAAATTTATAGCCTAAGTCCAAATCTTACAATGAAAATAATTCCAATTACAAAGACAATGACACATTGCTTTGGAAGCACAGGAATTGGGTTCAAATCCTGACTCTGCCCTGTATTACCAGTGTGAACTCGGACGAGTTACAAAACCCATCTGGGCTTCAGGCTCCTTCCCTGGTTTGGCTTTTGTATTTGTTCTCCTAAACAGCTAATCAGAAAGCACTTAGTGCTTATTTTTCCAGGCACTGTGCTAAGGGTGGTGAGGATGATGACAAGCAATAACATGGTGCCCTCATACTCCAGCGGGGGAGACAACATGTAATAACTAGGAGAAAACATATTGTTTTCGGTGGATAGAAGGGAAGAGAGAGAAAATTGGCATTATTCAGCAATGCAACTAGGGTGGGGTGACTGGGACTTTGTCTCAGTATGCCTGAATCGAGAGAGAGGTCCAAAAACACTGGCAGTCTTTCCACAAAAGAAAAAAAGGCAGAATTAACATTAGCTAGCCAGAAGAATTAATCAAATCAGGAAGCTGCCAGAGGGCCCAATTTTCCCCCTTTGCCACCCCTCGATGAACTCTCCTTTACCCTGATCTTACCCTAGTCTGCTTTTTGTCCATGCCAACCTGCTGGCTAAAGGGGCCCATTTGGAGCTGTTTGCCCCAAGTGCAAACCTTCCTAGCTCAGGCTCTGCCTTGATTTCGTCCTCGGCTCATTTTGAAGGGAGCTCTAGCTAGTGGAAGGAATTTACAAGGAAGGGTCTCACCGGGCTGCACTCAGCCCTTTTGCCTTTGACCCCTGATCTGCCAAAAGGATCAGAGTAGACTTTGCCAGCCTTTTGGAATGTGGGCAAGGATTGCTTTGGTGTCCAAGTCTGAGTCACAGTCTGACTTCTACAGAGACACTGATGCCCAGTTTGCTGAAACCATCAACAATGCCCCTTCCAAAAAGGAAGTCACTGAAGGGGGCGAGAAACAGGAGAAGGAAATCTGCCAGCTTCTCTGCTTCCTTCTAAATCACCACAAGGGAGAAAATAAAGCTTGGGGCAGGTGCCCCTCGCTGAAGAGACGGACTTCAGCTGCCTGCCGGGGAGCTTCCGAAAGCCTGAGCTGAATCAAGAGAAAACATTGACTAGAACGAGCTTTCAAAGTCTGGAGGAGACAGTGGAACCTTTTTTCCTGATCATATTTTGACAGTCTGAACAATTATTATTGCTGTTGTTTTTGGACCTGACCCAGGACTTCATTGTTCTGGAGAATCAAGAGGGACAAGCTGATTCCATCAGCAGAGATCAGCATTGGCTTTGCAATGGATGGATTTGAGGTTGCCTGGGACATGGAAAGGTTTGGTGGCTGGCCCAACATGGCTGTGGCAGAGGGAGGATTTGAACTCGGCTCTTCCTGACTCCAAGGCTAGCTCTCTATCCACCATAACACACAGCCTCTGTTATTTTTTGCTATTACTACTGACAACTCCTATAACTACATATTCTCTTTTATTATTACATTATCACTAATAATAAATTGCTATTATTAGTATTATCAAATCAAATAATTATTTATATAATTGTAATATCTTATCATTATTGTATATCATTATTATTAAACCCCAAAGCCCAGGGACTTCATGTCTCTGTTAAACATTCCTAACTACTAACTTACTAGCCAGTCCTAGAACCACAGATCAAAGATTTAAACAAAGGTCCTGAGAAAGGCAGGGACCTGTCCAAGGTCACAGGTACTAAGAAGCAGAGCCAGGATTCGAAGCTCCCTCATTAGACCAAACTTATGTGTCTTGCTGACATCTGCTTCCAGGAATAGCTAATGTTTATATATTACTAAAATCTTTTCCCTATCTTATGTGAAGTTTGTTGTTGTTCAGTCATTTTCAGTTGTGTCCAACTCTTCATGATCCAGTTTTGGGGTTTTCTTGGCAAAGATAATGGGCTGGTTTGCCATTTCCTCCTCCAGCTCACTTTTAAGATGAAGAAACTGAGGTCAATAGGGATAAGTGACTTGCCCAAGGTCACCCAGTTAGTAAGTGTCTGAGGCTGGTTTTGAACTCTGATCTTCTTGACTCCAGGACCACCTCACTGCCCCTTTATGTGATACTATAATTACTGACATTTTGAAGATGAGGAAGCTGAGTTTTAAAGAGGAGAAATGATGAATCCAGGGGCACACAGTTAATAGGCATCGGGGACAAGATTTGAACTCAGGTCTTTCTGACTGTAAGGCCAGTTCTCTGTTCTTTCATGCTGAATGGTGTCCCCCTCAGCCTGTGCTCTTGTGCTCATGTGAGCCCTAGTGACCCTGGAGTTGGTGTTGGGGGAGGATGGTGCTTGTATGCTTGATGTTTTACTTTGATATCTTCAGTAAGAGAATGAGGGTCTCTTCTACATGGATGAAGGAGCTGAAGCTGCTTTGGGCGCCCCTTGTAGGAGCAGGAAGCCACGAAGGAAGGCTCTCAGCAGCAAAGTCTGGGGCCACCCTCAGTGCTAGTGTTGCACAACCAAGAGTAAGCGGCATTTTCCAGCAGGGATGCGTCATCTGAGGACAATCGAGGAGTTCGTCTTCCTTGATCTGTCAAACTCGATGAAAGGCAATGATGGCCCAAGAAGTAAATTGCTGGCTGAAACTCCCCCCTCAGGAGTCCATGGACACAAGAGATGATGCGGTGGGGGCTCTTTGGGGGAGCACTATGACCTCCTTCAGTCCCATTACACCATCAGCTGATGCATTCGTGACCTTTTGTCCAGCACCGAGGTCAGGAAAATCTTGTTCATTGAACTTAGCTAATCATGACAGCATTTCACAAATTCAACATGCATCAAAACTGGCCACGATTCTACAATTTGGAAATAATAGCTATTATCGGCAAGGTACCCGTTCTCCTCTAGCCCTCCCCCAGCCCACCTCCAGCCCTGACGTCACTCCTGGATTTGTAAACTAAGGGAGCGGGGCTCAACCTTTGAGAATCTTGGGCTATTACTTTGGCCACAGCTGGGGACCTGCTGATATCCAGCTCATAAAATATTCCTTTCACTGGCAAGTACTGTAGGGAGGGGTGGAAGATGGAATGGGAGAGGACTCTGGAAAGCCTTACTACTTGGGCGGGTTCTCTCCCTGTGCAACCCCATGGAATTCCCACTTGCCAAATCTGGCCTAACCTACAGAAAGAAGTTCTATACTTGAATCAACTTCTCAGCCTACCACTGGAAGGAAAACTCCCTCTTTGGCCAAAAGCAAAGGTTGGGCCAGACAAGGGTCCCATTGTTCACTACCCAGGTCGGACCACATGGGGAATGTTGTAGTTAGTGGTGGACACCACAGATGAGGAAGGGCACCGAGAAGTGGCCAGAGGAAGCATCGGGTGGGTGAGGACTCTCAAGTTTATGCCATGTGTGGAGCTGTTGAAGGAACTGGGGGCATTTTATCTGCACAAGGGGCACACAGTAGTTGTCTTTGAGCAAGTTAAGGCAATAATCATCTACTAAGTGCCTACTATGTGCCAGGCACTGTGCTATATATTGGGGATACATCAAAAGGCAAAAAGCAGTCTCTGACCTTGAGGAGCTCACAGACTAAGGAGAGGGGGAGATAGAATACACCATAGAGTCATGGTGGCAAACCTATGGCATGTGTGCCAGAGGGGGCACTCAGAGCCCTCGTTGTGGGCATGTCCGCTGTCGCCCTAGCCCAGAATTCACCAGAGTTCATTCCTAGAAAGCAGAGGAACTCTGAGTGGGCTGCTCCCCTCCCTCTCTTCACTTGTGCCTGTGGAATCTCTCATCCTTCTAAAAGGTTCGCCATCACTGCCATAGAATATATTCAGGTGAAACAGGAAACACTCTCAGATGGAAGGCACCAGAATCAAGACACTGGGAAAGACTTCCTGTAGAAGCTGGGCTTTTAGTTGCCAATGCACTCCCACGTACTGAGATGTTAGAAGGTAACTTTAGAAGGGAGGGTAAGCAGGTGGTATATATAATAAATAGGGTGCTGGACCTGAAATCAAGAAGATCTGGGTTCAAATCCAGCTTCAGACACTTCATTAGCTGTACAACCTTGGGCAAATAAATCATTTAATCTGTTTGCCTCAGTTTCCTCATCTATAAAATGAGCTGATTTTGCTGACCAATTAAGGGTCTCAAAGAGTTGGACATGACTGAAAAATGGCACAACACAAAACTTTAGAGGGGAAGGCACTGGCAACTGAGAGAACCACTAGGAAAGACCTGTCAGGAAATCATGTCGTAGTGGAGTTTTTCTTTCAAGGCAGAGGTGAGGAGGGAGAGCCCCTGAGTATGAAGCAGGGTTAGTACAAAGCCCTGGACACGAGAGATGGAGGGTTATGTGCCAGAGCAGCAAGCAGAGCAGGTTTGAGAGATCATCCAGTAAACTGAAGGGAGCAAAGGGTCAGAAGCCTAGGAAGGTAGGAAAGGGTGTAGGGTGAGAGAAATGTAGTGCCGACGTTCTGACTGTGACTACACATAAGTCTTTTCTTCCAGTTCTACTGACTCTGCATCTAGTTGGGGAAGGTAGATCTTCCTGGAGAAGAAGGTGTGAGGCCATGCCTGCTCTGCAAATTAATTTCAGAAAGAAGTGCCTCATGGTAAATGCAAGGAAAGAAGAAGGATCTGAAAAGGCCAAAGGGATTCCTGACCTGCAGCTGGATGCTGGATTGGAGAAGAGTGTGAGCAGAGGGCTAGAAAGCAGGGTAACCTAAAACTTGAAGCCAAGTAATAGGGTGAGGATATTGTTCTTCTCCTTTCTGTCCTCCATGATCTTTCATAAGTTACTGACATTGGGTGTCAAGGATGGGATAGGGAAGGAATTCACCAAGGGCAGCCAGGTGGCTCTCTTACTGTCTGCTTTTGACCTCTGTAGATATTTTGACCTTCCACTTCAGGGACGTTTAAATTTTATCCTTTTTGACATGAAGATCATTCTTCTTGGTGAAGAAAATAGAAATGAAGTGAGGATTAAGCATTTGTGCTTTCTATCTCTTTTCAATTGTCATTGTCCCATTAGCCCCAACCAAAGGCCCTCTCCTTTCTTTAAGCCTCCATTTTCTCCCAGTATATCTTGTAGTCTCACTAAGGATTGGCCTGGAAGGGTGCAGGGATCAGAGCAAGGTATGTGCCTGGTGGGTTTGTCTCTGTTTTACAAGGGGATGAGCTCTTTAAGAGGCTCTTGGGAAAACTGAATTAAGGGAGCATCAGGAGCTCAAGGTCAGTGGTCTCTGCCTATCCTGATTGTGTGAAGGTAGGGGAAGGAGACACAGGGACCAGGAGCAGCTTATTCCTAGGCAAACAGAAACTGATTCCAAAACGCAAATCTTCGTCAACCAACAAACATTTATTAAATGCTTACTGGGTTCCAGGCTCTGTGCTTAATCTCAAGATGCACTGATCATGATGATCATGAAAGCAGACAATGAATGCTAACAGGGTTTGGGCCCTTAGAGCTGAATCACAGACCAGAAGGTCTTTCACAAGGATGATGAAAGGGAGAAATGAGGACAGTGTGCATTCTAGCTGTGGCCGGTCAAATCAGAAGGATGATCAGGCTGAGGGGCAGAGGATCCTGTTTTGGACATATTGACTCTGAGGAGCCAAAGAAACATCCAGAGGAAACCAGAAATACAATTCTGGACTTCAATGAGCTAGTCAGGGCTAGAGATCAAATTTAGCCATCTGATGTGTTGTGGAGGGAGCTGTCATCCTGGGCATGAATCTATCTTCTACCTGTGGAAAAATGAAATTATCACCAAGGCTACATCAAGAATGGATTGGTTTTTCTGTTTCTAGTAACACACATAATCCTTCCTTCCTTCCTTCCTTCCTTCCTTCCTTCCTTCCTTCCTTCCTTCCTTCCTTCCTTCCTTCCTTCCTTCCTTCCTTCCTCCTTC
>NC_058130.1:9080509-9133824 GCF_016433145.1 Gracilinanus agilis | reverse complement strand
CTTTCTTTCTTTCTTTCTCTCTTTCTTTCTTTCTTTCTGTCTTTCTTTCTTTCTTTCTCATCTCTAATATCCATCCATCCATCCATCCATCTATCTATCTATCTATCTATCTATCTATCTATCTATCTATCTATCTATCTATCTATCTATCTTTCTATCTATCTGATCTATTTATCTCTCATGTCTATTAGAATAAGGTTGATATAATTAAACTATAAAAATGAGTATTGTTGGGGAGAAAGACTGAAAAATTGTCCACCCGGAAAAGTTTTGGCAGAGAATCTTTGCTTTGTTAGTTCAGAGGGAGGAATGAATTGATCCTCAGAGGGAAAAACTGAAGCGGCTCAGTGTTCTCCCTGTTGCATAAGCGGTCAAGAGCAAGAATACTTGAAGCGAACTTTTGTGCTTTGGCAGCAATTCTGACCCTTACACACTTGAATATCATAGGAGCCATATGGTATCAATAACACCAACAAAGCATGGCCAGAACTTCTGAAGCCCATTTCCTTGTAGAATTTTGATTTGGATCTCCTTTCTCCCAAGTTTCCAGTGTATGCTCATTCTAAGCTCTGGCCATCCATTTGGTCCTCTTGATGACCTGCATGGCTATGTAGCTCTATTAGAATGTACGCCTGGAACATCCCATGGAGCAGCCAAAATTCCTTCTTTATGACTGACCAATTTGCAGATTGTACTGCTGTGCAGCAGATCTTTTAAACATATTATTGTGAGGTCTTCAATGTTTCTCAGGATATTTGTTTCTAACTCTAGCCTTGAAACCTGTGCAATACTTTTTCCATAGACTTGTTTCTCTTTGCCCCCACCCCACTCTGACCTGGACTAGTATCACAGTATTAGGGCTCAGGGATCTGATTTTGTTCTGAGAAATAAGAGGTGGGAGATAGCATCCTGTGCAACTTCTTTTCCTTCCTTCCTTCCTTCCTTCCTTCCTTCCTTCCTTCCTTCCTTCCTCCCTCTATTTCTGTTTCTTCCCTCTTTCTTTCTCTTTCCTTCCCCAAGAGAAAAATGGGAATAATAATAATATAATAATAACAATACAATAATAATAACAGCTCCTACCTTAAATGGCTATCGTGTTCTTTTTTTTCCAACCCTCACCTTCTGTCTTAGAATCAATACTGTATATTGGTCCTAAGGCGGAAGAATGGTAAGGGCTAGGCAATGGGAGTTAAGTGACTTGCCCAGGGCTGCACAACTAGGAAGTGTCTGAGGCTAGATTTGAACCTAAGACATCCCAACTCCAGCCTTGGCACTCTATCCACTGGGCTACCTGTTTGACCCTGTCATTTCAATTTATTGTCTTGAGCCTCTATTTCTGCCAACCAAATTCTCACTGTTTTTTCCTTCCCTTCGTATAAGGCACTGTTTAAATATACACACATCACTGTCTCATATCTATTCCACATGGTCCTTCCTTCCTCCATCCACCCCTCCATACACATATATGCATGCATGTATAGATCGTCTCCCCCAGCTGCATTGTCAGCTTGTGGAGGGCAAGGACTGTTTCATCTTCGTCTTTGTGTCTACAGTGCCTGGAACAACAGATGCTTAAGGAGTGTTTAGTTATTTGCTGATGGAGGCTTCTTGAGTGGGATTCCCCTGTCTCTCACCCTTTCAGGCTCCCTGTGTATTTTCCTCACTTCCTCCCATCTCCACCCTTTGAAGAGCAGCCGCTGAGCAAGAAATCCTGGCTGTGTGACCGTAAGCTCACGGCAGATCCTGGACTCCGGATCATAAGCATTTAGTCAAAGTCTTTGTGTTAGACATTTGCTGGGGGTGGGGGTGGGGGTGGGGAGGGGGATGTAATTGGCTCAGAGACCTCCCGGTGTGGAAGTGCCCTCTGCCCGTGCAGGTGGGCTCCTTTTCTGCATCTTCTCACCTCAGAGAGTCGCTGAGAGCAGAGAAGGGTTATGTGATTTGCCAATAAGCCAGTCTGTGTCTGAGGAGGACCTTCCTGGCTTTAAGGCGCTCTGCCTTTCTTGTGGTAGAGAACAGCAGGCTTTTTTAATGGTGGCTTGAATACAAGATCTCCCAATCAATCTGTAAGGAAGGAACTATGTGGCTTACCCCCATTTTACAGATAGAGAGCTGAGAATGAGTGAGGCTGTGATTTGCTTGTGATCTACAGCTAGTTAGTATAAAGCACTGTTTGAACTCAGACCTTCATGTTTCCAAGGTCAGCTCTCTTTCTACTAGGCACAATGGGAAAGACTGCTGTGGTCTCTGGTCTTTTGGCCTTTGTCTCTGGCAGGGTGTCTCTCCTCATAGCACCCAGTCTCTGGGCTCTTGTGCAGAGATTCTTTCAAGGTAGAAGCTCCCTGCTTGTTGGTTAATCAGTGACTTCAGCAGTATGAAGCTAATGGAGGAAATTGAGCCAAATCCTGTTGGGTTCCCTCTGAAGCACCAGGTCCTCGTCCCGCTCCCAAAGCTGGCCTGAGGTGTGCACAGAGGACAGACCCGGGAGGGCCCCGTGGAGCCCATCACCCAGAACTTGGAGCAAATGTCAACGTCTCCTCGGTCCTCTGTGAGCCTCTTTCTGAGTGGGCCCAAAGGCTGCCTCTCATGGCCAGGGCCCGTCCAGTTCTGGAAATGTTGGCTCTGCAGCCTGGCGAGGGGCTGGGCGCTCTCCTCCCTTGGGGAAGGTTTCCTCTCCTTCCCCACCTTTTGGCGAAGGGTATATACTATCCTGGAGTTCTCTTCCTGTCCATTTTGTGCTCAGTTAGGTCTATGTTTTCTTCCCCAGTAGAATGGAAGCTTCTTGAGGGTGGAGACCTGCAATTGGCAGGACCCTGAATTATGAAGGTAGTTTTTCACTCCAAGGCTACTGGGCCAGGAAGACTTAAAAAAATGGCATGCAACCTCAAGTGGCAGGAGCCTGGTGGAGGGGAAGAGAGTGATGAATTTGAAAGGAAAGGACCTGAGTTTTAATCCTGCCTCAGTTACTTATGTAACTCTGTACAAGTCACTTTAATGGTCTGTGCCTCAGTTTCCTCATCTGTAAAAAGAGAAGATTAGAATTGATGGCCTCTGGGTCCTTGCATCTTTATATTTATGACTCTATCTAAAATCTATGGAGGAAGGAGGAGCAGCTAGGTGCCTCAGTGGATTGAGAGCCAGGTCTAGAGACAGGAGGTCCTGGGTTCAAATATGTTGTCAGACATTTCCTGGCAATGTGATCCTGGACAAATCACTTAAACCCCATTGCCTCCCCTTTACCACTCTTCTGCCTTGGAACCAATACACAGTATGGATTCTAAATCGGAAGACAGCTTTAAAAAAAGAAATAAAATGTATTGGTCTCTAGAACGGGGACAGTTTTGGTTACACCTTACATGGCATGCATCAATGCCCTTTGGTGGTGTGGGAGCCCATCTTCCCTCCTGATTTCAGCCTAGAAAACAAGGCTGGGGTTGTTCTCACTCCTACCCCTGTTTTCATCCCCTGGAATGTGGTCTTGAGAAACAAAAGAAAAGGGGAGAGTTTAGAATACAGGATTTTGGTCCAAACTTGGTCTAACCACAAATTGGCTGGGTCAGTCTGTTTTGTGTGGTGACCTGGCCTTGACTCCTTTCCCTCACCTCAACCCCTGTCTGGGGAGCTCCACCCAGGACAATTCCACAAACAATTAGGAAGACAGCCTTCCCTCCTCCTGGATGGCCCCTAGATGCAAGCATTGGCCTCTTGAACTGTGGGGGTGAGATAGATGCTAAGAACACTTTGAATTGCTGTCATTTAAACATTTTCTCCTTTTCTTTAGCCCTGCCCATCCCCTCCCTCCGGGCAGAGAGAAAAGGTAACTAGCTTGTCAGAGAGGAGGTAGGAAAGGGGGCCAAACCCCACAACCCTTCACGAGTCAGGAAGCATCTTGACTGACTGAGAGAGAGCTTGAGTTTGTAAACTGGGAGATTCCAACCCAATGAGGGGTGAGGCAGGGGTGGAGCTCAAGGCTGAGAGCTGGCTGTCCTTCTCTGGGAGCTTTCTGAGGGCAGAGTGTATTGGCATGGCTCCAACAAAGCCATAGAACTGAGGGAGTTGTTCAGGGGCCATTTGGTGGAGAATGAGCAGCTTCCCTCCTCTCCATATTCTCTTGGGTGTCCCATGATCCTCTATTTCTGTACATTCTTGGAAACAGATCCAGTAAAACAATATTGCGGTCAGACAGGCTTGGTTTAGAGAAAGGAAAAGAAAGGAGAAGGAAAGAAAAAGAAGTCCAGTCAGGACCTGCCACCAAGATGTAGTGGCCATGGCAGGAGGAAAGGGAAGTAGACTTTGGTTTCCAGCAGGGTCATGGACCATGGAGGGCAGGAAGAGGCTGGAGGGCTTCAAGTGTGAGGTTAGAAACCAGTAAACTTAGCAAGTAGCAAAAGGAGAGAGCTGTGGGGCAAGGGCAAGATTTGCCCCATGAGTTTCAAGAAGTAGTTGATGGCTCTTGCTTTTAGTATCTGACATAGTTGGGAAAAGATGCCCCATACAGACACATCTTTGGCTGGGTTTGCTAAATCACCTTCTCACTTTCTAGGCTCATCCTCACCACCAATTATACAAAATATACATTTTTTTTTCAAATTTTGACTCCTAAATTTCCATCTTCCTTGGTGCCAATCAATTGTTCTTCCAGAATAGTCAGGAGGTGACTTCTCTCCATACTTCTCCTTGGGCACATAACTGGCCACCCCACCAAGCATCATTCAGGGCTAGTCTCCTTGAGAAGTTCATCATTCAAATGCTCTGGGCTTCCAGCTTCCAGAAAAATGGAAGAGGCCAACTCTGCTTCAGGTTGCTGGAGGAAAAGATATTGGGAGGACATGAGAGGAGTGGGCAGTCTCTATCCTGTCCCTGGTCCCAGCTTGCTACTCTAGAGGCTTCAGAGCATCTCCTTTGGCTGATATCCAGGACCTTTTTTCTCTTTGTTGAGAGAATAGAATAACTTCATTTTGTATTGTCTGGTATATATATATATCCTCCTGTATGCACATTCTCTGATTTCTGTTTTACTATGATTTAAATAAATGGGTTTCTTTGCTATTATTATGTGTGTTCATTGTGGATATGGTGTTAGGTGGGAAAGGGGACAAATCTTTGATATAGAGGTTGGAGTTCCCCTTCCCCCCAAAAAGAGCAGTAATCAAAAGTTGGTTTGAACTTGATCATATTCCTCAGATGATCACAGTTTAAGGGAGCAGGTAGGTATTATTCTAGTCCAGCACTCTGTCCTTTTGAGGAGAGGAGAGTGGCTTCTGGCTCCAAATTCCTACTTGCCTTTGTGGTAGGAATGAGAATCTCCCTTAGATAAGGTTAGTGGCAAAAAAAGGCTAGTTTCTGCCTTCCTTCAAGTCACATACAAGGAGAACATGGAGTCTTCACTACAGTTGTATATTCCTCTTTTTCTTACACATATGAAGTCATATAAAGCATTTCTACATTAGCTGTCTTCTAAAAAAAAAGTAAGAAAAAGGAATAAAGAAAAAATATGCTTCAATCCACATTCAGAGTCCATCAGTTCTCTCTCTGGAGGTAGATAGCTCTTTTTATCATGAGTCCTTTGGAATTGCCTGGATCATTGCTTTGATTAGAGTGCAGTGATTCCCTCACCTATCACAGGAGTTACGTTCCAGAGACCTCCATGATAGGTGAAAATTTGTGAAATAGTGGCATGCTATTTATTTTATTGTTTATATATATATTTTAAAGTTTTATGAATGTTTCCCACTCTCCTATAAACCTTTTCTACACTCTTATTAACCTATGGTCACTGAGCCAGTCAGCACCCAGGATACAGAACACAGCCCTGTGGTTGGCCACCTTTCATTCCAGCATCCAGTAGTGTGCCGTGTACAATCTCATGTTGGCAAACTTGGGCAAGTGGTAGTGGCGTACTGCATTTCCATTGTTACAGCACAGTATTCATCTGCAAAATCCCAAGATATAGTGAAAACTCTGTGATACAGAATTAATATATGTATATATATACACACATATATATATATATATATATTTAAAACTCTTCAGTATAGTGAAGCTGCAATGAGTGAACTGCAATATAGCGAGGGATGACTGTAGCTAAGTCTTTCGTTGTTGATTATCATTACAATATACTGTTACTAAGTACAATGTTCTCTGGGTTCTGCTCACTTCACTTTGCATCAGTCCATATAAGCTTCCCAAGTTTTTCTAAAACCATCCTATTCATCATCTCTTATAGCACAATAGTAGTCCATCATGATCTTATGCCACAATTTGTTCAGCCATTCTCCAATTGATTGACATGATCTTCATTTCTAATTCTTTGTCACTACAAGAAGAGCTGCTAGAAATATTTTTGGACAAACAGAACCTTTTCCCCTTTCTTTGATCTCTTTGGGATGCAGACCTAGTAGTAATATTGCTTGATCAAAAGATATATACGGTTTCATAGCTTTTGGGACATTATGGATAGCTATCTTTCAAGGTAGTGTTTCTCTACTGCTCATCCCCACAGGGTCATAAGAGCATAGATTTTAGAGGTGTAAGGGACCTTAGAGATTATTTAAGTCAAATAATTCTGCAGAAGAGGAAACTGAGGCACAGAAATGTGAATCTAGTTGTTGAAACTCACATAGAAGGTAAAGAGTAGAGGCAGGATTTGGACTTGTGTTCTCTGACTCCAAATAAAGCACCCTTCCCATCATTATACTGCTTCTTGACTCAGATGAGAGAGGTGGGAGGTAAGGAATGTCCACTCATGTTGATATAAAATGACCAAAGGAGCTGAAGTCAGCTCAAATGTAGGGAGCAATGACCTTCTCATGGAATAAGTTTGGTATTTCCTTCAGAATAATTTATCACTTTCCATGTGGCTCAAGAAAAACACGAGCATTGCTTTTCAAAAGACTGATCATGAATTCAAAATCAACTTTCCCTTAGCATGGGGAGACAGCGACTTCTGAGCACCACTGCTGACTGGCAGGTTATCTCTCTCTCTGTCTCTCTGTCATCTCTGTCTCTGTCTCTGTCTTTCTGTCTTTGTCTGCTTGTCTGTCTGTCTATCTTTCTTCCCCTCTAGCTCAGGGACTAAACTGGGGAGAATGCAGTTTGCTCATTGTATTGTCCTAGTAAGGAAATGGGTTATGCCTTCACCATGAGCATTTCAAAGTTTTTGTTCTGAGTTTGGGTGGCTTCTCTCTGACCTCACCTTTTGGACATTCAAAGGCAGATTATTTCACACGAAGAGTCTTCTTCAGTGTGGTGCCTTTGGTAAGCACCAGCCTGTCAATGTGGAATCCAGAGACTTTTCAGAAGATGATCAGACAGCTCAAAATGTCTCCATCTCTAAGACAGTCTTAACCTTCCCTTAATCCTAGAATGCTCGAGTCACTGGACATTCTCTGGGGATGAAAAAGCAACATCATTCTAGGTCTTGTAGTTGCCCTCACTACGTCTGGCCCATATAAAGAACGATGACTACCCACAGTGGCATTGCACTGGTAACCAATAGTTTGAGCTCCTGGAAACATTCTAAAAATATTTTTAAAGGTGTGACAATCATTCTGGAAAGGCTTGGATTAGCTGCCCAGGGGGAGGTTTAAGTTGCTGAAGACCCTGGGAGTTATATTTCTTCTCAGATGAAGAAGAAGGAAAGCTATCATGAGCTCAGTCCAGGAGGATATTGTTTTTCTGCTACAATAGCCGTGTAAACATCTCTCTGGAGAGGCATGTAGGGAAGACATTTGGAGAGAGTGGCCAAAGGAACAGCATCATAAGATGGAGGCTGTTTCCCAGAAGACCAATTCTTAACTGGGTAGCAGCTGCTCTTTCCTTTCCCTGGCTTGAAGTTTAGATTATCTAGCATGGAGGGTCTGAATCATGGCTAATTAGAGATGCTGCAGGAATAATGATGAATTTACTCCATGTCCTGTTTCCCCCTTCTGTTTTATTGAAGCATTTAAGGACTGGACTGGCTCATTATTAAATGACCTTATTTTACTCGCTGATTAGATGTAATTAGGTGTCAAAGTAAATAGAATGCTAGGCTAACAGTCAGGGAGATGTGAGTTCAAATCCAAACTCAAACACTAGCTATTCAACCCTAGGCAAGTCATTTAACCTCTGCCTCAATTTCTTCATTTGTAAAAAGAGAATAATAATAGCATTAGTCTCCCAGAGTTATTATAAGGACAAGATGAGATAATATTTGTAAAGTGCTTTAGAAACCTTAAAACACCAAATAAATGCTTTTATTATTAAATGGCTATTTGCATTTTAAACAATGATTATTAGCCAAAGACAAGATAAATGCATCAGGAGTTGATTTTTTTTTTTTTTTTTTTTTTTTTGCTATAGAGTGTTGTAGTGATGGTGGTGGCATGAGGAATCCATGAATCATTGATTGTATAAAATTCAACTAGCCAAGAGATCACGTTCCTGGCTTGACAATAAATAGACCGACTGGAGTCTTGGGACATTTTATGAAAGCTCTTCATAGCTTTCCAGATTTGCAGAGAAAGAAAGCCATGTGGGACTGGGACCTCCAGACTAAAACTCTTATTGACTTAATTTCATTTTCTCCCAGCAGATAGGTCATTTCCACTTTGGGGCATTTCTCCATCCTCTATCTCACCCCCAGGAGAAAGAGAAAGAAAGGGAACAGAGACTCAAGAAAAGGTCATATCTTAAGCTTGATCCAATGGGTGGAAGCAGACATGCTCAAATCCTCTTCTTTCTCCCTCTCCTAAAAGGAGGAGCTTGAAAATTGTTTTTCATTTAGCGTGCCCTTCACAGTGACCTCTGCTGGGCAGCATAGGAATGGTTTAAGAGCATTTAGAAAGCAAGGTAATGGGGAGCAGCTAGGTGGCTCAGTGGATAGAGTGCCAGTCCTGGAGACAGGAGGTCCTTGTAGTGGCTTCAGATACTTCCTTGCTGTGTGACCCCGGTGAAGTCACTTAATCCCCATTGCCTAGTCCCTACTCCTCTTCTGCCTTATAAGACAGAAGGTAAGGGTTAAAAAAAAGAAAGCAAGGCAAAGATCAGGGTGAGTTATTATGTTTTCTTCAAGTAATGACAAAATAAATGCATCACTTTTTTTTTGATAGGGTGATTAGATTCATAGGTCAGGGGGACACGGTAGATAGAGTTTATCCAGGTCAGTGATGGGCAACTTTTTGAGCTCGGTGTGTCAAAATTTGCCAAAAAACTGAGCATAACTTGGTTTTCCCTTTGAGAGAAAATCCATAATTTCATGATATTTATAGTTTAAATAACAAAAATGTATCATTGTAATATAGAACTGTATTTAATAAACTCAAATAGGTACATTAATATAGGTAGAATTGCCATCTATAGTGCACAGAGTGTCTACACTACACTACAGCAAATGTTTCATCCTCGGCATGTGACCCCATACTTCTCTGCATGTTATTGAAGCTGGCTACATGTGTCAGTGCCGATACACGTGTCATAGGTTTGCCATCACTGACCTAGATTCACCTAAATTCTTAGCAGTTGTTGTGCTGGTCAACCTGGAAAAATGTGGGCTACCTGATATTTTATAAGGTTAGACGGCCAATCCAGAAGGTAGCCACTAAAATGTAGCTTCAACTTTGACTCTAAATTCAGCACTATCCATGCACAACTTCCTGTGCAATGTCTTGGGTCTGTCCCTGTGCTTGTACTATTTATTAAATGAATGAATGAACCTGGACAAAGGTATACATGGCGTTTAGTGTCAAATTTACAAAGCTCAAAGGGGGATGGAACAGGTTAGGATGATCATTTAAATTTAAAGATAACTTTAAGTTCTCCAATTAACACAATAAGATGGTAGAACATGTAAGATTTTTGGAGCTACCTGAAGGAAATTCCCATCATGGTCAACGTTGCCAGTGGTGTTCTACTGAGAGGAGGACGCTGACAACTCTAATTAGGTGCACCTCCAAATGATTAATTGAGTCTAAGAAGGTGGGATCTTCATCAATCAGAAGAGTGGAGTACACAAAAGTTGTGAGATTCTCTCTCTGTGTCTCTGTCTCTGTCTCTGTCTGTCTGTCTGTCTGTCTCTGTCTCTCTCTCCCTCCCTGTCCTTTCTAACATCAGAATAGACCTATGGTCTTATCCTGGAGGAAAAAAAAACATTGCAGAGGGGAAAGCATGTGCTGGTATATGTCTAGGAATAAATCCTGAAAACAGGCTTTCCCAGTTCAGCGTATAGAAGTAATTAATTGCTAGATTTCCTACAGACACAGAAGTAAATAAATAAATAAATAAATAAATACCCATTCAACTCTGGAGGGGAGCTCATAGTTTGATTTTGCTCATGTGAAATTTTTTCAATTTTATGTAATTGAAATTGTTTTTTAAATGTTTCTGATCCTCTTGGTTTAGTTAAGAATTCATTGCCTGGCCAGCTGAGCCAAGAGTAGGTCTCTATTTCTTAATGAAGTGATCTTTTATACTCAAGTCACACATACAGTTGGAATTTATTGTGGCATAAAGGACAGTCTGCTAGTCAAATTTCTGCCAAACTTTTCCAATTTCCCCAACACTTTTTGTTCAAGATAGAGCTCACTAGTTTTACTGAACATAGACTACAATGCCTAATTTCTCCGAATTTTGCTTATCTGCTCTGTTCCACATTTATTTTGTCATTACTTATACTTGAAGAAGACATAATAACTCATGATCTTTGCCTTGCTTTCCTTTTTTTTTAAACACTTACCTTCTGTCTTAGAATCAATACTGTGTATTGTTTCTACGGCAGAAGAGCAGTAAGCAATGGCGGTTAAGCATCACTAGGAAGTGTCTGAGGCCACTACAAGGACCTCCTCTCTAGGACTGGCACTCTATCCACTGGGCCACCTAGCTGCTCCCCATCTAAATGACATGTTTTTATGTCTGTGTCAAATAGCTTTAATGGTTATTACTTTGTAATATGGTTTGAAATTTCATAATGCTAGATCTTCCATATGCTTACCTTTTATGTTGTTTCTTTTCTATTGAGATAATGAATTTTTTATTACTCCATATAAATTTTATTTTATTATCTAGTTATATTCAGTAACCCTTGGGAGTTTGGTATAGCAAAAATCTGTAAATCAAGTAGTATAATTTTTATTATACAGGCATAATCCATCCATGAACAAGGAATATTTTGGTATTTCAATTGAGTGTTTTGGAGTTGTATCTTTCTGTAATGCATAAGTCATTAGCATTTTGGACATATTTTTTGTTACATTGAATGGGACTTCTTTTTCTATGTCTTCTTACTAGGTTTTCCCTTTCTATTATATAGGTAGGATATAATTTTGTCCATTTCTTTTACATACTGCTATTTTACTGAAGTAACTAATTGTTTTGTTTTTTAAATTGGTTTTCCAGGATTGTTTGAGTAAAACAACATATGTTCTACTTATAGAGATGATTTTTGCCTTTTTTTTGTTCATATGTTCCCCCTCTTCCAATTTCTTTTTCTTATTGTTATAGTCAGGTTTTCTAGAATTATTTCAAGTAATAGCAATGACAATGGTCATCCTTACTTTACCCCAATCTTATTAGAAAGGTTTCTTGTATTTCTTCATTACAAATAGCTATAACTCTTTCACAAAGAAACCATTCATGTACTGAGTTTGAATCAAGTTGAATAGCTTTCTACAATATTTTGTCAAAGGTTATTTCTTTATCTATTGATATAATTGCATGATTTTTATTGCTTTTTTATCAGTATGGTATATTCTATTTATTGTTTTCTCAATGTTGAATCATTCCTGGCATGAATACAACCAGGTCACAGAGAATAATAATTGGAATGCTGTTATAACATTTCTATTAATATTTTATTACCTTTTCATCAGTGATATTGATTTATAATTTTCACTTTCTTCTGTTTTGCCTTATTTCTCCTTGGTTTAATATTTAGGAATGCATTTGTCTCTTCTATTTCTACTTAATCTCAAGATTGACCAGTGAAAGCATTTTAATAAATTAGAATCCCTTATCTATCATACCCAAAGACTACCGATATTTTGTGTGTGATAGATACAATTCTAGTCTGATACCCCTTTTGAAGATAAGAGGGTGAATTAGAGATTAGTTTTGGATACCTTAATAGGCTGGTGGTATAGGCATTGATTGCTCTTCTCTTCTTCTCTGCAAAGGTAAAAATTGTAGACTTCCCCAGAGATGCTTTGGAATAGATCCCAGATCATATATCTATTCATGTCACATGTAGGCCAGTACATTAGACAGTGAACGACCATGCTTTTATTACATTTGTAAATGTTCATCCATTTAATCTATTATCCACTTTGTTGGCACAAAACTGAATATAATAGTTTCTAGCAATTACCTTTATTTCTTCTTTATCTCTTAAGAAACTCTATCTGCTTATTATATTTTTAGGTTTTGGTAATTTGATTCAACCTTCTTCCCCCTCTTGAAATTGGAAATTTTTTGTCTATTTTGTTAGTCTTTTTTTAAAGCCTAGTTTTGTTGTTTCAAGTTTTAAAATTTTCATTTTATTTCATTTTCAGAATTTCTCTTTTTCTATTTATTTGAGGGTATTACTTATTGATCTTAAGTTCTTTTGTTACATGTTTAATTTATTAATTTCTTCTTCAAATGAAAGTGTTTGGATGTAAAAATGTCTTCTTTTAAAATTCTCTCCTCCTTCCTCTTCTCTCTTCTCTTCTCTTTTTTCCTCCCTCCCTCTATCCCATCTTCTTCCAAACCTCTCTCTCTTTGATACCGAGTCTCCCTATGTCACTTGGGCATGGGTGTAATCCTACTTTTGATCAGCACAGGAATTTTGAATTTCTCCATTTCTAACCTGGGTTGGTTTGCCACTCTGAATGCAGCCTATTGGCTCCCCACTCCCTTCAGTCTTATAATATTGTCTCTGGACTTAGTGAGGATATCCAATTGTTTTAGCCCACTGTAGCTCAGAACTCCTTCACTCAAATAAGCTATCAGTCTCAGCTTCCCCAGTGTTGGGAATTACAGGCATATGTAACCACTACCAGCCTACAATTTTCCCATAAAGGCTACTTTGACTGCCTCCCCAATGTTTTGATACATTGTATCATTGTTATTTTTTCTTGATAATGTAATTGATTGTTTCTGAGATATGTTCTTTTACTTACTCATTTACTAGGATTATAATATTTAATTTTCATTTCAGTTTGAATACTCAATACATGAGACTTTCAAAGAAATCCAACAATTGAAAATTATAATTTGTTTTGAAGGAGAAGAGGGCCTACTAGCATGATATGGACACTGTTGATGAAACTGTAACTTCATCAAACTAGTCTAGAAAACAATGTGAAATTATGTGAGTAAAATGTTTGGACTACACCCTTTGAGTCAGTGATCAATCACATCCTCATGGAGGTCAAAGAAAGATGCTATACTTACTAAAATATTCATAATAGTCCCTTTTGTGCTAGTAAAGAATCAGAAATAAAATGTGTGTTTATAGATTGGATAATCACTGAATAAAGTATAATATTTGAATGTAATCAAATATTATTGTAGAGTAAGAAATGACAAATAAAAGGGATTCAAAAAACATTGGAAGATTTATATGAGCTAATGCCAAGTGGTATATGTCAAACCCCATAAATAACATACACAATTAGTTCACTAATAGAAATGAAAATAACACTGAAAGAAAGCTGAACTTTTAAGAAATTATAATTTTGGTTCCAGGAAACAGATAATGAAACATACCTTTATCCCTTTGTCAGAAGGACAAGGAATAGAGGAACTGAATATTTCATATATTATTAGAGTCACCAAATAAGTTGTTTTTGTTTAACGTTTTTTCATTACCTTGGAGGATTCAATTCTGGGGTGAGGTGTGGTTGGATAAAATATACCCCAAAATGATTATAATGCAAAACCAACCCATATAAAATTACCTTATTTTCAAAAAATGACGTGTAAGAAAACCGCTAAGCTAAATGGAAGAACTTGAAGAAAGTAAGAAAAAGTGAGCAAGTCCCCAAAATACATAAAATAAGATTGGGAGGATAACATGAAGAAAGAACTAACAAGAAGATTTACTACAGTGGAAAATAGAATTGCTCACAATGTGAATTAGCTAGAAATATAGGCTCAAAAAAAAAAAACCCAACACCCAACTCTGAGTTATCCAAAGTATTGGAAAACTTGCAGTTCCAAATAACAGCTGGTGGATAGATCAAAAGCAAGCAATCTCAGGATTACTGATATTCCAGGAAACTTAGAAAAAAATGACACTGAACCACCTATTCCAGGAAACTGTCAAAAGAAAATTTCTTAGAACTGGCAAAAAAAATAACTGGCTAAATATTATTAGAAAGAATCCATAGGACCCTGACAAGGAGGAATCAAAAATTGACCATACCTTAACACAAAGCAGTTAATCTTCAGGGATACATTGATAAGAGGAAAAAATAAAACTGTATAAACTCCCAAGAGGCAGGGCAGCTAGGTGGCCCAGTGGATTTAGTGCCAAGCATGGAGATGAGAGGACCTGGGTTCAAATCTGGCCTCTGACACCTCCTAAATGTGTGATTCTGGGCAAGTCACTTGATCCCAGTTGCCTATTCCTTATTACTCTTCTTCCTTGGAACTGATACTTATTATCAATTCTAAGAAAGAAGGTAGGCTTTTAAAAAATAATAATAAAATTAACTAGAAGGAGAAATTCAGAAATCATTTTCCAAGAAATAATAACCAGGATCACAGAAAATTTTTAAAAGAGGAATAAGGGATATTTGGAGAATTTGGAATTCATCATTTACATAATTAAAAGAGTATGATGCATGAACCTAGAACTATTTATCCAGCAAAACCTGTTGTGATATGCAGACATTTGAGAGCTACTTAACTTTGAAAAGCTTAGAGAGACTTATGAACTTTTTGCAAAGGCCATTTTTCTAGGTCCTAAAGTTTTTAAAAACAATGACCACTTCTCAAACAAAAATAATACAGTTGGTAACAATTATATGTTGTGAACCTACTTTCCCAACCCCCAATTTTGTTTGTACTTGTAGGTGGGTTCCCAAAGCTCAGTTATATTTTCTTTTCAGAGTTCTAAAGGTACCCCTAAGGGATTTTGTGGTTCTCCCTGATGCTTTTAGCTTGAGCTTCCATTCTAGAATGTTCCTCCCTAAACACCATCACCAGTGCTAGTTATATCTCAATACCACTAATACCAATGATACCATACCACTATTAATTTGACCATTTGATTTCTCCTCAGTATGAATTAGTCAAATAACATCACTCAGATTTGACAAAGGTGTATTTACTGAAAAGATATGAATAAATCCAAAGTACAAAAATTCTCCCAAATTCTTTTTTAAAATTTAGAATATTTTTCCATGATTCATGATTTTTTCTACTCCTCTTCCATCCCCCTACCCGGTGCTGACAAGCAGTTCCACTGGGTTATACATGTAACATTGTTCAAAACCTATTTCCATGTTATTCATATTTGCAATAGAGTGATCAATTTCCCCAAATTCTACATCCCTCTATACCCCTGGCTCTAAAGAGAGTATCCTCAAACTTAAAGTGGTAACTAAAAACATTTTCTTACTACTAAGTTCATTTCTAGGTTGAGTATAGACAATTGAGAAATTGCTCCTTTGGCAAAGAACAGATGTGCTCAGTTACTGGACTGATCTACTGTTGAGCTGGATAAAGGGTCCTTATAAGGCTTGGCTACTGGACCTCTGGTGACTCTCTTGCTCTTTGAGGCTCTCACAAGATCCTTTACCAGAGAAAAGAAGACACACAGAGAAATTGGCCCCATCCCAGACACAAGCTAACCTAGGAGACCAAGTGCTCATAGGCAGCCTTGATAGAGTATGAGCAGGGACCCCCTGGCCCTCTGGAGCTTGTAGAATAGTTCTTATGCCTTGTGGTCTATAGGAAGAAAAAGAAAAAGACAAGTTTGGCCAGTTAGTAAATTTTGTGTGCAATACAGCTTATAAAAAGCCTTTTTTTCTACTAGGTAAGTGAATTGGAAATAGACAGAATATCTTCATATGCCCTGAGTCAAGGGGAAAGGCCCCTTTATTAATCATCATTAGGTACGTCCAGAAGAAATCACATCAATGTTCCCACATAGGTGACAATAGGCAAAGCCTATTTGTGTAAGATACCAGGACTGGGCTTTCAAGGGTTAGTGCCCCATTACATTAAAATATATATAAGAATTATCCATATTCTCTCAGTCACTAAACATTTCAGAAGAGTATTTAATAAAAACATAGAAGAGTTGGGAGGGATAAAAGATGGGGGTTACTTCTATAGCAAATTATATCACAGATATAATGGAAGTCTAAGTTAAAGAAACTTGTTAATATAAGACAGAAGAACTTTTTTAATGTGGCTTTAAGTTTCCATTAATATGGATTATAATTCACTACAATTACTCATTTTAATTCATGAGAACAAGGAATTGCATATTCTATTTTTTTGATGACTAAAGAAAAGAAAAAGCTAACAGTTGTAATGAGTGTAAACAGTCTAAACTCTCCAATAAAAATAAAATAGTAATGAATGGGTTAATAGAAAATGCCTGCTATTAGCAAGTTTAATTTTTTTAAATTAAGAGAACAAACTTAAATCACCAAAATGAATTCCTAAAAGTTCAGAGAACAAACATATCACAAAAACAGGAAAGCAGAGAGGAAACATAGTCATGAGGGCAGAAGAAATCAAGAAAATCTAGATTGTATTAAAGTGACAATTATTAGATGCCCTGAAAAGGAATAATTATTCCAATGAGCTAACATGACTTAATCAAGTATAGGTCATGTTAACTTCATTTTCTTATTCTGACTGAATTATTGAACTGATAAAGGAGGAGAATCCTGGAGTTACTTAGAGTTCACCTAGATTTTAGCCAAGAATTTGATGCAGTTATTTATGCTATTTTTCCTTATGGAAAAGATGGAAAGATATGATATAGATAAAATAACATTCAAATTAATTAAAAACTGGTTGAATGGCTAGACTGAAGGAATGAGTCATTGATGGTTTGACCACCTTTTGTCATGAGATTTCTAGTGGAATGTGTTTGGTCCTTTGTGATTGACTATATTTTATCAACGATTTAGATAGTTTAGTCACTTTTCTTATGTTCTGGGAGGAATAATTAACCCACTGAATGATGGTGATAGTATTAAAAGAGGTTTTGATAGCCCACAGCACTGGGGTCCAAATGGGATGGAATTTAATTGTGATAAATATAGGATATTACACTGATCTTCCAAAGACCATCTTCATTAGTGCTCTGTAGAAGAGGCATGATTAGACATCTTTCTGAGACAAGTTTGAGAGTTTTAATGGATGGAAAGCACAAGGTGAGTAAACAATAGGGGGGCATGGCAACCAAGAAAGCTAATGGGATCTTTGGTTGTATTAACTCTAATCCCACCTTCTCTAGGAAGTCTTCCTCCACCCCTCTCAATTCCAGTGCCTTCTGTATAAAACTTGCTTTGTAATATACTTGTTTTCATGTTATCTCCCCCTTCAGATTGGGAGCTTTTTGAGTGTAGGAACTACTTTTTGCTTCTTTTGTATCCTCACACTTAATATGGTGCCTGGCACAGAGTATGCACTTAAATATTTGGAACTATTGAGTGATTAAAGAAAGATTTAGAGTTAAAAAATGAGGAGGTGATCATTCTTTTGTCCTTTTCCTAGACAGACCACACTGGGTGTGGTAAGTTTAGTTTGAGACACCATATTTTTTTTAAAAACCCTTACTTTCTGTCTTAGAATCAACACTGTGCATTGGTTCCAAGGCAGAAAAGTGGTAAGGGCTAAGGAGTGGGAATTAAGTGACTTGCCCAGGGTCACACAGCTAGGAAGTGTCTGAGGCCAGATTTGAACCTAGGACCTCCCATCTCCAGGCCTGATTCTCAATTCACTGAGCTACCCAGCTGCCCCCAAGACACCACATTTTAAGGACAAGTATGTTGAGAATTTAGAGAAGGACCACCAGGTTGGTGAAAGACCTCTAGCTCATGTCAAATGGGAATGTGGGGGTAAAGGATCAAAAGTATGGTCACTATAGTAAATAAAGCTTTTCCTAGACATTTTATTTTGTCTATAAAGGTATCCTATTGTGTATGAGCTAAGAATAAATCTGACCAAAGGACCAGTTTATTTTAGGAGTTGGGGCTATCCAGTGCTAGGCAAAACCAGCTTAAAAACTCAGCCACTATGTTTTTTTTTTGGGAAATATCTTGACCTCCACCCCACCCCCACTCCCAATTTTGCAGAAATGGTGGATTGTGGGTGTGGAACCCTGCATATTCTTTCATACTGGGTCAATATATTGGTTAATATTACTGTTCACTTTTTCTTCAGTTTTTCTTCTATGGATGAACTTCTGGGACATTCAGACATGACAATGTAAAAACCCAAGGTATTGGGGCAGTTAAAAAAAAAAGAATAAATGTCCTTAGTCCACTAAAAATAGCCTCTTGGTCTGGGTGTCAGGAGCTGGTTAAGAATGGCTATGTAAAAAAAAATGCCAGGAAGGTTGTGACCTAGTCCTGTAATTTGATCTCTTTTGATGTGTCACAGTCTTTCTATTCTTGAGGGGCTCCAAGGAATTCTGGACTTTTTAACTGGGCCTTGGTTAGTTAACCAAGCTGTTTGGACAGCTGGACATTAAATCAAAGGAGTGGCAGCCTCTGGCTTGGAAATCCTTATGGGAACACTCCCCATGCAACCTTTGGTTTTTGCTTTCAGGCACTTATAAGTAAGATAGCATGTGAGAGGCACGTAAAGGGAAAAATCAGACAGACCCCTACATTATTTGGTGGGGGTGGGGGTGGGAGATCACTTTGTGGTGATGAGATGAGATTTTTAAAGCACAGTGCCTGGCACATAGTAGGCACCGAAGAAATGCTTGTCTCTTCCCTTTAGTTAGAAGAATATTAAGGAGGAGATGGCCTCCCAACTGAGACTTGAAGGAAGACGAGTATTTCAACTAAAGGAGACATAAAGAGGGAGCTAAAGGAACAAATTACAGGTTGAAATGAACTATAAAATCAGCCAACTTTTACAAGAGGAGCATCACTATTCATAGAGCAGGAATGAGATAGCCTTTATGATCAGGGAGAACTGGGAAGGGTAGGGTGATTGGGGAAGGTTCGTGTTCCAATTTGGATGAGTATAACTTTCCCCAGACTTGTTTCATCATTGAAAAGCTCAAATGCTGCATTAAGAAGTCCCTGTACCTTGTCTGATAGGGGCTTTGAACAGAGGAATGACATCAGACTTAAGCATCAGTGAAATGATTTTGGCTCTGCACTGTGAAGACTCTTTATGTAGCCGTTTTCTGTCCAGGGCAGATGTGTTTCTGGAATTCTAAGGGATGTGCCAGTTGGACCATCACAATCAAAGCTCAGCTCATAACCCGTGTTCATTTCAGCAAGACTGTACCTGCCTTTGAATCTCATTCTCGATCTCGGATAGGACAGGGAAATCCAGAAGAGGTCGGAAATAGGGATCTAGAGAGGCAAAAGGGGTTGGGTGTCTCTTGTGGTTCTGGACAGCAAGAGATTAAAACCAGAAATTGGAAAATTTGGTTGGGGGGGGTTGCTCAGATCAGGATAGAGTAGTAAATTTCAGAGCTCAGGGAATTCCCTAAAGTGGGCCAGAGGTTCATTGAGGTGCATCAGAGATCCTTGGAGGTAGAGTCCAAGCAGGAACAAGAATCCAAGTTGGGAGTTAGAGAATATAGAAGCAGGTCCTCAGACATGCACTATGGGCTAGGTGTTAGGAACTCAATCCTAAAAAGACTGGAGATTCATATAGGGAAGGGACAAGTAGGATCTATTCGTAGAAATGTTTTCATGGAATCTAGTAAAGTTTTAGTTTTCATCCTTATTGATGAAATCATCATCAGGAAAAAGGAGATAGCACCTACTTCATCTCTTGGGAGACTTAAATAAGATAATGGGTGGGAGGAGCAAAGAACTATGAATGTCAGCTATTATTATCATCACTTCACAGATGAGGAAACTGAGGCAGAGAGGTCAATGACTTGCCCAGGGTGACCCACAGTCAGTCACACAGCTAAGTGACTGAGCCAGATTTGATCCCCCAGTTCGGCTTTGTGTTCTGCTTCACACTGAAATATCAACTAGGCTCATTGAACATCGTAACTGTTCCATTTGTCTTTGTATGGAGTAGGGTGTGTGTGGGTTCTTGGGCAGCCTGTAGTAGGGTCCCAGCCTGAATCTCTTATTTGGAGCCCAGGTCCATCTTATGCCCAGATGAAGCATGAAGGGATATTTTTTAAGTCTGTGGAAATTCATCGAAACCTGAAACCTTTGGGAACTTTTTGTTGCTCCTGTCCTTGGGTTCTCCTTTCTCTGAGTTTTGTTTTCTTTGGACTTGGTGGATAGAGTCTATAGTGTCACAACTCAACTTGATCTCCTCCCAGCTTCCCCAACTCCCAAGGGCTGGCAACTGGCAGCAGCCCATCAGCTTGAGATTGGAGTTCTGGACTCAGAGGGAGAGCCTGCAAAGGGCTGCCTTCCCAGCACTGAGCTTGAGACCCAAGTTGGGCCAAGATTTTATTTGGCCTTTCTGCGCTGAGGTTTGAATTTCTTCAGCAAACTAGTCAGAGGATTTGAAACAGAGATTTTCAGAGTAGCTGGCATAATCCCTTTGCAGGACAGGTGAGTAAACTGAGGCACGGGGAGGGCACGTGACTTGTCAAAGGCCATACAGGTATTAATAAATAATGAGAATTGAAACCTACATTTGCTGACTCCAAATTCTCTGCTCCAACTCCGGAGCTACTTAAAGCTGAAACAGAGGTCATCATAACTCCCTATTTAACTATTTCAACAGCAAGATTAAAGCATGTTTATAGGATTTCAGGGAAAGGGCAGCCAAGAGGCACTGGGCTTGGAATCAGGAAGACTCATTTTCCTGAGTTCAAATCTGGCCTCAGACAATGGCTTTGTGACCCCAGGCAAGTCACTTAGCCCTGTTTGCCTTAGTTTCCTGATCTATAAAATGAGCTGGAGAAGGACATGGTAAATCACTGCACTATCTTTGCCGAGAAAATCCCAAATGGGATCACATAGATTCTCCCATGACTGAAAAAAGACTAAACAATATTGAGCTTCAGCTATTTCCGGTCCCCGCTCGAGGCTGTAGCTTTTCTCTCTCTCCTATCTCTCTCCCTCCCCTTCTGCCCCAAACTCTCCATCTCTATCTTTCACTTTGCCTGTAGATATTGCCGAGACTTTACGTGTTTGTTTTCAATTGATAAGGTTGTTCATTGAGAGGTTTGAGGAAATATTTGAGTGAATAACCTTTTGTAGACGAGTTGCCTGTATCCAGGGGACTTTTGGGGTTTGACTCAGGCATGAAAAGTGGCAGAAAGCAGTGGGTGAGAATAGCCTTGAAATCACCAATATATTGGTGGAGAAGGGGCCAGGGCATGAGTTAGGGTGTGTTTCTGAAGCCACAGTGATGCTTGGAAGAAGGCTTTTGCCCAAAGTTAGATGCCCTTCTGCCCTCATGGCTCCAGGGGAAAAGGCCTTTCATACTAGGCCTCCTAGAATATGCTCTGGTCCTGGACTGGGAGAGAGGAACAAAGGATACCAACTAAAACTGGCTTCCAACTCTAAACCTACCAGCCTCCTTTCTTTGGCTTTGCTTCTCCTTCATGCGCCAGAGCCAATCGCTACCTTGTCAGCATTTCTTGTTTCTGTCTTCTCTTGTCTACTTCCATGGCAGCCAACCTCTGAGCCATTCCCTCAGCCTCCAGGTGGCCACCTTTCCAATGCGTCACCCACACTCCAGCCCAAATGAATATTTCATATTTGTTTTCAATGATCATAAATGAGGCTAATGCATCACTTGTCCACTTAATGAATTTTAGCCTCCCTGATGCCATCAGTCAAGCCTTTGAAAGATCTAGTAGACTGCAGGCCCTTGTCTGTACCAGAGACAGAGGATCTGGGGGTTGGCTGTCTCAGTCCACAGGGCTTCATCAAAGGTCACCCAGAACTTGCCAATTCTACCCACTCCTTCTCCTTTTCTGCTGAACACAGCACAACTGTTTGTTCCCTTGTACCTCAGATATTCAGGGAATTTAGCCTAGGGATGAGAAGACCATTTAGTTTAGAATATAAAATGGGCCCCTGGTAGGTACTCCCACTTGCATTGGGAACTGAAGAAAAAGCTGCCACTCAAAATCATTGTTCAGGAGTCCCCATCAGTGTGCTTCCTTTCGCAGGTTCCCCAAAGATTGTAGGATGATAAGTTTATAGCTGGAAGTAAATCTAGAATTCATTGAATCCAACCCTCATTGCATAGACAAAATCCCTTAAGCCCAGACAGGTTTAAGTGACTTGCTCACCCAGCAAGTAAGTGTCTGAGGTAGGATTTGAAACCAGTCTTTTTGACTCCACTTTGCTCTATGTACCCTATACATGAGTTCAAACAGAAAATGATCCAGATAGCAGAGTAAAGAAAGGACAAAAGGGATCAAATCCATGTGCCCCTGGTGTACGCTGTCCTAGAGTTTTCCATGCTGTCAGTGAGGAGGGCACAAAGGTAGGAAGTATATGTAAGCAGAGAACACTGATGAAGGGAATACCTGTAGGAAATGGTTGTGGCTTGAGTGAGTGAAGGGCGCATTCCAAGGATGTGTGTGTCCAAAGTAGACCTGGGACCTGGGTACTTCACCCCACTGATTCTGAAGGGTTGTTTTTTATTTGGTGGCAAAGAATTGGATATTGAGGGGGTGTCCATCATTTGGGAAATGGCTGGGCAAATTGTGGTCTATATTGGTGATGGAATACTATTGTGTTGTGAAGGATGGTGAATGGGAGGATTTTAGAAAGAGCTGGAGAGACCTCCATGAACTGATGCAGAGTGAAATAAGCAGCACCAGTAACTTTTCTAAAAAATAAATATTAAAAATTAAAAAAAAGAAATAAGCAGAACCAGGAGAACATGGTGCATAACAATAGCAATACTGTGGAATGAACAACACAACTCAACGACTCTCAGCAATACAGTGAACCAGGACAATGCTGAAGGAGTTGGGACAAAGAATGCTCTCCACCTTCAGAGAAGGAACTGTTGGAGCTGGAATGCAGATGGAAGCCACTCTTTTTCACTTTAGTTTATTTGGGGGGGGTTGGTTTGTATGAGTATTCTCTTAAAATAATGAACACTGTGGAAATAGGGTTTTTTCTATTTATTTTATTTGATTGATTAATTATTTAATTATTTTATTTGATTGATTAATTATGAAAAATTTTTCATGGTTTGATGATTCATGTCTTTCCCTCCTCTCCTCCCACTCCCTCCCATAGCCAACATGCAATTCCATTGGGTTTTACATGTGTCATGGATCAAGACCTATTTCCATATTATTAGTATTTACATTAGGGTGATTGCTTAAAGTCTACATTCCCACTCATATCCCCATCCACCCATGTGTGCAAGCAGTTGTTTTTCTTCTGTGTTTCTGCTCCCACAGTTCTTTCTCTGGATGTGGATACATTCTTTCTCATAAATCCCTCAGAATTGTCCTGGATCCTTGCATGTTGCTAGTAGAGAAGTCAGTTACATTCAATTGTGCTACAATGTATCAATCTCCTCTATGTACAATGTTTTTTTGGTTCTGCTCCTTTTGCTTTGCATCAATTCCTGGAGTTTGTTCCAGTTCACATGGAATTCCTCCAGTTCATTATTCCTTTGAGCACAATAGTATTCCATCACCAACAGATACCACAATTTGTTCAGCCATTCCCCAATTGAAGGGCAACCCTTTGTTGGAAATAGGCTTTGCATGATGACACATCTGTAACCCAGATCAAATTGCTTGTCAGCTATAGGAAGGGAGAAAGGGAGACATTTGGGATATTGTAACTTCAGAAAATGTATGTGGAAAATTGTTATTAGGGGTAGCTGGGTGGCTCAATGGATTGAAAATCAGGCCTACTGGGTTTAAATCTGGCCTCAGACACTTCCTAGCTGTGTGACCCTGGGCAAATCAGTTAATCTTCATTGCCTAGCCCTTACCACTCTTTTGCCTTGGGATCAATATAGTATTTATTCTAAGACAGAAGGTAAGGGCTTAAAAAAAGAAAATTGTTACATGTAATTAGTAAAATAAAATATCTTTAAAAAATACTGCAGGGCTGCTGATGTCCTCCACTCACATTATCTTGCTGCTTTCTGTGGCTCTCTCTACACTCCCCTTTGTTTTTATCAATGCTGGACTCTTGGTCTCTGTTTGGCTTTGTTCCCTGATGGTGAGATATAAGATTCGTCTATTTGTGGCCACCCACCATTCATCTTGTCTCCTGACTGCTAGGATGTAATAACTAGAAAGTCTCTCCCTGATGAAGACCAGCTGAAAGCTCTTTGGTCATACTCCGAGGTTAGGAGCCTGCACCTGGTTAACAGTTCTGCCAAACAAAAACCGGGGAGTATGTTGGCAGGCTAAGATTAGTTCTTCCTCTTCCTCTTCCTTTTTTTTTTTTTAACACTAGTGTTTTAGATTTAGAATTAGAAATTTCCAGGCTTTTCATTGACATACAAATGAACTTTAGCCATAACAATAATTATGTGAAGATGAGGTCACTGTCTTCTGCCTTTGTGACTTACAAGGCTGCCTTTGTTTTGTATTTTTTTAAGCAAAAAAACTTCTTGGATTTGGTGTTGTAACTCTGATAAGTGAAAAATCTGCTGTCTTTCAACACACTCAAGTCCTACACTATACTCCTTTCCAGACTAATTGGTCATCTGACTTTATTTCCTCTGAGGTAGGGAAGGTGGTAGTAGCTTCATTTTAGAGGGCAAAATACAGGTTCCATGTCATAAGAATTAAGTGAACTGAATTCCTTTCCTTCTGGCCTAGAAGAGGATGATCTCCTAGAGATGGGAGACTGGTGCCCAGGACCTTTCCTTCTGATACTCTTTCATGGCCCTTTTGTAGTCTGTAGGAAGCAACATAGGACTTAACTATTTAGAAAGCTCATCTGAACTTTGTATTGAAGAGAGATTGTGTTATCCTGTCTAATGGGCCATGAGGTGAGACGTTGGTCCTGCTGGGTGCCTCTCACTTGGGTCCAGCCAGGCCTCTTTCCTAGCAGGAGCCTTGGTCTGGGCGTATGTGAGCTATTTGGTCCTCACTAATTACGGCAGAGGCATGCATCTCGTCATTCTGTCTCCAAAGGCCAGGATTGTTCAACCAATGATTTCCTGATAATTGACCCAAGATGGGTTTACCTGTCTGGCTGCATTGTTTGCTGCAGAGTCACTGGGGTTTCTGACTGACCCCAGATCCAGTCTGGTTCTTTTCATCTGCTCCCTGACCTGCCTGGCCACAATAAAGTGGCAGTCCTAGTGAGTTCCGGGTCACTGGAGTCCTGACAGCCATCTAGTGCATCTCTCCCTCCTTCCCTAACTCTTCTTTCTATTCATGGTTTTTATCCCCTCTGCCTGTAGCATGTTGATTTCTGGGGAATAAAATACCTTCGTTGGATTACCCTCACAAAAAAAAACCCCAAAATGGTAAGCAGGGTTAAGGATCTTTCCCAGGTTCACACTGGATTTGAACTCAGGTCTTTAGCAGTTTTACATCTTTATAAGGCATCTACTCCACAAAAGGTAGAGCTAGTCTTAGAGTGAAGAAGACACGCGGACAAGTTTTGTCTCTAACTTGTACTGGTTATGTATACATCCCCAAACAACTTTCCAGAACCTAAATTGCAAGCAAAGTGCCATCCTGCAGTAGCAGAGTAGTGACCTCACTGGCATGGAATCAAAAGTCTTGCCCGCAGATATTTCTGATGCTTTTCAAAGTCCTCCCGTGTCCCTAGGGTGCTGTGATGGAGAAGGGTGTGACCTGGGCCCATCTGGGCTTCGACCAGAATTCTAGACTAATCAATTGGACACAGTTGAACAAACATCGAAGTTAGGGGCTTAGCTGGCTGCCGGGGACACAGGCAGGAAAGGCAGCGTGTTGTTGCTTGCTTTGAAAAGAAAAGACAAACACAAGTTGTTCCTGACCTATAGGACTGGCCTAGCTGCCACCCAGGGGATATGGATAATGGCGAGATGGCGACAGAGCGAATGGTCTGAGCTTACGGACAAGTCCCATGTAGGAGGCGTTACCTGAGTGGTTCTGAGAGGGGGTGAGGACAGCGACCTAAGACTGTCAGCACTTTGAGGTGCAAACTCGGACTGGCAACGTTTTCTCCCAGATAAGTCTGAAAACAGGCAAAGAGGAGCCCCCGAGTGTAAGACAGAAAGTCCTTTTTCTCCTCGGGAAGAAGCATGAAATTCCCATTGCCCCACACCTCCGGCGTATTTCAGGTGCCCCCAATGAGATGCTCACTCTTGGTCACCCAGTTGTATATGAAGACTATTCTGGATCCCAACCCAACGATGGCTCCGAGGGAGGGCGAAGCGGAGAGTAGGCTGTTCCATGCTTAGAATGGAAATCAGGATGTGGAGGGCCCTCTCAACCTTAGCAACAGAACGTGCGCCAAACACAAACCACCTCCTGGAGGGTAAGAATAGGTAATGAGACTCCATCTCCCAGGGAATGTGGTTTCCCTGGAAAATGGCTACATTGCCTTGGGAAAACACAATATCAGCCAACAACAGCAAACACAAGGTTGGGGCAACTTGCTCTATTTGGAAACCAAGTTTTTCAGGAGCCTTGACTCTCCGAAGAGTTCCAGGGCACGAAGTAGGAGTTTGTAATGATGTCTTTTGCTTTTGAGGAGGGGACAGGTGTCTGTGACACTGTTTCCCTCTTTTCCTCACCAAAGAAGTTCTATGCTTCTTTTTTGAGGTAGGCTATTTGGGCTAGGAAAGCAGGGGCATACTCTGTATCCCTTTAAATAGGAAGTTTCTGAGGTTCTCTATTGCCTCTAGGACAAAAAAATATTCCCTTCTATTTGGTTTTTAAATCCTGTAACCTTCTGCCTTTAGGGGTTTTAATGAAGACAGCACTGGCCCTGGAGTCAGGAAGATATGAGTGCAAATCTGGACTCAGACATTTACTAGCTGCATGACCCTGGGCAAGTCACTTAATCTTCTTTTCCTTAATGCTCTGGAGAAGAACATGGCAAACCACCCCAGAATCTTTGCTAAGAATGCCCCATGGAGAGTATTGATATGCTACGATCTATGGGGTCATGGAAAAACAGACATGACTGACCAACAACCTTCTGTCTTTACCTTTTCTGGCCTGTGTATTTTGCCCATTACTCCTGCCCACTCCTTCTATGGTAGAGCCAAACTACCTGTTTTCTCTTTTCTAGCTACAGCATTTTGTCTCTCACTTCTTTGTCTCCAAATAATTTAAGGAAAGACTTAAGAACTCTGATAGGCACAATGGCCACTTGTGATTCCAGAGGACCCAACATGAAACATGCTGCCTGCTAATTTCCTGGTCACAGACTTAGGGTGCAGAATGAAACATATATTTTTGGACATGGACAATATAGGGATTTAGTTTGCTTGAATATGCATATGCTTTCTTTTTCTGGGGGAGAAGGAGGTGGGAGGAGGAGAAAGGGATTTTTTTTACTAACTGAATTTAAAATTAAATTACAAAATAGAAGAGAGGATCTCCCTGGATTGGTTTTTAAAGTAGTACTACAGAACTCTACTTCTGACTAATTTTACAAAAGAAATTTTCTTCTCTTCCTCTCTTGCCATCCTTCCATCCTCCCCAAATCGTCTGATTTATGATTGGTTTAGCCTGGTGTGGGGTTAAAGTTCATTGTACCAAGATAGGGTTTTGATGTGCCAACCAGATCTTACTTTCTCACCACTTAGCTCAGTCACCATACCCCAGCCTCAGGGAAACCACCCAAATAACCCATTATTCCACATTAGAATGATGCCTAGAACAGAGCTATAAGATCGTAGATTTGGAGTGAGATGGGACCTTTAATAAAGATCAACTCCCTCATTTTTCAGATTTGGAAACTGAAGTGCAAGTCAAGTAAGTGATTTGTCTTAGGTCACAACTAATGTCTAAGGTAGCATTTAACTCAGATCTTCCTAAATCCAACTCAGATTGCCTATCCACCATGCTGCACTGCCTCTCATTAACCCAAAGGCAGATACTACCACCTTTCCAAAAATTCCTATCAATTCTTGAGTGAATCGTGGATTTGTACCCATTCTTAGCCAGACCAAGTCTCCTTGGTGGCCAACTAGCATCCTTTTCCTTATTCAGCCTGTCCAAATCCTGCATAACCTTCCAGTAGTCAGGAGTAGATCCAATTATTTTCATTTGACCAGTGTTTATTTAGTCTCCTGTTGTGATATCACCCTTTGTGTTTTGGGCCCCTGTTGGAACAGGAAATGTCTCTGCTTTGTTTATATATTTTTTCTGAAAGCCTCTAATTGCTTATCTTTCTGTGAAGAAGTCTATAGAGAACCACTGGCATGAAATATGCTTTTTTGTTGCATTTGTATAATGTTATGAATACTATACTGAGACTTCATCCTTCAAGATGTGTGAGGTTGTTGTTGATGCTGATTCACTATTAATAGGGAGACATTGACTTTTCCTGTTATTGGGCTCTCAAACTCATTGAGGGCAATTGGACAGAATTTTGGAATCAGTCCAGAGTTTGCAATGAAGTTCGGGCTGTCACTGAAAGGTCTGCTTATTAGACACTGAATTCTTTCTAGGAAATTCCCCCCTTCCATTCCAGAGGGTGTCAGGCTCAGTGGAGAGAGATCCACATCACTCTGGGATGCGAAGACACTCAGGAAAGGCAGTCTCATGACAGTTAGATCACTGGGTAGAGTCCCAGAACCACCCACTCCATGGACTTTTCTGTTGGGGGGAAACGTGGACAATGCTCCTTCATTAAAAAAATTATCTTCTGTCTTAGAATCAATACTAAGAATCAGTGCTAAAGCAAAAGAGTGGTGACGGCTGGGCAACTGGGGTTAAATAACTTGCCCAGGATCATGAAGAGAGAAAGTATCTGAGGTTAGATTTGAATCTTGGACCTCCTTTCTGAAAGCCTGGCTCTCTTTCTCCACGGAGCCCCTTAATTGCTCTTTGTTCCTTCATTTTCAAACTCTGAAGACATACTGGCTAATGTTTATAAACAATATAAGCTGCAGGGTGACAATGTAAAGAGTACTAGCTCTGGGGTAAAGGAACCTGGAAGTAAATCCTGACTTTTCCTGTAATTAGCTCTGTCACCTTAAATTAGGCATTTCCCTCCCTGGGTCTCAGTTTCCTCATCTGCAAAATGAGAAGAGAAATACATGACCTTTGAGGTTTCCTTTAGCTCCAGAGAGCATAAAGTTGGATGACCTAGGAAAAGTACCAACAACTTCTTTCCAGGTCCCACGGATGCCCAGAAGGCTACCCCAACAGTGGAGCAAAAGGTCCTGCACCTGTTTGGACTCTAGGCTGCTATCTCTATCCATGGTGCTGATTGTTTCTCTCATAACAATGCTGATTTTTTCATCTCTAAACCCCTCAAATTTTGATACAACCATTAGATTTTGAGTCCTACTCAAACCTTACCTTCTGCATGAAGCCTTTCATGATGCAGCTAGCTACAAGGGCCTCCCCCTAATTATCTTGTATTTTATTTGAATAGAAATAAATCCGTATGTATATCACCCATTAGAATGTAAGCTCCTTGAGGGTAAGGACCATTTCATTTTTGCCTTTGTATCTCCAGTGCCCGGAACAGTGTTTGTCTCACTTAATAAATGCTTATTGATTGATTTATTTGATAGCATGCCGATGCTTACAAAAAGAGTTCTTGCTAAGCAAGAATTCCTTCCCTTTCCCTGTTCAGAGGACCCAGAACCCCAGCATCTTGAAATTTTAATTCTATAGCACATTTTCCTGATTCACAAACTTGTAGCTTCCTCCAGGCTTCAAGTAAGAAGTTGAATCAACTAGTAAACACCTAATAAGCAATTCTCTTAGAGAAGGTTGTGTCAGGGAACTGGCCACAGATTCATATCAATGATCTATTTTTATGTGCTTTGGGATATGAAGAGGTGTGGCATTGGGACTTGTGATTGCAAAAGTATAGGGAACTAGGGGGCAGCTGGGTAGCTCAGTGGATTGAGAGCCAGGCCTAGATACGGGAGGTCCTAGGTTCAAATCCGGCCTCAGACACTTCCCAGCTGTGTGCCCCTGGGCAAGTCACTTGACCCCCATTGCCTACCCTTACCACTCTTCCACCTATCAGTCAATACACAGAAGTTAAGGGTTTAAAAATACAAAAAAAATAAAAATAAAAAAAAAGTATAGGGAACTTAGCTAGGTAGCTTAGTAGATAGAGTGCCAGACCTGGAGTCAGGAGGACCTGGGTTTAAATCTGACTTTATACACTTCCTAACCATATGACCCTGGGCAAGTCACAACCCCAATTGCCTAGCCCCTATCACTCTTCTGTCTTGATCCAAGACAGAAGGTAAGGGTTAAAAAATATAGGGAACTCCTGGTGAGGACACTCCCTTCACCAGTGCAGACAGCATCTATTCTGAAACTGGTCCTAGAGAAGTGCCTGGGGACAATGAGAGGTTCCATGATTTGCACAGGGGCATGCAGCCAGTGTGTGTATCAGAGGCAGGACTCAAACCCAGGTCATCCGACTCCAAGGATAGTTTCCTTTGCTACACACCATGCTCCATCTTCTATGTTGCAATGATTCAAATACTCTGAAGAGCAATGAGGAGAAGGATATTGTGCCTTGTGATTCTAATAATATTTTATCTCACCCCAATTGCATGTAAAAACAATTTTAACATTCTTTAAAAAATTTTGAGTTCCAAATTCTCTCTCTCTCCCTTCCACTCCATTCCCTCTCTGAAATAGTAAGTAATCTAATATTGATTTTACATGTGCAATCATGTAAAATATTTTTCCATATTAGTCATTTTGTGGAAGAGATCTCAAATAACAAAAAATGAAGGGAGAAAGTGAAATATAGTATGCTTTGGTCTGCAATCATATTCTAGCAGTTCTTTCTCTGGAGGCAGATGGCATTTTTATCATGGATCTCTGCGATTGTCTTGGATCACTGTATTGCTGAGAATAACTAGGTCATTCACAGCCATTCATCAAAGAATTGCTATTTCTGTGCCGTGTGATTCTAATAACTGAATCTCCTATGTCCCGCAAAGATGGAGGAACCTTCCCCTGGGGCCTAGAGGGAATTTGACATGAGATCAAGCTGAGAAGGAATCTGAAAAAAAAGAATGTACAGGTAGCCATGGCATCAGTGGATGATGTTGGTATGGCCAGACCCCCTTTCTTTCGTCCTTCTTTTCCCCATTATTTCCTTTGTGACTCTCGATCTTTTATTTGTTCAGAGGACTTTCATTATTACATTTTTCTAGTTCTCTAAAATAATCCTTTGGAGTTTGAGGGTTCTGGCAATGACCAAGTAAATTCACTTAGACAGTATTGTCATTTTTATCATATTGACACAACTCAACCATGTGCAATGAATATTTTTTTACCTTTGTTTTTGTAAAGAATGTTTTGCAGTTATATTCAGAGTTTACCATTTATTTATCTTGGTAGATGAATGCCTAAGTATTTTGCATATCCCATAGTTACTTGAATGGTATTTCTCTTTCTAACTCTTCCTGCTGGGCTTTGTTGGTAATATCTGGAAAGGTCAATGATTTGTCAAAAGCATTTTCTTTCTTGATCTTCTGATTTGTTCATGATGTGATATTTAAAATAAAGTTCATACACATGTAAATCCCAGTGGAATTGCATGTTGGCTATGGGAGGGGTTAGGAGGAGGGGAGGGAAAGAACATGAATCATGTAACCATGGAAAATTTTTCTTAATCAATAAAACTAAAAAAAAAAAATAAAATAAAGGTCACAAATCATTTGGAGCTTATGATGGCATGTGGTATGAGATGTTCATCTAAATTTCATTTTTACTGGATTACTTTCTAGTTTTTCCAGTAGTTTTTGTTGAATTGTGAGTCCTAAATCTAGTAGTTGTGGTCTTTCAATTTATCCAGTGCTGTGGACCTTCATTTATTTCTCTATGTTGTGTATCTAATCTGTGCCATTGATGGACCTCTCTGCTTTTTAATCAGTGGAGGATTGCTGGGGAGGCATGGCTTAACTATGATAGGCATCAATGGGAAGGCTACCCACAGCAATGAGATCTCAGATCCATTCAGATAGTACTGGTAGGACAACAAATAAAAAGTAAAAGATCACCAGTCTTCTCTATGATATATGTGAAGAGGAAGCATAGAATTTAGAGCTGGAAGGGGCCATAGAAGCCACCTCACCTCATGCCAGGGTTCTCAAATTTTTGCTATCATGAACCCTTTACACACTTAAAAATAATTGAGCATCTAAGAGCAATTAGGTGGCTCAGTGGATAACGCACTAGGCTTGAAGTCAGGAAGCCCTATGTTCAAGTCTAACCTCAGACAATTCCCAGCTATGTGACCCTGGTTAAGTCATATAACCTCAATTGCCTAGTCCTGGACACTCTTCTGTCTTAAAATTGATACTACTAAGATGGAAGGAGTTTTTAAAAAATTATTGAGAACCCCAAAGAGCTTTTGCTTAAGGAGATTGTATCTAATGATATATGCCACATTTGACACTAAAATCAATAGTTTTAAAATGATTTATTAAGCCATAGAAAATAATTGTAGTAAACCCACCATATGTTAAAAAAATGCCATATTTATATAAAATGACTATATTTTCCAAAACAAAAACAATTAGTGAGAAGAATGTCTTTTTTTTAACATTTTTGAATATCTTTTTAATGTCTCATTTGATAGAAGATATTTGTATTCTCATATGTTTCTGCCTTCAATCTATTGCAATATGTTGCCTTAGTTGAAGGAGATGAAGAAAATCTGCCTCATAGAGTGACATAGTTGGAAAAGGGGGGAGTATTGTAGTAGCCTTTTCTGGTAATTGTGTATATTCTTCTTGCAATACACCCAAAACACAAGTTGTAGTTTCTGAAAGTTTGGTTGCACTGTGGAGTCTGCGACCATCTCAGTGAACTTTCCTCCTCAAGTTACATGAAAATCCATTGGTTAATTTTTCAATGAATCTCTTTTATGTGCCCGATTTTGTAACATCATGAATTGACCATCTGGAAAATATTGGCTACCGGAGTTACGCAGATCTTCTAAATGATGACATAATTCCTTATGTAATGCTTCCCCCAAAGTCTCCTATGTTCATATCACCGCTGCTGTCATCCATCAGAAAAGTCTCCAAGTACTGGGACTCTCTCAGTCTCACAGTGGCACATACACATTTTCCATAATTCTGACTTTCACTTGAAGGCTTTGATTTTTTTTTTCATGTGTTCAATTTCAGAAATTTATTGATCTTGTCTCCTATACATTCAAGTTCTACTCATACTAGTATATAGTGTGTCCCCAAAGTCCCTTTGTGTTTCATATTACTAGAAACCAATGCACAATGCATTCATGCTATCAGAACAGTCTGAGATTAAAAAATCATTAATAATTCATTAAGTACATGAAGGCTTTGATTTTAATGTTCTTGGTGCATCAAGCTCATTTCATTCATTTCTCTCCAACCCTGAATAAATGTTCATCAGTTGTTCTTTAAGTAAACATGGCCACCCCGGAGAAAAGTGGCTCATTCAACCCACCCCTCTCAATCCAGCACACAAGGGCTTTTGCTTAAGACAATCATGCTTTGAGATGCTCTCTGAGTTCTTCCCACTTCATCAAACAGAATCCTAAAAAGATGTGGCCTCCATCAAGGGTCAAGATGGAATTAAATGGCTAATTTTATTGTTTCCTCACGGGCATTCTTCTTAAGGGAAACTGGCCATTTTTTTCATTGTGAAAGAACAAAGCAGTGACCACTGGTAGAGATTAGTCTTGCTGCCTTGATAGTGCCAACAGTTTTACCCACACCAGTTTCTGCACCATCCATGTAAATGTCAACGTAGTTGGTCCAGAATAAACCAAGAGATCCACAAAGTCATTCAGGGCTTTGAATATTTCAGCACCACTTGCGTTTGGGGCTGAGAATTCATAGAAATGGTCTTTGATGATTAGTTGATATGGATGCAAGAAGAGTCAATGCCAAACATTGATTCTAGTCGTGTCTCTAGACACATCTGTTCATAAGACAAAAGTATGGTTCTGCGGATGAGATGTGCAGGCGGGCTTTGGATTTGCAGCTCAATCTTCAATTCACAGATCGTGATGCCTCTAGAGAATTCTGCCACAGGCTTGTGAGAGAAATAGAGTGAAAAAGACAAAGAAAGTTTAGTATTATCTCGTGGACACCAGAAACCCTTCAAGGACTTCCCAAGAGTCCAGAGGAAACTTGGAGAACTGCTGGTCTAGCGCAAACCCCTTATTTTACAGGTAAGGACACGGAGGCTTGGGGCATGGAAGCTGCTTGTCCAAGTAGTGGGTTCAGGATTGAAATGCAGATTTTTAAAAAAAACATCTCTAAATCTATTCCTTTTTCTGCGACATCGGACTGCTCCCATTCTGCCTCTGTCTCCTTATTTTGTCCCCAAAGGTCTCTAGGCAGACCTGCTAGTTTGTTGACTTCATTAATGTATACATGTGTGCATGTGCAGGCATATACTCACATGTACATATAAGTGACAGGTTTGTTCTACAGACATTCTCTTATTTTTTATCCATACCTTCCCATGTCATCTGTATTCTGCTTACTAGCTGGATGTCTTCATCTAAGACTTTAGATCTAAAGCTGGAAGGATCTTGGCATTCTTCTGCTCTTTGGTCCTCATCTAAAAGATGAGGAAACTGAGGCCTAATAAGAGTAGACGGGAACATTCTCAGAGATGACAAATGGCTCTCTTCAGATCACATTCCTGCACAGCCATTAACACTCCTGTGCCATCTTCTCTAGGAAGTCTTTGCGGGTTTCTCCTCCTGGACCTTAGACAGCCTGCGGTTCTGTGACTCTACCTCTCCATCATGTGCGTTTGGGTCATCGCCAGTGTATTCTGTTCATATTGTATTCTATTCAGCTGTGCTTGGGTCCTATCGTCTTCCTCAGTAGTAAGCTTCCTGAGGACAGGGATGCGTCTTAGCTAGTGTTTGGAATTCGTCTTCTCTAAATTTTGCATCCTTCCGCTAGCAGCAAGCACAGGGCTCTGCACCCAGTAGGTCTTCTGTCAATGGTCTTTGAAGGGAATGGATGATTTGGTCTTTGTGTACGGCTTGGTAAGGGCGCTTCAACAGACCTGCTTTGACTGATTAAATTCAATTAAACAGACATTTATTAAGAGCCTGCTGTGTGCCAAGCAAGGTTCTAGGCAGGGAGAAACAGAGACAAGCACAAATGGTTCTCACCTTCAAGGAGCTTACATGATATTGGGGAGGCAACACATACATTCTCTCTAAGTGGAAATAAAACGTCAGGAGCAGGGAAGGCACTGATCTCTGGGGAATCTATTTGCTTATAGGACTCATTTGGCCCAAGATGTGGCGGGATCCTAAAAGGAAGAGACGAGGAGCCAGTGCATGCTCTAGGTAGAGGGTAGCCTTTGCAATGACAAAGAAGCTCAATAGAGAATTTCATATTTGACAAGGAGTCGCCGTGGGCTTGTTGGAGAATGCATGAAGTGGAGCAGCACGAACTAAGCCTGGCAAGGTGGATGGAAGCCTAATCAAGGAGAGGTGGAAAGCCTTAGCTGAGATTTGACTCTAGAGGCCGTCAGGAGCCTTGATGAGTTGGGGCACAACATGGTCAGGTCTGTGTTTTTAGAGGACAGGGATGGAGACTGATCCCTTGGTGTGGGGCATTCTGAGAGGAGGACATTCCCTTCATGAAGCAGGCCAGCACCTTCTCTGAGATGGATAGTCTTAGAGAGATCTCTAGATCACTGACTTGTCCGGGGTCACACAGTCTCTATCAGAAGAGGGATTTGAACCCAAGCCATCCTGCAAGTGTGTGGGGAATGGGTTGGAGAGATAAGATGGGAAGCAAGCGGACCGATACAGTAATGGAGGTGATCAGGGCCTGAACTGGGATGGTGGGCCAGAAGGGGATGGATATGAGAGATGTGATGAAGGCAGAATCTTAGGAAACTTGGCCCCTTGCTTTGATGTTGGCTTTCCAGCAAGAGAGCTTCTCCTTTGGGCAGGGACTCGAGCTTCCTGGGGAACAGCGGGCTCCTTCTGTCCACATCCCTCCATAAAGCCTCATCAGCCGAGGGCGCAGAAGTTCTAGCCTCCAGGTCTTGCTTCCTCTGCAAAGCCCACAGGATGGAGAGCTGGGCAGGAACCGTGTGCAGCAGCGAGCTGGCCCTTGGGAAGCCTGGGCAGGCTTGGAGAAGGGACCGGCAGGTTCTTTTTTTAATAGGATGTTTTAGTAGGCTGGGTGTCTTTTCAAGGATGAGGCCCCTTCTTCCAACATGCAATTTGGCTAACCGCGCTGTTTAGAAAACCGGACTCTGCCTTGTTTCCCAGCTGCTGCCTCTTGGCCTGACGCACGAGGCTGGGGCTGTGCGGGTCACGCAGCCTTCGATTACTGGATCTCACGGGATAAGACAAGGCAGACACACCCCAGGAGTGACTCAGCCGAGTGGGAAGTTTGAAAAGACGGTTTTCCTCAGCCGCCAATTTGCTAAACCACATTTTCCAGGAGAAAAACAGTGACTTAAAATTTCTCTCCAAACAAGGCCGGCATCCCAGGATGCTTTGGGGCAGGCTTTTTGGTGAGGGGGAAAATCAAACTTTCACTTTAACTGTACTTAGTAATTAGCAGTGGAATGGCCACCTGGACGGGGTCACTTCGGAGGAGCCTGCTTTCAATCAGTCCACAAGAAGCTCTCGCTGGGGCAGGGCAGAGCCTCCTCCATTTAGAAGGCAAGATGGTGGCGCGATCTGGGCTTTGTTTTCTTTCTTCTCCCCCTTCTCATGATCTGTTTTCCTGGGGTCACTCTCTAATTTCCTCCCATTGCACTAGTGATCCTGACCAAAGCAACCCCTCACTTTATCGCTTTCTTCCCCAAGAATAATTCTGAGCTAAGTCAGAACATGTGGGCTTTAACCTCAGTTCTGCCTTTTACCCCCTGTCTGACTTGAAGTGACTGAACTACTCTGCCTCAGTTTCCTCATCTGTCAAATGAAGGGCCCAGCCTATCATTGATCTTTAAGGTCTCCCTCAGCCCTAAAGAGATGATTCTGGGATCCTCTGACTCTGGAGGACAACATGGGGAGTAGTAGAATGGCCCCCCAAGGCCAGAGTCTTTTCTGAGGGCATTATTTTAGCTGTACCTCACCCCTAGGGTTCAGAGGATCTTAGAGATTGTCTAGTCCAATGCCCTCATTTTACAGAGAGGGAGACCGAGGCCGAGACGGGAGATTGTCTGCCTAAAGTTACCAGGAGGAAGGAGCAGCAGCAGGATTCCACCTCAAATGAACTGACTCCAAATCTCTTCACTTTCCACCTCCCCAAGCTGCTTTCTGGAGTACCAAACTTCCTGAGGAAGAGAGATCCAAGAGCGCCACCACCAACCCTCCCCGAGATTAGACTCAGACCGGACATTTTATGGCTTCACTGTTCTTGGCTGGAGATGCCTGTAAGACGATTAAGGTGGTTCAGTTCCTCAGAAAATGAAACTCGAGAAGGAAATCTATATATTTCTGGCCCAGAATGGAAAGTCCTGGTGGTTCTTGATGGTGAAAACATTTTGCCAACCACAAAACACTTCATGAAAGGGAACCATTGCTGTTGCCACTCTGCTGCGTCTTCAAGAGTGTTGTCAGTCACGTCTGACTTTTTGGCCTTGCCTTTGGGCTAACTGAAATGGCATATCATTATATACTTAGCTGTTTATTATCATTATATCTCATTAAATTAATTTATATGTTGTGCATATATATCATGTTTGTTGTCATATATTTACACATGTGTATATAAACATATATATGCAGGCATTCATAGATATCTGTACTGTAGGAGATGAAGGTTCAAATTGTCAAATTAAAATTTCTCTCTCTCTCTCTTTAAAAAGTCTTAAAAAAAACCCAAACCCTGTCTTCTGCCTTAGAATAAATATTGTGTATGGGTTCCAAGATAGAAGAGTGGTAAGGACTGGGCAATGGGAGTTAAGTGACTTGGCCAGGGTCACAAAGTTGGCAGTGTCTGGGTTCAAATTTGAACCCAGGACCTCCCATCTCTAGGCATGGCTCTCTATCCACAGAGTCACCTCTCCATCCCTCTGGGTCTCTACCTTTTTTTGTCCTTGTTTCTCCTTGCTTAATCACCATTTCCTCCTCTAGCTCATTTTGTAGATGAGGAAACCGAGGCAAACAGGGTTAAACGACATGCCTCGGGTCACACTGACAGTAAATTTCTGAAGCTGGATTTAAACTGGGGTCTTCTTGATTCCCGGCTCAGTACTCTATCCACTGTATGACCTAGCTGCTCAATAGTATTGCATACCATACTTTAAACTAACCAGTTATCAAATATTCATGTCTTGGTGTTGGACACCATGATTCCATTAAGCAACTCTTGGTTGCAGTGGTCTTTTTTGGTGACTTTGGGACATGGTTTCAAACTCATAGGGTAGTACTTTCTTTATCTTCTCTTGCTTGGTTTACCTCCCAACTGATCTATGAAAATAGTGGCACCATTTCCTGAAATGATGAAGTCAAGAGAGAATGAGTCGGTCTTGGGAATTGTTGTGTTTGAGGAGGTGGTAGTATGTCTGGTTGGAAATGCCCACTTAGCAGCTATAAATGCCCATCTCAGACCCTGAAGAGAAGCCACAATGGGAGGTTTGTGTCATGGTGGTAACAGCTATGGAAGCAAATGAGCTTGCCCAGGAGAGAATATAGAGAAAATGAAATCTGAGTTCAAGTGTTGAGGAACATCTCAATTGGGGAACTTAGAGAAAGAGGAGAAAACATTAAAGGTGAAATAAAAGTCACGATGAAAATTCTCTGGAGACTGTAAATTAATTTTATCATTATTTTATTGTATAGCAAAATATGGGCCAGAGAAAAAGAGAAAGAGAGAAGCATGAGCTGCTTGGCTGGCTTGCTGGGAGTGCCAGGGTCTGGGGTTGCCTTGGCCAACCAGTGTTTCGGTTTCTTCTTTCATGAGCAGCTGGGCAAGCCCAAAGCTTGCTGCCTCATAAGACTGAGGTTCCAGGAAAGAAGAACTGACTTCTTCCCCTCCATTGATTTATGCTCTTTGTGATGTCCCTTTCCGGAGCCTCTCTGATTGCAGGACTCAAACCTCAATCAGGACAAGAGATGGGTCTTTGAATGCTAGGAGTAACCCCAAAGTTGTTTAGAATGGCCACACAACACAAGCACAGTGTTTCCCAGAATAGTAGACAAAAGGAGGGAGGACTCCACCTGTGGTATCAGGGAGATTCAACTGAAGTTTCAGCTCTAAGATCAAACTGAGCTTTAAAGTAAAAAAGTTTGTTTTGAGGGCCAAAAAGGGGTACAAATTAATATTAACTTTCTGCAGTTAGAACTGGGAGGAAAACTTTGGAGGTCCATGTCCTTGAAATCAAGGGGAAGCAGAATATTAAGAAAAGGGGCATAGGCAATTGTGTGGTAGAAAAAAACACTGGATTTGGGGCTAAGGACCCAGGGTTCAAATCCTTCCTCCTACACTTACTGGCTGGGTGTCTAGTGAAGAAGTCATGTGATTTCCTTCTTCACTAAAATGAGTATAATTATACTTTTACTACCTAATTCATAGGGCTTTGATGGGGAAAGCTTAAAATGTGGGTAGTATTAATATTATCTAATAGAAATTCTGCAGAGAAGTTGGTGATAAACACTGAATAAAGGTCTCTGGATGTGGCCATTAGCCTACATTGACCTTTAAGAGAAATTTTCATCCTGTTAGAGGACCTAGATTATTAGGAGCAAAATAACGAGTGAGTGGGAAGTGTAAGAAATAAAATGGAGGGGGCAGCTGGGTAGCTCAGTGGATTGAGAGCCACGCCTAGAGACGGGAAGTCCTAGGTTCAAATCTGGTCTTAGAAACTTCTCAGCTGTGTGACCCTGGGTAAGTCACTTGACCCCCATTGCCTACCCTTACCACTCTTCCACCTATAAGTCAATACACAGAAGTTAAGGGTTTAAAATAATAAAAAAAGAAATAAAATGGATATAAAAATATAAATTTAAAATATTATGGTTTTAAAAGATTTATTAATAGCCATTAGAAAAATGAAGCCACGTGCTATATTAGGAGTTAGTTTGAAAGTCCTGTCATTACCTCCACCACTATGCTGCTTCAGCTGAAAAGAGAGCGTGCCCTTCCAGGCACTTCCTCTTTATTATTCTCTCTACATCATTACACTTTCTGTCTATGTGATTACACAAGAGAAATCATGGGAAATGTAGTTTGAAAGAGCCCTAAATGTCCACAGGAAGTTTAGATCAGGGACCTCAAAATTAGTTCAAGGACTCCCAAATTTCCAATATCACATTCCCCGCTGAGAGCAGAGGGAGACTGGTCTCCTTGAAGGCTCTTGTAAACATAACTAACATATACATTACAAACATCTCCATTTAACTCACAGCTTGGGTGGTCTGTAACCCACGTGTGTTAGAATGAGTGACAAATCAGAATTTATTGACTGCCTCCTGGGCAGTCCTAAGAAAAGCATCTGTTGTGATTGGACACACAAACTAAGAGGAAGGCACAGGAAGTGATGTAAAAAAAGGCCCCTTTAAAAAGAGAGAGTTGAGTGTGCCAGGTCTCTTCTGGTTCATGAACGGGACCTGAAGGAGCTCTTCTGGTTCTTGCTTGGACGTGGAGGAGCTCTGGACCTGGGACCCTGAGACCTTGGTGAGAATGCTCTTAAATCTCTCTCTTAGAACTACATGTGGTGAGTGAAGAAGGCTGACTCCTTTAACCTCCCAGGAGGAACTAGCCTCCGGAAGGCTCCCTTGATTGGGAGAAGCCTTTGTAGCTAAACCCCTAGTTAATTGACTTTTAAGCTCTGGCTGGGCCTCTGGAGCCCTGCCAGAGTAAAGCTCAGACTTGAATACAAATCTCTTATTCTACCCTCTTCTCATCTCCCTACTTCTACTCTCTCCTATATTTTATAAATAAATCACTAAAATTATTTTGGGGATTGATAATTATTCAATTCCCTGGAGACCTAACCTTTTAATGTATTCAACCAAAAACCCCTCTCCCCCTTACAGAAGTAAGTAAGATTATATGTATTACTCTCTAGAAAAGTTTTTCTGGGAAAGAGAAGAAATGGGATGATAGTTAAGGGAAAAAATTTTTAATCCTCTTGAGTAAGCATTTTTTTAGCTAATGGAGAAGAAACCAGTGGGAAGAGAGGGAGTGAAGCTATGATGAGCAGGCCAACAGAAGGGGTCTCTTGTCCATTTTAGAGGAGAGTCTGAGCCCCTGGAGTTTCCTGGGACCTGCTCCTAAGGGAACTCTAGACACACAAATCCTCAGCTCCACTTCTTCCTTATAACCACTAGCATTCTAAAAACACAGCTTGGCTACTCATTCATACATGAATGCTCCTTCCCCGGTATTTGATGGTGACCTCCCTCTCTCTCTTGAATTTACTCTGGGTGAGTTTGTATGGATTTATCTTTGTCATTTCCCTTAAGTGAAAAATATACTCTTTGAGGTTTGTCTATTTGTTTGGTTTTTGTTCTTTGTATTCCTAGCACCCAGCATAGATTCTTCCACATAAATAAGTACTTAGCTCTTGTTGTTTGTCCTTCATTTTCAGAGAGGACCAATGACATCACTAGGGTGATGTCTTGAGTTGTGTTTAAGTGAAGCAGAGTTGCTTAAGGTTGTCAGCCTCGCTCTCTCTTCTAGACCTAGAAATTCAGTGGCAAGACAAAAGCCAAGATGACCGGTGATGTCCCAGAATGCAATGGAGGACATTGGCATCTTGGATGTCTGTCCAGGCTCTAAGCTCTGCACAGGGCATGCTTAAGCCATCTTTGTGGCCATTGGAGTCAATGAGTCTCATCTGCCCAATCTGCCCAGGGAAAATCTTAAGGTACTTAATAAATACTTATTGAATTGAAATTCGAGGTGATGACTAAAACAAAGAGCCAGAGGACCTTGTGGGAAAGCACAATGGGAAGGGTTTGTTTAGGCAAGGAGACACATGTTTTTCTCTGAAAAAGAGGTAGTTTGGGCAAGGAGATACATATTTTTCTTTGAAAAGGAACTACTGTACAACACATAGAGAAAGATTGCCCACTCTGAAGTCAGAGGACCTGAGTTCAAATTCTACCTTGAGTACTGGTATAACCTTGGGCAAATCACTTATCTTCTCTGGGCCTCAATTTCCTCATATGTAAAAACTGATGGGGCTGGAGATTGAAGTCTCTCCCAACTTCTAAATCTATTATACTATGATCTTTGAGGACAAAAAAGCGAGGGAGGGAAATCACTCAGGAATGTCCAGGTATTGGTGAAGAAGGAGACAAGATGATATGCTGAGAACCAGGGGCTTAGGTTGAGAATTGGAGGACAGGATTTCAGAAGACTTGCATAGTGAGGACACAGGTAAAAGTTTTTTAATTCAATAGAAACTGGAGACCAGAAGAGACCTAGCCTGCATTCTTGGGAAAGAGACGAACCAAGTCTGCACCCAGATAGAAGGTGAACCCTTAGCAAAGTAAATTCCTTGAGGAACTAGGGAAAAGTTCCAAGAAATGAGATTCAACTAACCCCTATGATTGAGTCTAGTTTAGGAGAGGGGACGTGGTTAGAGATGGCTACATGGCTCACAGTCTAATCTACAAGCTTTGCCTATGATGACCACAGAAAACTTTGTCCCCTTTCAATCGTCATCCTAAGCACCTGTCCCAACTATACGGGAGCCTTTTATGAGAGGGTCTGAGACACAGATGCCATCTACTCCAATCCCATCATTTTATAGGCAAGGAGGAAGGGGGCCAAAATGGATGTAGTAATTTGGCTAAGGTTACTGAAACAGTAGTAAGGAGCAAAGTGAGGCCTCAGGAAGTCAGTGAGTTAGCACCTATTAAACACCTACCACGTTCCAGGCACTGTGTTATGCCCCAAAGGATACCAAAAAAAGGCAAAAGATAACTCTTGCTCTCAAGGAACTCACAGACTATTGAGGGAAATCAACACATAAAAAAATTGAAAGATGGGAGAGGTACCCAGGGATGAGGACAGAATGAAGTCCATAGAAGTTCAGCTTGGTGAGAAAGAAGAAGATGGTTGCCCTGAGCATCATCCTTAAATAAAGGATCTGGGAATTCTCCAATATCCTCCTTCCAATTGCTCCAATTCAAATGAGGGAAAGGCTCCAGGGGCAGAGCCAGGGGAGTATCAGGGTCAATATGATCTTGGAGGATGATGAGTTTGGGGAGTCTAGAGGTTTCAAAGAATGGCAATATAGTGTGGTGGAAAAAAATCAAAAGACTTGTTTGTGAATTCTGCTTCTATTTAAGTATTTGAATCAAGTTACTTTTCTCTTCCAAGAGTTCATTATCGAAGACTGACAGAGTGGTTGCTCGAAGCTCTGGCCTTGCTCTCTGTCCAGAATCTCAGTTCTTTGAAGATGAATGCTGTGGTTTTTGCAGGAGGTGAGGTAAATCTGGAAAGAGTGCTCAACTCTCAACCCGTGAATCCTATAACATGATGTGACAGAATTAGGTAATATTAGACAGATGAGGCAATGCAGTGTGGCGGAAAGAATAGATCTGGGCTCTGGTCCGAGGATGGGATCATCCAACTACTTACTGGCTGGTATTACCTGGAGCAAGTCACTCTACATTTGTAAAACGAGGGGTTGGATTTTCATTGTTGTTCAGTCATTTCAACTGTGTCTGACTCTTCATGATCCCATTTGGGGTTTTCTTGGCAAAGAAAGTGGCGCTTCAGCTCATTTTATAGATGAGGAAACAGAAAAACAGGGTTTAGTGACTTACCCAGAGTTACCCAACTAGAAAGTATATGAAGCCAGATATGATAGCAGGAAGATGGCTCTTCCTGACTCCAGACCGAGCACTCTACTTTAGCTGCCTCTGGAGGGTGGACTAGATGATCTCTGATGTCCCTCCCAGCTCTGATCCTAGGTTCCTCATGGTCCTAGTGATTTGAGGAAACCTGGGTTTGATTTTTTGATTCTGCTACTATGTGATCTTGGGTAAGACATTTGAACTATTCAGAGCCACACTTTCCTTATCAGAGCTGACAGGGATTTTAAAGATTGCTCCTTTTGTATCTTTGAACCTGAGAGACCCTGAGATCAGTTGGGATGTGACTTCTTTCATTCTGGTCAAGGAATGATTTATATCCAAGAGGACCTTCTAGGGCAGTGAAGGTGAACCTTTTAGAGATTAAGTGCCCAAACTGCAACCCTCAGGCTGCATGTGAGCACCCCACATTACCCCAGACAGGGGAGGGAGGAAGTGCTCCCATTGGACTGCTGGGCAGAGGGGTGAATGATAAGAGAAATGTCCTCAGGCACCCATGGAGATGGGGAGGGGAGCAGCCCCCCTCCAGCATGCATGCCATAGGTTCACCAACATAATTCTAGGGGACCCTAGAGAATATCTATGTATTAAGAATTTAAGACCTTTGAAGACTGGGATGGTTTCATTTTTCTTTTTCCATCCCCTGTGCCTAGCATACATAGCACCTGGAAGGGAGAAGGAGCTTAAAAAATGCTTGTTGAATGAGTGAATAAGAATGCATGCTCCTTCATTCGCACCTTTGTAGTCCCAGTGCTTACTTTAATGGTACAAAGTAGATGCTTCATACATATTTGATGGAGTGATTTAGCCCTGATGGTTGGTAAAAGCTATCTGAAGCAATCTTGTGAGAATGTGGGCATGTGCACAATAGAATCCCTTTTAGAAGACACAAGTTCTATGCCTGGAACATTCCTCCTCTTCCCTTTTTTGTCCCTCCGTGGATCCATTGGCTTTGGGGGTATTCAAAACCACCAGTTCCCATAAGAGGTCTTACCACAGCTCATTGGATGACTGTCGCCATGTGCTTCAACATGTCTATGAACATTATTTGCTAGACTCGGGCGTGGGTGGTTGGTTGTAGTGCTGACATGAGTGTCTGACTCCCACTAGACTGGGAAGCTGTCACCCCCAAACTGTGATTCTCAAAGGCTGAGGGTGAAACTTCCCACCCCAAGTTTTTCTTTCTGGAGAAAACGTCACCCACAAAAACAAGTTGGAGAGGCTAGGGACCGGGGGCAGGAGAAAGCAGTGGAGGCAATACAGGCATCCTGTGTGCGAGTGTCTCACCAAAGCCTGTCTGGTTCCATATTCAGCTTTGGGAAATGAGCCCTCATCTTGCTCATCAGCATGGCGGGCTTATTTAAAGCCTCAGCCCCTTTAGTCACTGAAACCAAAACTATGTAAACTTTCCAAAATAGACTAAATAACCTATAAATGGAGCAAAACAGCCTCAATACCAACAAAGTCACAACATGAATGTCTGACCTAAACCCACAGAATGAGAAAATGATGGCAAGGTCATTTATCAAGCTGCTTTTGAAACAACATTGACCATGACATGGTCAGTTTACCCAGCCAGATGAGGACATATTGATGGGCTCCCATTGGATTTCAATTTGTCTGTTAAGTGATTGGACTGGATCTTCAAATTCCCCAACACTGCCAGGAACTGGAACCAGGGTATAGTCTTATGAAGAAATCCTGGTATTGCAGGGGAAAAACAACAAGAAGATGGCAGACCAGTAAAGAAATCAATACCTCATGCCAAGCAGTGAAGTGGTCATTGGTATTTGGTGTGGTGAATTGGTAAGCTGTGATTGGTAAGCTTTTGGTCTGAAATATGGCCCTGGAGAGTATTCAGGGACCAACAAGATGATGCATCAAAACCACTATGTTGCCCATAGTGGAGTTAGTTGGACTTTCTGATGATAAGAAGAATTTCAGTTTTGGAAGGGACCCCAGTGACTATAGATTCCAAGCCAGACCTGAATAAGAATATTACCTACAATATCTCTGATAAGTAGCCATCTGACTTTGCAGAAAAACTGACAGGGAGGGGGAAATCTACTACCTTCTGGGACTCTTGGAATAGCTCTCATCGTTAGGAATTTTCCCTGACAGCAAGATTCCTTTGCATTTCTCTCACCCCTACTCATTGCTCCCAGTTTTGTCCTCTAAGGCTAAACAGAACAAGTCAAGTTCTTTTTCCACATGATAAGCTCTTGAGATGGAACCATTAGACAGAAATATGCTAGAATTGAAATGGAATCAAGTTTTGACCAGGTGAGCAGGTTGCCATCTGAGTTATGGGACAGACAATGGGGGTGTAAAGAGCTTATTGAGCTGGAGAAGCCATTAAGACTGCCAAGTGACATAGGAGGGCAACAAAATGTCTGAGACCCAGAGCTCCAAGTCATGGGGACACAAAAGAAAAAGAGTGGGAGAATATTTATTTGAAGTATAGTTGCTGGGAATGTTTCTTTCATTTTTCTTTTTTTAAGTTTTTATTGATGCTTTTTGTCTGTTTACATCACCATAATTTCCTCCAGTATTCTTCTCTTTTCTAGAGAGCTATTCCATGTAACAAATAATATTTTAATGACAAAAGGGGGAACTTCTCAATATATTGGGAAAAGTCTAAAAAATGTGCAATATGCCCATCTCTGCAGGCTGATGAAGTGTGAGTTCTCATCTCTCTTCTCTGGAGCCATCGTTGTTCTTTGAATTTTGCAACATTCACTTTTGATGTTTGTCATTTTTTAAAATTGTGGTTTTTTTCTGTTGACATAGTTGGCATCCCTGGGCATTCTGTTTTCATGACTCTGCTGACTTCACTCTGAATCAGTTCATACAACTCTTTCATGCTTCTCTGCATTCATTATATTTATTTACTGTTGAAAAAGATGATCTTGAAAAACCTGGCTGTTTCCTTCAGTTTTAACCCAGGATACCTTTGGTCTATGCACAGACTATTTTACAAAGACCTTATAGGAATAAGGAACTTTTCAGATGACACAATATAGTGGTTTGGTTCTTTGGCTTGAATAATAATGCTATCCATGCTATTTCCCATTATTTAAGAATCTTCTTCTATTAAAGATATCCTGCTAGACAAGTCCTGAATCCTTTACAATTGTGCTGTCTTTAGCATAAATTTCTCTTGCATGCATTTGACTGGGTCTGGTCATTCTTTCTGACTTTATCTTCTTCTTCAGTGCCCTTTTTATTTCTTCAAAAAGCACATCGGCACATTAATGCATTGCTGGTGGAGTTGTGAACTGATCCAGCCACTCTGGATGGCAATTTGGAACTACGCCCAAAGAGTGCTAAAAGATGGCCAGCCCTTTGATCCAGCCATAGCATTGCTGGGTTTGTACCCCAAAGAGATCACAGGAACAAAGACTTGTACCAAAATATTTATAGCCATGCTCTTTGTGGTGGCAAAAAACTGGAAAATCAGGGTATGCCCGTCAATTGGGGAATGACTGAACAAATTGTGGTATCTGTTGGTGACGGAATACTATTGTGCTCAAAGGAATATTGAACTGGAGGAATCCCATGTGAACTGGAAAGACCTCCAGGAATTGATGCAGAGTGAAAGGAGCAGAACCAGGAGAACATTGTACACAGAGATGGATACCCTGTGGTAAAATCGAATGTAATGGACTTCTGTACTAGCAGCAATGCAATGACCCAGGACAGTTCTTTGGGATTTATGGAAAAGATGCTACCCACATTCAGAGGAAGAACTGTAGGAGCAGAAACACAGAAGAAAAACAACTGCTTGAACACAGGGGTTGATGCTGACATGATTTGGGATGTAAACTCTAAACGACCACCCCAGTGCAACTATCAAAAATATGGAAATAGGTCTTGAGTGATGACACATGAAGAAACCAGTGGAAATGTGCATCGGCTACTGGGGGGTGGGGGTGGGATGGGAAGGGGTTGGGGGGTAGAGGGAAGAGTAAGAACATGAATCATGTAACCATAGAAAAATTTTTCTTAAAAAAAAAGAAAAAAGAAAGAAACAAAAAGCACATTGGCTACCACTGTGGAATTACATAAGCTTTTCGATCCAGAGTTGCAAGTGGCCTTCAAGACCATTTTGTCCAATATTTCCATTTTATAAATGAGGAACTTCCCCAGAGTGGGGAGGCTATTTTTCCAAGGTCATACCTATAGTAAATGGTAAAAGAGGGAAGCCATTGTTTTCTTGGGGCAACTAGGAACTGAAGATACAAAGACAAAATGACATCATTCCCTGCCCTCAAGGAACTGATATTCTATAATATAGATACATATAGATAAAACACTATGTGTCACATAGAATGTCAGAGGTATATATGTACATACATATACAGAAATCATTTGGTATACCATATAGAATGTGACATGTACACAGTACACATGTACATGTGTATATACCCACAAACATGTTCTGTCATATGTACACATATATAGGTCTATAATTTGATCCTTACAACAATTCTATGAGGTAGATCCTCTTATTATTCTCATTTTAGAGATGAGGAAATTCACACAAAGAGATTAATTAGTTGACTTGCCCTTATTTACTAGTAAGTGTCTGAGGCAGGATTTGAACTCAAGTTTTCCTGACTACTATGTTCATAGGTGTATATACCATCTAGTTGCTTAAATACATACATGCCTCTCTCTATGTGTGTGCACACACACAAGCATCCTTCATCACGATCACCCACCTCTCCAAGAAAGAAGGGAAGGAGGTGCAAATTCTCATCTCTTTTCTTGGGCCCTGATTGGCCATCCTCATTACTCAGAATTCAGTCTCTGGGTAGTTTTTCTTGCATTTATGTTGTGTAGTCATCGGGTATCTCGCTCTTCATGGTTCTATCAGCTTCCTTTGCAGGGTTTCAGCTCTCTTCCCATTTCTCCACATTCCTAATGTTCACAGTTCCTACAGGGCAGTCAGATTTCATTACATTCTCATACCAGAATGGTTTGGCTGTTCCCCAGCCAATGAGTAGGTGGTGCAGCGGACAGAGTTCTCAGCTTCAAGTCAGGATGACCTGAGTTCAAATGTGCTTTCAGATTCTTACTAGTAAGTAAGGGCGAGCCATCTAATCTCCCCAACCCCTCCTTGCAAAGGAGTTCTCTCTGAGATCCCTTCTTTCTTCCACTATCTATGTGCACATACACGCATATTATACGTATTATTCTTGGCATTCTGTCTCTGCAATTTGAATAGGAGCTCCTAAAGGGCAGGGACCCTATTTGTGCTCTACTTTGTTTCACTGGTAATTAGCCTAGTACCTGGCACATAGGAAATGCTTCATGAAGGTTTGCTCATCTACAATCCCTGCTCTCAAATAGCTCCTATTCTACGTGGTACCAAAAGGTCCAGCCACAAGTTTAAACGAGGAATATCCCTAACAAAGACTGAAGAACAAGGGACAGAGGGCACCAGTGTGGTGGGGCAGCAGAAGGGGAATCCACTGAACTTGCACTAATCAAAATGAACATGGAGCTAGAAATTGGGCCTCCAACCTAAACAAAAACAACAACCCCTCCATCCCCCCCCAGCCTTTTGCCAAGTAGGTCGCCTCATCTAAACTCCCTGGAAATGTATATGCTATCTTGGTGGAAAGGAAAAAGACTTGGGTTAATATAATCTTAGCCTCTGCTAGAAATCATCTTTGTTTATAGCATCGTTTACTGAAAGGGTATAAACAGAGGAGTCAGTCCAGGGGCTGCTCATTCCTAGCCTGGCTGACTCTGGGCCAGTGTTAGCCTGGAGCTAGGGCTGGTTTGAAATCTACCTTCCCTTCACGCCTCCCTTTGGCATAACGCCGGCTGGTTTATGGCACTCATGCTGTTTAAAATTCACCAAATCGGAGCAAGGCTCCCCAGGAAACTGTCACCAGGTTTTCATGTCCTAACCCTGAGAATTGAGTCCCCATTTAGATAAAGACAGAAAAGAAAGCAAAGATTCATTGAGGGGCTCATCCTGGGACACTTAAGTGAGCACATGTCCCTAGGGACCCAGTATTAGATGGGGATCCCAGAATTTGAATTGGAAGGGACCTCAGAGGCTGGACCCCATAGAGAATCTCTAGTACAACTTATCCAACAAGAGATCACCCAGTCTTTTCTTACATATCCCCAAGAGGAGGAGCCCATTCCCTCCAGAAGCAGCCCATTCCATCTTTGGGGAACTCTCCAGGTTAGGAAGCTTTTCTTCATCTCCAGACTAAATTGGTTTCTTTGCAACTTCTACCCATTGTTCTTTTTTTTTTTTCTTTTTTAAACCCTTACCTTCTGTCTTAGAATCAATACTAAGTAATCAGTTCCAAGGTAGAAGAGTCTCTGGCTCTCTGTTCACTGAGTCTCCTAGCCACCCCATAGCATTTACTTCTTTAACAAAATGAGTAACTGACCACCTGAACAGGGCAAGACCACCAGTCATTCTGGGGCCAATGAAATGGGCACTAGAGCTTCCAATCCCCATCAAACATCAGATCGTGGTCTTTTTTGGCAGACCACCCATTTTCAATAGCTTGGTCCTTGTTTTGCTGCCAGGGACACATGGTCACTTAAGTGTCCCAGGATGAGCCCCTCAATCTTTGCTTTCTTTTCTGTCTTTATCTAAATGGGGACTCAGTTCTCAGGGTTAGAGATGAAGTAAAACCAATGGGCAGCTCTGCTTTATTTAGCCAAATCTGATTCATTCTTCGTTTAGTGGAACTTCTGGCACGCTTGGCCATTGCTGCTTAATAATCTCGAGAAAGTCACATTTAATGGTGCGGCTGTTTGCAGACATAAGAAAGAACAGTGGCCAGCATCTGTCTTGTGCTTCGAGGGTTCTAAAGTGCTTTCCATGTAGCATCTCACTTGATTGAAAAGCAAAAGGCGATGGCCAGAAATAACACCGTTGCTCATTAAAGAAACCAAATGTCAATATTGTTTGCCTATATTTCATGGTGCGCAGACACGCACAAGCCCTACCTCCACTTACTCATGGACTTCGGGAGCCCGGGCTATTTATGTCTATGGGAAAGTATTGTGGGCTCCAAACCACCGGCCGTTAGACTTGCAGTTCACCTTATTTCACCTTCACTGAGCTGGAATAAAGGCTTCCAGTGAAAAACATAATAGAAAACACCACTGCAAAGACAATGCCGTATTTAAGTCATTTTCTCTCCTTCTGCCTCAGTGGCTCAGGGAAGGTCCATCTTCTCACACAAACCCCCACCCCCAAGTAGATGTAAAGCTCAGAAGCACCACAGGATGAAGGATTCCCTTAGATTTCTCTGGCGCGATGGAGTGTGGGGAGAAGTTGGAGATACTGAGCAATGTAGAAAAGCACTCAGAATGAGGTCTGCTGCACGCATCTCAGGTGGTGGCTCTCCACGTGGGGGATACAGGGAAACCTGGGTGACAGGTGATGCTGTGCAAGCGATGTGCCTTTTAGAGACAGGTGTAGAGCATGCATAGACATTTGGAATTAGTCAGTTCATCAGTCAAATACATGGTAAAGGAACGACTCCCTCCCTGGCTTTGGAGCCCTTCAAAAAAGGCTGGTTCCATTCCTGTCTGGGACTTTGGTGACTTTCCCTCACTCCAAAGAGTCTGGCAAGAGACCATGTGGCAGAGGGAATGGCTGTGGGGCATCCCCCCAATCACGGGTCCCCAAGCAAACAATCTCAGTCCTCAGACTTTTTAGGTGTTCTTGGACTGACAGTCTAGTGCAGTGGTTTCCAAACTTTTTTGGCCTACCGCCCCCTTTCCAGAAAAAAATAATACTGTCACATACTATCACCACCCCCTTACAGTTAATGCACCGGTGGCCATCACCGCTCCCCCCCGGATCGCTGCAGCACCCACCAGGGGGCAGTGGCGCCCACTTTGGGAGTCCCTGGTCTAGTGAGTTCAGAAGTCATAATGAGGGTACTCTGGAGAATGGGCATTCTAGAACTTGGGTTCCAGGCCAGATGTTGCAGCTAGCCCAACATCAATGCCCCAAGAGGCAAGGGGCAATCTTTTGGAGGGACTCTCTGGACCCATGTCGGGGAAAGCTGAAACGAGGATTCATTGGGAAGCAAAGGTCCTTTTGAATGTGGACTTGGTGGGATCGTTGCTCTATCAGATCTGAGCTGAGTTTTGAGTCTGCTTGTCCTGAGATGGAGATGTCTAGGAGAGGGAGTGGAGGGAAACATTTGGGCATCTTTCATTGCTCTATCTTTGAAGTAAATATGTCTTTGTCAAAACAACCCAATGTTAAGTCATGAAATGAAACGGAGTTGCTAGTCCCAGCCTCCCAGTGATTGAAGGGGACACAGCCAGTGCGGGCTTGAGCTGATGGCTATTGAAAAGAGAAGCATCCCAGCCCCTCGGCTTGCTCTTCAGTACCCCAAGGAATGACTCGGCAGGCCTTGTCCTAAGAAAGTGGGTCCAGAGCCAGTAGCACTACAGACAGGTCTTCAAAGGCTATGAGAAAAGAGAGAAAGGGAGCTGATATGCTCTGTAGAAGACCGAAAGAATTCTCTCAAACTGAAGCTGAGAAAAAGGAAACTCCTCCAAACGTCTCCAAGCTTCGGATGGGTTTTACTCAGAGAGAAAATAGGTTTGGCTTTCACTCCAGGGAACTGGGGCAGCTTCGTTGCCAAGGTATGGCAGCAGGTATCCTACTATGCCAACCATTTAAAGCCAGACTCCTGCTCTCGCTCTGTACCCAAATGGCCAGGCTGGCATAGAACGCCTCTGGCTTGCTACGGCTCTGCCTTGTCCACATTCTGGAGTCTGAGCCGCAAGGATTCAGAGTATATCCAAAAGGTGTGAGAGGGTTTCTAGTTCTTTCTATGCAGATGGCCATGGAGTGTGTGTGTCCCCACAACGAAGCCTGTGAGGTAATCCCAGAAGTTGGGTTGAGTATTCATTGCTGCAAGCTGCAGGGGTGAAGGGGAGAAAGGCCCCGACCGGGGATGCTGGGGGTGCCGGAGATTTTCTTACTTCCATTTCATTTACGCACAACTGATGATAAATAAAGAAGGCAATCTTTGGGGAGGCCCATAATCCTCCCCCAGGAAGCCTTCTCCAACCCATGTGCTCACTCCCTCCTCACATGGCCTCTTAATTATGTATCTGGGGACATGCTCCATCCCCTGTAGAATCTTTCCTCCGTGAAGGCAGAGTTGTTGTTGCTGTTGTTGTTGTTGCTGCTGCTGCTGCTGTTCTTCTTCTTCCTCTTCTTCCTCTTCTTCCTCTTCTTCCTCTTCTTTCTTCTTCTTCTTCTTCTTCTTCTTCTTCTTCTTCTTCTTCTTC
>NC_058130.1:9061786-9077414 GCF_016433145.1 Gracilinanus agilis | reverse complement strand
ACAGGAGGTCCTAGGTTCAAACCCGGCCTCAGCCACTTCCCAGCTGTGTGACCCTGGGCAAGTCACTTGACCCCCATTGCCCACCCTTACCAATCTTCCACCTATGAGACAATACACAGAAGTACAAGGGTTTATAAAAAAAAGAAATAAAAAGGATAATCAGAATATATTATGCGCAGTTGTGTGTTAACAAAACTGAGAACACAAAAGGAATAGAGACATAAGTTTAAAAATTAAAATGCCTAAACCATCAGAAAACCAGATAGAGATATCAAATAGTCCAACCTCAGAAAATGAAATTGAATTGGCTGTAAAGAAACTACCAAAGGAAAAACTCTTCTCCCTGATAGATTCACAAGAGGATTCCATCAAACTTTAAAAGAAAAACTAGTACCCATACTTCACAACTTATTCTCAAACATAGTGGAAGAAAGTATCCTACCAGAAATCTTTTATGATACAAATATAATCCTAATACCTAAACCAAGGAAAAATAAAACATAGGAGGAAAACTAAGGGATGATCTCATTAATGAATATTGACTCAGTGTTTTAAAACAAAATTCTATCAAGTAGACTACAAACATTTTTCCAATAAATCATTCATTATGACCAAGTGACATTTATATGAGAGATACAGGGATGACTCAACATTAGGAAAACAATCCGAATCCAATAAATCCTCCATCCTCTCACACATTTATCATATTAAAAATCAAAATGTCTAAAACCACATGATTATCTCGATAGATGCAGAAAAAGCCTTTGACAAAGTACAACATACATTCATCCTAAAATTCTACCAAGTAGAGGCATAGAGGAATCTTTGAATACCATAAAAATAACAGTTTGCTTCAGTAAAGCTGTAGGCTACAAAGTAAATTCTCAAAAATCAATAGTATTTCTCTATAATAATAAAAACCACAAGAAGCAATAATATAAAGGGAAATCTCATTTTAAATAAATATAGAATGTATAAAGTTTCTAGGGATCAATATCCCAAAGCACAGAAAGGACTTGTAAAGATTCAATTAAATAGTGTTCCTTAAGAAATAAAAGACACCTTAAATAGCTACAAGAATGTTCAATGCTCAAGACTGGGTCATGCCAATGTGATTAAAATGACAGAACCACCAAAATTAATTTGCACTTTTAATGCCAAGAGGATATTTTACAAGGCTTGGTAAAAATAATAACAAAATTAACTTAAAAAGAACCCAAAAGATACAGAACAGCAAGTAAAATGATAAAAAAGAGATAGAGACAAGGGAATAGCACTTCTAGATTTCAAACTATATTATAAAGTGGTAGTCATCAAAACTATCTGGTACTGGTTAAAAAAATAAAGAGGCAGTTTAATGGAACAGAATAGACAAGGGAGAATCAGAAACAATGAAACTCAATAACATAATGTATGATAAAGTGGAAAACATAAACTATCTAAGAAGAAAAACTCCTTATTTGGTAAAAAAAAAATTCTGGGAAAACTAACAGTTGGGCAGGCTTAGACCAGCAGCTCACACCACACTCCACAATACAATCTAAATGGATACATGATCTTAATATTAAAGATCAGACTACATAGCTCTCATAAATATGAATACCTCAGTTTTCTTAACTGTAAAAGGGTGATATCAGTCCCAAGGTTGATTGTGAGACTCAAATGAGATAATATTGGTAAAGTGCTTAGCACAGTGTCTGACACATAGTAGTAAAAAAAAAAATTCCTCCCTCCCACCCTCCATCCTTTCCTTCCTTCCTTCCTTCCTTCCTTCCTTCCTTCCTTCCTTCCTTCCTTCCTTCCTTCCTTCCTTCCTTCCTTCCTTCCTTCTTCCTCATTCCCTCCTTCCCTCCCTCCCTGCCCTCCTGCCCTCCCTCCCTGCCCTCCTGCCCTCCTGCCCTCCTGCCTTCCTGCTTTCCTTCCATGCTTTGCACTGAAGTCACAATATATTGATACATAAACTTATTTCATTTCAAATCAAATCCAGGTCTTTATTATCCCATTAGTGCCTTTTTCTTTCTTTATACTGAGCTGAAATAGGCCTTTCAGTGACTTATATTACTGGTCCTAGATTTGCTCTTGGTAGCTACAAATGTCTTCCAGATGATAGCTGCCTCCGAATATTTGAAGGGCTTTCAGTTCTTCCCATTTATTTTTTACACATCTCCAAGCTAAACAGCCTCAGTTCCTTTGATTTTTTTTCTCCTGTGATAGTTTTGATTTCTATCCCAGTCATTCTTTTCTTCCTAGCTTCCTTTATCAGTATGCCTTTGTTTTTCCTCTTTTGAAATTCTTTGTTGTAAAAGATGATTCTCTGGGAAGGAGAGGAGAGGGATGAATTGGGAAATATTGGTGACATCAAAACAAAAAAGATGGATACAGTTTAAAAAAAAACATGGTCTCCAGAACAAAATGGTACCCGTGGGCTATGTCTGTATCAGTGCCCTCTCCTGCCATCCTCACTCAGGGCACCGTACTTCTATTAATAAAACCAGAGACCAGATAAGGTTTTTTGGTTAGCCAGCTCAGGCCAATTCCTTTGGCATCTGGAGTCCACTAAAGCCTTGAAGTATTTTCTATAAGAAATTCCATTAAGCCAGGTCTTCCTTAGGCTGCCTTTGTGCACTTTTAGAAAATTCGATCTTAAAGGTAGTTTATATTTAACAAGACCACATTTTTTTAGACATGTGATTTCCTCAGTGTGGCCAACATGCTTTCTCTTTCTTGCCTGGCACTGTGTGAATGACGAGTCAAGGACTGATGGAAGACTTCGGATGGTGAGAAAAGGCTCAGTCCTGAGGCTCCCACCTGAGCCACTGCTATGAGGTCCATGAGTTTCTGGTTCTTCTTTTATTTTCTATTGTATTTCTTTTTTCCTGCTATTTGAGGGAGGAGGAGGTCTTGATAATATTATGCTGTGGCCTTTCGAGTTTCAAAACATCAGAAGAACAAGTCACCAGAAGCCTGAGAACCAGAGATTTTGGACCACCAGAATAACTCCAAGGAGCTCCTGGGTCCCACAACCAAGATGGCAGGAAAAGACTTCTTTATTAATTATTCAGAAGTAAAGTTAACAGGCAGGGCAAATACTTTACAAAAACTACTTTAAGTTTGAGATGGCATTGCCAGGGACCAAAGTGGAGGGAAAAGTGTGGGGATCCTCACAGGTGTTAAGAGGAAAAAAAGATGCCATTCTGTTTCAGTTCTGTCTTCCCAGTAAATATCCTTTTGTGAAATCTAATGGATTAATTAGTTAAATGATGCTGGGGCACTAATCACTGGCACTTAGCATTAGAGAGAACACTCTAGAATGGGGGATGGAGCTACTAGCATTAGTAAAGAATTTCCCCTAATCACTTCGGGGTACCGCTAGGTCCTTGAGGAGATATAGCCATCCACGTTCTGGGAATGTGACCATCTAACATCAGGCATGGGAATGAAGGGCACAGAGATGGGAAGAAGAAGACTATGAAGGCTGGTCTGACTCATCTACAGAGTGATTTGGAGGGAAGGAGTGTGTAATAAAGTGATTTCTGGAAGACATTATCAAAAGGCTCGCTAGAATCTAGATAATTACTGCCTGCCAATTAGAAGAATGTGAAAGGGAAGGCAATATCACAAATTCAATTCAAGCTAACTCAACAGAAATTTCTGAAGTCCTTCTGATATGTAAGACAAGTGAAGATGGGGCATTGGCCCTTAGCATTTTGGCAACCTTTAGAAACCCAACTCCTCTACTTCCAGATTGGTAGCACAGGATGATTATTCAGCTCGGTTCATTAAGCCAAATGCCTACTCCATGCCAAGCATTGTGTTAGGCATTTTGGGATAAAAGGAAATCACAAAAGCCATTGCCTTCAGGGGTTACATTCTCAAATGAGTGATGCATCAGTCCATCAGCAAACATTTGCTACACGTCTGCTATAAGCAGGCATAGGGCTAGCCACCGGGCATGCAAAGACAAAAATGTTCTCATGCCCCTTTCTTCATGGGACAAAGGAAGTGAGGTTCAGTGATGTGATTTATTCTTATGCTTCAGATAGAGTGACGTGGCCTTGACCATGGAGGCTTCCCTCAGACTTCACAGGACATTTCGTAGCCTTCGCCATTCTTCTTATTCGAGCATCTCTGACTGATTAATTGGGTTCTAGCTGGGGGGTGAGGAGGAAAGAGAAGGAAAAGAATCTCTGCAACAAAGTTAAAAAAAAATAGAAAACAACTGACCAGTTCTACATATTTGTTCTTCTATTCCATCGTACGAGAACAGCTGCTTTCCCAAGATAGCCCCCAGGTTTAGTCATTTCATCCATGACCTGCTCCAGGCCAAATGGTCAAGGCATCCACCTCAGGAGGGTGTTTCCATTTGGGTGGTCCAACTTGCAGGGAAGCTTGGCCCAGAACTATTTCCTACACTCTTTCCTAGAGAGGTCAATGGGATTGGTGACTTTGAAAGAGTAGGTGATGTTCTAAATTGCTCTTGCCTTTGCTATTGCCTTTACGAAATCCTTCCCTGTACGTGTACTATCAGGATAATATGTTATCTTGTATTTTATCCCATACATGATGGGAATTATCTCCTACACATGTATGTGCTTATATGTCCCTGTATGTGTATTCGTATTTCCTCCCTCCTAGAATGTGAGCTCCTTGAGGACAAGAATGATTCTACTTTTGAATTTGCATTCCTGGGGTCTGCAACACCACCTGACACACTGTAGAGACTTAATAATTTAACACATGTTTGTTGGCATGAATTGAATTGGATGATTGTGCTGCCTTATCTTCCAGAATGCGCTGAGGATTACCTACGGAAAGACTGATGGACAAAAGGACAGTGATTTATTCCTGAACTCACCAGGTCTATCCTGGGAATTTCAGAGGCCAGCCCATTCAGGCAGCACAGAGGTCCACAAAAAGATCCCCCCAGTTACGCAAGACGGAGACCAGACCCAGATGACAGAGCTGGCCAGTCGCCCACTGTCACCAGGCTTTGGCTGCAGTACCCACACATCTCCCATCCCCCTGGACAGCTGGATGGTGTGTCATATTTCCCAGAAATCCCACCTCAAGAAGGTTGGTTTTCTTCCTGGAATTCTCTTCAAACACTCACAAGCCCATTGGTGTCAAGGGGCGAGCCCCTGACAGGGAGCAAATTCATTTACGATGGGGCGGCTGTGTATCTTGGATGGCGATCTAGCTGTGGGCTCCATAGTCATCAAAAAGGGAAGCAGAGAAGGAGGTGAGGACTGGTCTGTATCTTGGGACATGAAGAGTGTTTTCCGAACAGACCCATGCAAAAGCTTTTCTTTTGTCCCCTTCCCCAGGGAAAATGTAATTTCCTACCAACATCCTCTCATCATTGGGTTCAACTCATCAGTCACCAACCATTTCCAATCGGCCAGCTCCTTTCTGTCTGTTTGGTTCATCTTGAAAAACCAAGGCCATCAGAAGGAAATATGGCTTTATAATAGTTTTTATTTTACATTTCAGGAATATAAGATTACCGCGGTGCCTGGCAGCACTACTCTGGTTAGGGTTTCCGACACATAAACCCCTGAAGACTAGGGTTTAATGTTTTGCTGTTTTAATTCACAACAGGCTGAAACTTGGCGCATATACACACTGAAGGCATGACTTGGAGATGGGGAGCAGCCTCCAGGAAAGTGCTATTGTCCTTGGGTGAACAGTGAATCCCCCCTAAATTTAATAGCATTTGCCTGAAGTGGGCCATCTTGTCAAACATTCAAACGCCATTGACTCAGTTATGCCCCGATACTTCCACATTAAGGAATTTTTCCAATGGAAAGGAAATAAGGATAAAATGAGGGTTTACATGGGAAACTATAGAGGTAATATTGGAATTCCTTTTAAGAAATTCCTAGCTATGTCACCTGAATGAATCCCTTAACTGCTCTGTGCCTCAGTTTATTTAAAGTGAAAAAGTTGGGTTAGTTTCTCTTGGAGTCCCTTACAACTCTAAATCTGTGGTCTGATGATTCTATAAGTTTGACCTATAGGGAGGGTAGCTGGTTATGGGAAGAAAGAACGGTGTTCCAATGGAGAGATCCTATGCAGCAACCTACTGAGGGAAGGTGGGGATTTGCATATTTAAATTTTTCTTAGTGACCAGAATAAAAGAGAGAATTACTCTGATATTTTGTGTGGTTGTGGCTGAGAGTATTGAAGACAGGAATATTTCCTTTAAATCATTAAATGCCTAGAAAATGGAAATGATCTCTTAGGTCCATGCTATCTAGTTTCAAGCCTATTCTTCTTAAGAATTCTTGCCAAAACCATTGCAAACTTTGCACAACAAATTGATAATCAACAAAAATTTATTAAGCACCTACTATGTGCCAGAAACTGTTCTAAGTGCTGGGAATATAAAAAGAGACAAGTCCTGCTCTGAAGAGCTTACTAATGGGGGAAAACAACACACCAAAAAAATTTATATAAAATAAGCTATAGGAAAGAAGGAAGGCACTAGAATTAAGAGGGGTCAGGGAAGGCTTCCAGTAAAAATGGAATTTTAACTTGGTATTTAAAGGAAGCCAGGGTAAGGGATGCTGTTAGGTGGCTCAGAGGATAGAGCCTGAGTTCAAATCTGACCTCAAATACTTCCTAGATGTGTGAACCTGGGCAAGTCATTTAAACCCAATTGCCTAGCCCTAACCATTCTTCTGTTTTGGAACCAAGATGGAAGGTAAGGTCAGTAGTCAGAGTGAAAGAGGGGGAACATTCCAGTCATGGGGAACAGCCAGAGAGAATTCCTGGACCTGAGAGATGGAATGTCTTGTTTGTGGAGCAGCCAAGAGGCTGATGACAAACACTGAAGAGTACATAGCAGGAAGTGAGGTGTGAGAAGATTGGAAAGGTAAGAGGGGATTAGGTTATTCAGATAATTTTTATGCGCTCCTGGAGACAATAGAGAAACACTGTAGTTTATTGAATAGAGAGGTGACATGATCGAACATGCACTTTAGGAAAATCACTTTAGTGGCCAAATGGAGGATGGACTGGAGTGAGAACAGATTTGAGGCAAGTAGACCCACCAGCATCCCATGCATTAGTCCAAGTGTGAGGAGATGAGTGAACCAGGGTGGAGGCAGCAAGAAGGGGCATATTTGAGAGATGTTGCAACAGTGAAATCAATAGGTCTTGGCACTCTTTTGGATATGGAGGGTGAGAGACAGTAAAGAGTCCAGGATGGCTTCTAGATTGTGAACTTGAAGGTCTATATTGATTGTTGTTGTCTACATTAATTAATAAAGAAGATAGGAGGGAGGAGGATTGGTGAGCAAAGATCATTTTGGAGCATATTGAGTTTAAGATGTCTATTGGACATCTAGTTTGAGGTGCCTGAAAGGCAACTGGAGATGTGAGATTGGACATTAGCAGAGAGTTTGGGACAAGATAGATAGATTTGAGAATAGTCAGCACAGAGATGGTAATTACATCCATAAGAACTCATGAGATCATCAAATCAAGTAGGATAGAAGGAGAAAGGAAGGGGGCTCAGGGCAGAACCCTGAAAGAAATTAATTGCTTAGAGGATGTGATCTTCAAGAGGGTCCAGCAAAAGAGCCAGAGAAGGAATGATCAGAGAGATAGGAAGAAAACCAGGAAAAAGAGACAAGGGTATGCTGAAAATCCAGAGGGAGGAGAATGTCAAAGAGGAGTGATCAACAGGGTCAAAGGCTGCAGAGAAGTCAAGGAGAATGAGAATTGAGCAAAGGCTATTGGATTTAGCAACTAAGAAATCACTGGTAACTTTGGAGAGAAGAGCTGTAGTGGAATTTTCATGTCAGGAGCCAAATTGTAAGGGATTAAGAGCAACAGGAGAGAAAGTGGAAACACCTTATTTTGATGGCCTTTTTGAGTTTAGCTAAAAAGGCCAAATCATGGGATCAAAGATTTAGAGTTGGCAGGGAACTTAGAGATGATCTGGTCATTTGCCTCTTCTCCCCCACAATAATCTCCCTATTTATTTTAAGAAAGAGAAAATTGAGGAGAGGGATTTTGAGTTACTTGCCCAAGATCAGTCAGAGAAGGAATATCAGTATCCACCTAGTCCTATCAGAACCTATACAAAAATTCTATAACATCTCTGACAAGTGGTCATCTGGTGGTTTTAGCTTGGAGATGTCTAGTGAGAGGGAACCCACTGCCACCTGTGGCAGCCCAATGCATCTTTAGATAATTCTGCTAGTCACTCAGTCAATAAGCATTTAGTGTCTTCCATCCTTTTCTCTTCCTTTCAATCTATCCATTCTCAAAAGTATTTAGTTTTTGATCACCACACCCCCTAATTTATCTTCTTCTCTATTAGCCTCCACTACCACCTCCCTGCTTCTTCTTCTTTTAGTCCCTTCCCCTCCTACTTTCTTGTAGAGTAAGTTCAATTGATTGTGTATGTTCTTCCATCTTTGAGCTAATTGCAATGAAAGTAATGTTCAAGTGCTTCCCTCTCTCACTCTCCTATATTCCCCTCAACTGTAAAAGCTCTTTCGTGGTTCTTTTCAGTGGGATAATTTACCCCAGTCTATTTCTCCTTTCTCTCAATGCATTCCCTTTTCTCATCCCTTAATTTAAAGTCCAAGCTTCTTTGACCTTTGGAATATACATACATCAGGTCCTATGAACCTTTAATGTATAAGCTGCTAAATCTTATAGTCTTTTTTTCTAACTGTGTCTTGAGGATATTTGAGTTATTTCTTTTTGTCTGCATGCAATATTTTCTCCTTGATTTGGGGAATTGTGGAATTTGGTTGTAGTATTCCTGGAATTGTCCTTTTGAGATCACTTTCAGGAGAAGCTTGGGATTCTTTCAATTTGTATTCAACTCTCTGTTCTGCAGTATCAAGACAGTTTTCCTTGATAATTTCTTGAAAGATGATGTTTAAGTCCTCTTTTTTATCATGACTTTTAGGTAGTCCAGGAATTCTTAGATTATCTCTCCTAGATTTATTTTTAGGTTGGTTCTTTTTCCAATGAGATATTTCACGTTTTCTTCTATTTTTTCATTCCTTTAACTTTTGTCTGTTTCTTGATGTTTCATAAGGTCATTAACTTCCACTTGCCCAGTTCTAGTTTTTAAGCATGATTTTCTTGAGTGAGCTTTTGTACTTCATTTGTCGTTTGGACAGTTTGACTTTATAAAGAATTCTTTTCCTTGGTGAATTTGCGTAAATCTTTTTCCAATGCTGTTTTTTAAGAAGTTCTTATCTTCAGTGCATTTTTTTGTATATCCTTTTCCATTTGGTTAGTACTGCTTTTTAATGAGTTCTTCTCTTCATTGATTTTTTGCACTTCTTTTACCAATTGGCCTATTTCTTTTTTAGGGTATTATTTGTATTTTTATGATACCTCCTTTACCAAGCTGTTGACTATTTTTTGTATAGTATTACACTGTCATTTCTTTTCCTGATTTTTCTGCTACCTCTCTTTTTTTATTTTTAAGATCCTTTCTGAGATCCTTTAGTAATTCTTCCTGGTCTTGACACCAATTCACATTTTTCTTGGAGGCTTTGAATACAGAAGCATTGACTTTGTTGTTTTCTTTTGAGTCTGTGTTTAGTCTTCCCTGTCACCAAAATAACATTCTATGTTGAGTTTAATTTTTGGATGTTTGTTCATTTTTTTGCCTTTGTCTTTTCTTTTAACTCAATAAACTGTTAAAGTTGAGCTCCATTCCTGTGCTGAAGGGAGCTTTATTTCAAGCTTCAGGTTCTTTGTGCAGTTACATTCAGATTTAGCTCTGGGGTTCTACAAGTTTTCAGCTCTTTCAAGGTGGTATGATCTAAGGAGAGGTGTGTTGAATACTCTTGGCCTGTGCTTTAGTCTGTGAGAAACCATAAGAACTCTTTCCCACTTTGGCACTGTGACTAAGGACTCCCTGATCCCCTGTGGCTGCAAGCACTGGTATGTGCTAATGCTCTCCTCACCCTGAGACCATGACATAAGACTATGTCCTGGATATGTGTATGAGCAATACAATAAGAATTTCACACCCAAAGCTAGCAAAGGGATCCCTGTAATCTTCCTCTAAGCCTTTGCCTGACCCATATTACCACCTGTGGCCAAGAATTCTGGAAGTCTTTGCTGCTGATTTAGCTATGACCAAGGTCTAGTGACATAGCAGGACCTACCTTGATGTGTTGCCCTGTACTCCATTTCAATGCCAGTGCACTATTTTCATACTTTCTTTCATGCTGGTCTTCTAATTTGTTTTGGGCTGAGAAATTATTTCACCTCACCTTTTTGTGGGTTATGTTACTTCAGAATTCATTGAGGCATTATTTCAGAGTTGTTTGGAGGGTAATTTTGTATATATCAAGTGGATTTGTGTACCTTCTCTACCATCTTCCACTCTATATTAATGAGTTTTATTTGAAGACTATTTTTAAAGACTCAACTTTTATATAGTCAAATAACTTTTTGTAATAAAGTTGGTAGAATCTTAACTTTTCTGTGTCTTTCAGGTTATGTGGTTGTGAAAAGGTGTCCTGCTTCAGAAAATGCTTTGCAGAAATTCGTCTTTTCCCTTCTCATATTTCTATGAAGGGTACCCTCAATACAAATATAGAGCATTCTGAAAGATTTTATAAAGCTAAGGAAATAAGTCTATGAGTTGGTAGTTATTTATATTTCTCTAATACTATATAAGTGGAAATTTTGTACCCTTTGAACTATGTTCCCCATAATTGCTTTCATCTCCCAGCATCCCTTTTCCTATGCCCCCATGTTTGCATCTTTACATTATTGTTTATATAGTTCTGTAATGCTTCCCTCTCTCTCTTCTCTTTTCTTGCAACTGTGGCTGGATTGGCTAGCTTTTTTAACTTTAGTTATTAATAAACTTTATAAAATATAATACTTAGTAATTGTATATTAATATTAATCTTTACATTATGGCAACCACAAAGGGATAGAATTCTAAAAAAAAAATTAAGCCTTTGAGAAAATATAGCATAGATAAAATTTGCAAAACCATCATTTTCTCCTGCTGCTGCTGCTGCTGCTGCTGCTGCTGCTTATGACATCTCTCCCTCCCAGGCTGCCCTACCACTGAGGTGTGCTGGGAAGTCTAAGAGCTGCTCCACTGCCACCACCCGTTACTATCTCTGAGTCGAGTCTCTGCACAGAGGATGATGCATAAAAATCCTTTCCACTTATATAATACCTTTTTGGCATTCATTTTGATATTTGCAAATAATAATTTTTTTTCATTCTTTTGATGTCTTATCTCTTAAGATGTTTTTTAAAAAATTCCTTGTTATTTTTTAGTACTTAGGAAGAACCTTCCCCTCAGTATGTTCTGGTCTTTTCTACCCACTCTTCTTATGCTGTCTTCTTATTTGGCATTTTAACTTTCTTGTGTGACACAGTAGGTATTGAGGTATTAATATACAAATCTGGTGGGTCTACTTTTTGCTGATCGTGAAAAAAAAATCACAAACAAATGTGTTCCATTTCTACTAGTTTATTGTCCTCTGGATTTTTATCCTGAGTGCTCTTAGAAGTAAGTAGGTATCATGCTAAGAATTTTGCAGACTTGTTTATTTTCCACTTATTTTTTGCTATTTTAAGGACAATACTGATTTTAATATTGTGTTACTCTCTGTACTATTATACAAAATTTGGACTCCAAATCTCTGAGGCTTTTGGTCATCATATCTCTCCTCTTGGAAATGGATCAAGTGTTTGTTGGCTAAGAGGATTTCTAGGCTCATTGTCTTTCTTGTTTTGACAATTGCTTTTCATTAATTATATTTTTGCTGGAAATGATGACAATCAAGGTTGATATCTTTGCATTTTTAATATTTCAACAACTAAACCTCATTTGAAGAAATCAGGGTGAAGCTGGTGGAATTGTTCCCATTATTTCTTTCATCTCTATCTTTTGTTCTGATTTGAAATTTATTTTGACCCTTACTTGAACTAGATGATAGTTTGAATGCCCAGAAACAACTGATATGAATCAGAAACCAGGCATTTTCTGGCTATTATTTAGTCAATATCACTTTTGGTGATGTTCAGTGTTCAATTCCAATACCTTCTGACTCTCTTCATGAAGAAAACATTCATGCTATAGAAGTTGGTGGCTCTTGAGTAGTCCACAAATATTTAATCTCTTATTTTGCAGCCTTGTGCCATCATTTTCTAATATACTTTTTGAAGTGTCCCCTTTGCAAGAGATGGCATTTAAGTGTCCCATGAAAGTGACACTTAATGCAGTGAGAATCAATTCTTCCACGTGCCTTCTTTACTTCTGCAAGGAATCCATGACCTAGTTTTCTTTTAAGTTGAATTCTCCTTATGTCTTTACTTTAAGTTACCATGGGAATACCTATCAATATGGTTCTCTTCTTCCATTAGAATACCAAATCACAGAAACATGTAACCATGTTAAAAATGATTATTAATAAATGTTAAAAAAAATTAAACAATAAAAAAATAAAAAAAAAGAAAAAAAAGAATACCAAATCACAGAATCTTCAAGTTGGAAAGGAACTCAAAAGTCACTTCATCAAAGCCCTATTTCATTATAATTTGTCTTTAAGGTATAGTCTCCAAGACTTAATTGGAAATCTTGTAGTGAGGTAGCCTCTCATTTCTTCCCAAGGAAGTCTATATTCCATTTCTACACAACTCCAATTGCTTAGAAGGTCTTATCTTATATCAACTTGAATTCTGGGACTTCTGACTATTGTTTTGCATTCTGCTAAGAACAAGTGGATCCTTACTTCCACATGACAACCCATCAGATACTTAAGGACTGATATCACATCCATTTATTTCCAAGCAACAATACTTTATCAAGCCTCTGCTGCATGATAGGAACTAGAGGGATAAAGACAAACATTAAAGTAGCTAATTTACTGCTTGAAGAAAGGAAGATAATAATGGACATTTATTGTTGTTCAATTGTTTCAGTTCTGACTGACTTCATGACTCTGTTTGGGGTTTTCTTGTTAAAAATAGTGGAGTGATTTGCTATTCCCTTCTATAGCTCATTTTTTACAAATGAGGAAACTGAGGTAAAGAGAATAAAATGACATTTCCAGGGTCACACAGCTCATAAAAATCTTGGGCTAGATTTGAACTATAAGAGGGAAATAGGTTTGAAGACTTTTGGAAGCTTAGAGAGACAGGCAGGAGCTGAGATTCCAACTGGAACACAGTGAACTCTCTAAAAGGGCAGTTGGGGGTTTGAAAGTGTGGAAGAGGCCACTAACCTGAGAGACCTGTGGATTTTGGGTATCTCAAAGCAACACTTGGGACCTTACAACTGCCAAGATCAAGGAGTAGAGAATGAGATTTCTGACTTGCTTGATGGACAGGCAAAGCCAATCCCCTGATTTCCTCTGAAGAGTTATTCAGCTGGTTCCTGTGCTCTTGGAGTAGACTTGGACTACATCAGATCAAGACCATCAGATCACATCTGTGAGATCCCATTTGTCCCTTGTGTCTCAGCTGTCTATTTAGAGTAGTGTAAGGATTTCCCAGATCTTCAACTTTTAACCTAGAGTTTGATCCTTAGTGTTTTAGGTTAAGTGTCACCTCTCCCATCATTTCTTTTTTTTAACCCTTAACTTCTGTGTATTGGCTCCTTGGTGGAAGAGTGGTAAGGGTGGGCAATGGGGGTCAAGTGACTTGCCCAGGGTCACACCGCTGGGAAGTGTCTGAGGCCGAATTTGAACCCAGGACCTCCTGTCTCTAGGCCTGACTCTCAATCCACTGAGCTACCAGCTGCCCCATCTCTCCCATCATTTCTAACCCTACAGTCAGTATTAAACCTGTCTTTATAAATCTCTGGTCCCAGTCTACTCACTTGTTAGTTGCACAGACTCCCAGGCTAGGTGGATCTGTGGTGGCAGTTGGTCTCAACCGCCAAACCCATTCCTTGATCTTTGGAGGGGTTTGTGGTTTCCCATTTTGTTGCCCTGTCCTGTAAGTCCTCTTTCTCCCCTTTCTCTAAAGCTAGTAATATTTAAGTTACCCATAAAAGTTTCCCCATAAGAATGGGTAATGGAATATTATGTATATAGAGGAGTAAGGAGATTGTCTTAACTAGAATGTGGGATGAGTGATGGGGATGAATGTGGATCAGCCTGAGGACATATGTCTGAGCCAGTTTGTGTATGTCTATAAATGCCAAAGAGAGAAGTTTAAATTTTTCCCTAGAGGAAATATTAACCACTAAAAGTTCTCAAGCATGGGTATAAGGTGCCAAGACCTGTACTTTAGGAAGCCTATCAAGTTGTGGAGGATGAATTGGAGAGGGGAGAAATTGAGTACAAAAAGACTTATTTGGAACGCTATTCCACTAGATTAGGATCAGAATTGGGGTCATCATATGAATGGAGAGAAGATCACAGATGAGAGAGATGATGTAGAGATAGGATGAACAAAACCTCATAAATCACTGAATAGGATGGGTGAGAAAGAGTACAGAATTAAGGACAAATCCTAGGAATCTTCATATAAATCTCACCTTATATTATTGTTAATAAAATACAAATTACTACTACTACTACTACTACTACTACTACTACTACTACTACTACTACCACTACTACTACTACCACCACCACCACCACCACCACCACCACCACCACCACCACTACCACCACCACTTCTACTAGGGGTTCATGGCCAAGGATATAAAATAATTTCAACAAATAGAAAATTACAATCATTCATTTCACTGTAATGGGATTTGATCTATAATATAAATGTAAAAAATCATAAAGGATGCATTTATACTGTATGGGGCCAAAGACTCCACAGCTTGCTTGGAAATGTTGTCAATGCATATTTTTAATTGGAAGGATGTGGTTTGAGAATTCCCAGAAGACAAAATAAAGCATCCTTTACTACCCACAACTGGGTAGACATATCACTGCCCACCACATCATCACAGCAGTTGAAGAGAACAATTCTTTCTTAATTGTCATAAGAGCTACACTTTAAGAGAAGATGCAATATATAAATTCTCACAATGGAACTGCATTTAAGAGAAATATCAAATGATAAATTTGGTCCCTGGGTTTTTTTCAGTCTGTCTCAGTTGAGAAAAGCTATTGCCTCACTTCAGAAAGAGATTTAAATTATATATGTACATTAGTGAAAAGACAGAGAAAACATTCCCTAGAGCCTCACATTTTGGGAATGTCCTTTTTTTTAAAACATTTATTAATATTCATTTTTAACATGGTTACGTGATTCATGCTCCTACTTTCCCCTTCACCCCCCACACTCCCCCCACCCATGGCCGATGCACATTTCCACTAGATTTGTCTTGTGTCCTTGATCAAGACCTATTTCCAAATTGTTGGTAGTTGCATTGATGTGGTAGTTTCGAGTCCACACCCTCAATCATGTCCACCCCGACCCATGCGTTCAAGCAGTTGTTTTTCTTATATGTTTCCTCTCCTGCAGTCCTTCCTCTGAATGTGGGCAGCGTTCTTTACCATAAATCCCTCTGAATTGTCCTGGGTCATTGTATTGCTGCTGGTACAGAGGTCCATTACATTCAATTTTACCACAGTGTATCAGTCTCTGTGTACAATGTTCTTCTGGCTCTGCTCCTTTCACTCTACATCAATTCCTGGAGGTCTCTCCA
>NC_058130.1:9046661-9056793 GCF_016433145.1 Gracilinanus agilis | reverse complement strand
GTGTGGTAGTTTCGAGTCCACACCCTCAATCATATCCACCCCGACCCATGCATTCAAGCAGTTGTTTTTCTTATATGTTTCCTCTCCTGCAGTCCTTCCTCTGAATGTGGGTAGCGTCTTTACCATAAATCCCTCAGAATTGTCCTGGGTCATTGTATTGCTGCTGGTACAGAGGTCCATTACATTCAATTTTACCACAGTATATCAGTCTCTGTGTACGGAGTTCTTCTGGCTCTGCTCCTTTCACTCTGTATCTGTTCCCGGAGGTCTCTCCAGTTCGCCTGGACATAAAGTTTTGATAAAGATGGAGAATTAGAATATTTCTAGTAAAATAAACTTTTTTGCACCTAATTCTATTTTTTAAAAAGTAATTTGACACGATTAAATGATAGAAAAATCAAACTTATAATGCCAAATATTAATAGTCTCTAACATTCAAAATTATAGAGATTTGGCAGAATTCTATAAGGTAAAGAACTTTCCTTTAAAAAACCCATCATCAAAGTACATGAAATTTTCAAAAGAAGAAATGCAAAATATAAACTGTAATATATAAATTCAAAATAGTTAGTTATCAGATAAATGTAACACAAAGCAGCTCTAAAGCATCTCTTCAAACACATGAGAATGTGTAGAAAAATTTGACACAGAGGAATTATGGGAAAACAAATAGCTAATTTCCTACTTGGAGTCATGATTTTAAATAGACTCATTAACTTAATAACATAGCAAAAGAGTTATTAATGTTATAGATACTCATATACCATAGCAAATAAATAATAAAATACATCTATCTTTCTATCAAGCAACATCACATGTTCCAACCAATTAATTTGTAACTATGGTGGAAGATGGGCACAAACTTAAAGGAACCTAGCATGGAAACACATAAGGGAGGAAAATTCATGCTTGGATCATTTACGTGTCAGGACAACTCAAGCTTCACTCTTACTGGTCCATTAAACACCAGCTCCACCATGTGACACTGCTTCTCTGCTCTCTGTTTGATGTTTGATCCTCTTCTCTCCTCAGATTGACCAATTATTTATTCACTTGGGTATGCCAATGTCCAGTTAGAAGAAGAAAGCACATAGTGACCTAATTCCTATTCACCTGGTTACCAAAGCAGTTGCAAAGCCCATTTTGCTCTTCCTTCTCTAGTCAGAGATGGCAGCAGAGAGCCATAAGCCCTTATGAAAAGTTCCTGCCTCCACCTTTAGGTAAACCTGAAGAGTTATAGCTGCCACTGGAGCTCTTGACCAGTGAAGTTAGGGTTTGGTTTTGTTGTTGTTTTTGTTGTTTTTCTCCAGTCATTTAGAAATAACTTGGTGGCAATGCTCAGTCTTGTGTGATAATGAGATTAAACCTACCCTGTCCATCTTTAGATTTAATCACCAAAGGTGAAAACATCTCCACTTAACTCATAAGTTGGGAGGTCTGCAACCCACATGTGCTAGAGTGGGTGACAAATCAGAATTTACTGACTGCCTCCTGGGCAGTCCTAAGAAAAGTATCTGTTGTGATTGGACACGTAAACTAAGAGGAAGGCACAGGAAGTGATGCAAAAGAGGCCCCTTTAAAAAAAGAATTCAGGGAGCTGAGGGCTCTCTTCTGGTTCATGAACAGGACTTGAAGGCACACTTCTGGTTTGTGACTGGGACTTGGAGGAACTCTGGAGCTGATGAGATTGTTCTTAAATCTTTCCTTTGGAATCCTACGTGTTGAGTGTAATGCCTGAATCTTCCTGAACTTCTCTTAAGGAACTTCCCTTTCAATAGAGACTCTGTGACTAAAGCTTTTGCTTTGTGGGCCTCTGTGGCCTTTGGGCCTCAGCTCAAGGCTTGACCTTTTTCCACTTGAGGACTAGTTAGATATGCTAGGGACTTAAGCAAATTATTTAGTTTGTCAGGTTAATTATCTTACCTTATCTTCTCTCTAAATTTCTTAATTTCTCTCTTCTCATTTGTAAATAAACTTCCATAAAGTCATTTTGACTTGAGGTTATTTTTTGATTGGGAATTGATAATTATTCAATTCCCTGGTGACCTAACCTTTTAATATTCACCCAATCAAAACCCCTTTTTTCACCCCTTACACTTGTCTCAGCTGACCGCTTCAATACAACTCTTCTGAACAAGCTTTTCAGTCCCTCTGATGTGCCTTCAAGGTAACTTTTTCTCTTCTGTTGCTGCTGCCTTGGATGGAAGACAAGAGTCTCAAGACTCCTCATTCAAGACAGGATTTTTCAATCCCTCAGTTTTCATTTAAAAGGCCACAACACTCAAATTTTCACCATCAAATGGATAGTTCTTTTTAATCATGCCTCAGGCTCTAAGTGTTTCTATAATTTCTCATTTCCTTGGTTTTAATATCTTTGATCACAAAATATACATATGCAAATTAGCTCAGATCTCACCATACCTTTAGTTATGGAGTCTCCTCAAAGATCCTTCATCATTTTTGTGTCCTTGAAACTATATTTCTTCACACTCGTATTTCTCTATATTTTGATAAAACTTTCTCCCTGGTTTTTTAATATTAAACTGTTCCTACTTAATCAAAGTATCATTATTTCTTGTTGATAAGATCCAAATCCTCAAATATACACTACAGACAATTTTCTCTCTAAAATTGAACAAATCTTGTGTGACAGCTGTTTTTCACATGCATATTTAAGTGTATAGTAAAAAATATTCTTTTTCTAGTCATATTGTCAAAATATTCATTCATAATAATGGCAATATCTTAACCATTTGATAATCAACATAAATCTCTTCCTTTACACTGAACACCTTTTCTGCCCTTTTTTCTCATTAATTGATCCTAAAAAGGGCTTTGAAGAGAAAGTTCATTTTATTTTAGAAACATAGAGAATTGTTGAAGATTTTTGAATGGGAGGGTGGCATGGCCCAAACTGTTTTAGTGGCCCACAGGGAGTTGCAATTTGTGTTGATAGAGGTAATGGCTCCAGTAATGAAATCACAAATTACTGAGGTACTGAGGAATTTATTTAGCATCCCAGATGAGTAAAGCCTCAAATGAAGGAGGACATAGAATGCCATATTTATTATTTTGCTGGAATTAACCTACCCATCATATCTACTGTATGGGGATGTGTATCCATTCAATTTAAAGAGCAACAATGACTTCTTTTCATGAGTCTTTGTTTTCATTGTCTTGCCTTTCTTGAATATTTTTTGAATATAAGGTACATTCTAGAATAGAATTCGTATTGTCAGTTCAACTCAGTATTGAGAAATTATCTCCCTAAGTTCCAAGTGTCTCTCTGAACAAAAATCCAAATTGGTCCTGCTGAAGCTCCAGTGAGGATAATCTAAAACCACAAATTTCAGGTGATTTAGTGTGAAATCAGGGTGTGTGTGTTAATGTATATAAAATCAAGAAGAGAAAACTAATGATTATAAGATTATGGAATCAAATATTTCAGGCTACAGAGATTCTTAGAAACCATTTAGACAAATTTCCTCATTTTGCAGAAAAGAACTGGAAGCCCTAAAGCTAAAGTGATGTTCCTAATGTCACATAGGGAGTAAGAAAAGATCAAGAATTTGAATTTAGGTCCTCAGATTCCAAATCCAGGGCTCTTTCCACCGTATTGCACATGACAAATGTATTGAATCTCCTTTCCTTTCTTCCTTCCTACCTCAGTCTATAGATGTTTTCTCTAATCTCTTCAAAGAAGGTGAGAGAACTATGAGCCTAGAATGTACTTTCCATTCAAAACAAGTTTTGTTTGACTGATTAAAGAGCGTTTGTATGTTAATCAGTTGGTTATACATGAACAAATAGAGTAGGCTGTTTCTGGTGGAATTTGTCCTTTTGGCAAATGAGCCACTCTGTGGAAAAAAATAGGCTTGGCTTTATTTGTAATCCTACTAACTATGGTAAGGATTATGATTCTATTTTATCCCCGCCTGCTCAAGATCCCAGAAATTAGGGGGAAAAATCCATTGAACCTGCTCGTCAGAAGACCTGCCAGCCCAAAGGTCCAGGAGACAATTTTCTTTTCCCAGCAGGAACTCTGCATAAGCCTGCTATTGGCTTTAAAAGATGGACTTTGTCACAGTGGCAAGGTCTGTCATCCAAAAAAGGTGGAAGGTCAAACCTTTGAAATCAAACCACTTGGGAATGTCTTGCTAGAGAAGCGAAAATTCTATTGTCAGCCAAGGTTCAAGAGTCTTCTCTATTATCTGGTTTGGGCTTGCTGGCTCATGAGATTTGTGAAGCACAACTATGGCCAACATGCAGTAAGCCTCATAGGCTGTATTTCTGTTGATGTTGCATGGCTACCTCACAAAGCAGTCCAGTCTACTTCCAAAATCACAAACTCCTGAAACTCTCCTAGGCACAGGTGGTGTTGGACATCTTCCAGTAGAAGTTAGATAACTGCTCGTCAGATGTAATATGCTCTTTGGGTTGGGGTTGGAATAGTGGCCTAATAAGGTCCTGATTCTGAAATTCCATTAAAAGTTTCTGGGTCACTGATGAAGTGAAAGCAGCAGATAAAAGATGAACATCTCTCAAGATTCACTGGTACTGCTGCAAGTTGTCAAGAGGGTTAAAGGAAGGCCCTCAGCATGTTAAGTAGACATGCTGTGGATTTAGAAGAGGATGTGGACAAGAATTACACATAATAAGAAGGCATGGATGGGCCATAGGAATTTGGAAGATTGAGATGGTAGATCCAGTAAAGTTGGCTACAAGCTAAGTTAGCTTAGAATATATATATCTTATGCATATGTGCATATATTTATATGTCACATATATGTACATGTAAAATACACATTTATATTTTATACTCAGGATGAGAACAAGTAAACTGCATTCATTACAAAGAGAAGTCTGGAACAATCCAGAGAGTTGGAAAGCTTAAAACATAAAAGTCAAATACTATTAAGTTAGTTGCTATGCACTCAATGGAAAAATTAACTAGTAAGGGACTGGAGTAGTCTGGAGATTTCTAAGTGGTTATCAAAAGGTTTCACACTGACTTGTCTTATTAAACTGGGGAATCCTACAGGATTGATTCACAAGTAACAATCTGTTGCATCCTTAAGAAAGATGCCCTAAAATAAATTAATTGGAGAAGAATCATTATGCCTAATTCTATCTCTTAGGGCCAAACAGAAAAAGTCTGATCCTCCATGCCAGCCTGTGGGACCCTTGAAAGTAGCTATTATTTCCCTCAAAGTCTTCTCTTTTCCAGGCTAACATCCTCAGTTCCTTCAAGCAAATCTTCAAGAGGCATGAAATTATAGTTCTTCTCTATCTGATTGTCATTCTTGGAAACTTTTTCAGATCCCCAATGTTCTACCTATAATCTGGTGCCCTCCAATACTGAAAATAATCATCTATATGAAGTCTGTGGAGGGCACAGTAGGACTCTCTCCACCCTGGTCCTAGACACTGCTTCTCTTAAAAGCCTAATAACACATTTAGCTTTCTTGAGGCCATATTGTATTGCTTACCAGATCATTGAGTTTACAGTCCATAAACAACCCTAGATCCACTGCAGAGAAACTACTGTCCATCTCTCCCCTATCTTATCAATATGAAGTTGATTTTGGAGCCTAAGCACAAGACTATGTGTTCCTTTTCAAAGGTATGTGACAGCACTAGCTCAGAAGTCAAAAGATCTGAGTTCAATTCCAATTTCTGATATTTACTACTTGTGTGACCCTGGACAAGCCAGTGAATCTTCTTGGGTCTCCCTTTCTTCATCCACCAAATGAGGGGGCTGCATTAATCCATTTCTTTTGTTTTTGACCCAAGTTTAATAGAACTTCAAGAAAGTCAGATAGGTTCGAGGCCTAAGGTCCAAACACTGTATAAACATTGGTAGTACAGCACTTGGTTGTTAGGGACTGAAGCACACACAGCATCCTTAACACATTCAAAAGACTTTTACCCTGAAAAATACATGCCCCTTATCAGGAGGGACTTTAGACATTTGTCACGCTAGCACAGCTTGGACTACTAAGGTCTTGGAATATAAAATATTGTGAAAGTATTGAGGATTTGCTCCTATTCCTATCAGGATTTCCAACTAAATCTGTAAGCACAGGGAAATCAAGTAAAGAGCAATTCCCTTCTGTGAGGAGGAATATGCCATACTCATCCGAATGGCCATTTGATGATGTCCTTTGCAGATTTCTAGTCAGCATGGCATGTTCGTTTGTGAAATGGAAAGTCTGGACTAGTTAGAAAATCCCGTCCACAGAGATCTTAATGACTTCGATTCCCAGGAAAATTCTAGATGGATCTTTAAAGAGATGGTGTGGAAAGGCCTGGTTTTGTCAGCAATGGATTATAACAGACAAACCAATTTCCTTTTGTTGACAGGTGTATTAAGTTAGTTGATTGGGGGAATACTGTGGGTAGAGTATATCCATATTTTAGTAAAACTTTGAATAAAATATCGTATACCATTGTTGTGGAGGAGATGTGGCCATATTCCTCCCCTGCTCAATAAACTCCATTGGCTCTCTGTTACTTCTAGGATCAAATATAAAATCTTTAAAGCGCTTCGTACCTTGATTCTTTACTACCTTTCCAGTCTTTTTATTTTTGACTCCTTTTGATGCACACTGTGATCCAACAATGGGACAGAAGTAGAAATGGCAGTACGGTGAATGAGAAAAAAGACTTATGTGACAGACGAGGCAACTTAAGGGAGAGACAGGAGGTCGCTTGTACCAGGTGAGTCAAAGTACTGCCACCTCCCCTGAGACATACATGGGAAAATCCCAGGACCATGAACCTTAGAGCCTTGGGAATAGCAGTGTCCCTGAGACCACAGGTCCTACTTCTAGCCCAGGACCCAGAGCCATCATCTGGGAAGCAACTTTTGTGGAGATGAGGCCAGCTGTCCCGACCAACTTCTGACCAACTGTCATCTTAGGTCAGGCAAACCAACCTGGCCAAAACATCAAGTCGCCCTGAATGAGACAGGAAGTGGTGTGCAGCTGGCAGATCAGATCACCACTACCACCTCATCTACCACTTTCTGAAACTCAAATGAAGATGGTTCAGGACTTTGCACTCAAGAGCCTTAGCAGCAGCAGTTCTTTCCAGAACATTGTTCCGGTTTCAAGTTCAGCACCCACAATCATCACTGGGGGAGAAATCACTATGGGAAAGGGGCCCACTTTCCTTACCCTACCTACACAACTGCTGACCAATGACCACCAATAGACAAATAATTCCAAGGACCCCCCTACTCTATCAGTACTTTTCACTAAAGTCTTTGGCATTTTCAAAAGGTTCAACATCAGAAACCGATATTATTTCTTCAGTGGAAAAAAAACATCAAAGCAGAGGCATTATCATCTATTCTGTTGATATACCCTAAGCACTATGGGATAGTTCTGTCTGACTTGCAGCCCAAACCTTCCATATGTATTGTTTTTTCCACTAAAATGTGAATTCATTGAAAGCATGGATTGCCTTTTCAATTCCCCCCCCCCAGTGTTTAGCATGCTACTTAGCATGTGTTACATGCTTACTAAATACCATTCATTCTAGTCAACAGAGGCATCAATCACTTAATACTAAAGTTTCTTAAAAATTTCAGCTTCTTGATCACTATTGATAATGTATACACAACAGTGAATTAAAGGGAGTGACCAAAGTCAGCTTAATTCCATTTGTAATAAGAAAAGCTAATTTAGTCTTTGTGCCCATCAGCCATAAGAATCTTAGCTTTGAAGTTCGAGCATGAGTTTCCGATTTTTGACACTGCTTGCAGACATGCTGCCTGCTACTCAAGTGGTAATGAGTTCTCCGTCAGTTGAGATGTCCAAGTCCAGTGAGGCTGAACCACTTGCTGGGGATGTTGTAGAGGGGGTTCTCATTTGGGTGCCGCCGGCTCTCGATCACTTTTAAGGTCCCTTCTGCCTCTAAAATTCTGTGATTCTATAATACATTATTGGACACTGGGATAAACTATCCAGTTTTATGTATTTATGTATGTACTTAGGTATTTGGTTGATTTGGCAAGAGCATTGCCTTTGGAGATATGATATTGTTTTGGTGTGGTGTTTCCTAGAAGCAAAATAATAGACTGTATAACCTTCCACTGTCCTTTCCAAATGATAATCAAATAGCTAGATGTCATGTGGATGAGAGTAAGTTGATTTCTCTGTTTCATGGAAGGGTTAAGAACTTCAGAGGACATGGTTGATCTGAGAAAAAAGCTTGTTGTTAACAGCCAGTCACATGGCCTCTGGCAGGCCTAGTGGTAACATTAGCTTCCAGGAGAAGGGATGTTTTGGAAAATGAGAATGTATGAGAATATCTGTTCCAGTCCACCCTGTGTTGGCAGAGCCTCCTATCCTACTGTCTGTTTCCTTTTGGTTTGGTTTATCCTATTTTTCATTATTGTCAGTTTGAGTTCTTTCTTGGATTCTGGGAAGGCAAATTCATTCTAGGATCATGTGAGACTTTTATTACAAGATTGCAAACCATGTTAAATATTATTGATTGATTGTTCTGAAATGAGCCCATGGACTTTCAGCACAAAATGAAGCACTGAAACCAAATCTAAGAGTGAAAATTCTCCTTGGAGTAGAGATAGAAGAGTTTCCTCCAAGAAAATGTCAGACCAAAAGAGATTGTCTGGAGAACGATGCTTCAGGTTCACCTTGATCCCAGAAGACATTTCTAGAGATGAGGCATCTATCTTCAGGGGAAAAAATTCTCACACAATATTCTGAAGAATGAGACATGGGATCTGTGGGTAAATGTGGAGATATTGATGATCGTGTTTATGACTGGACTTTCAAACTTGCCCTTAGAGAGACAGGGTGGAGTTCCAGAACCATCATCATTTCCAGGAATTCATCCAACACTGTCTCTGAAAGGCCTTCTCATCTCAGACTCAGCCCTTACTGGAATTCTTACCCCCTACAATGTAGGGGCAAGACCAGACACACCCACAAAAGGGTCACATAGATGCATACATTTGCCTAGCTGCCTCCACTCAGGGCAGCCAAAAAATGTAAAAGACCTATATTTGGGTAATTCCCTACATAAAAACTCAGAAAATATAGTGGTGCCTTTCTCAGACCTCCAAGCTGACCTGATTCAGGTAAGCTGCAGCATCCAGACTTCCAGAAGGGTCAAAAGTGGACCAATTTCATATCTACTCATCTAGCAACTTCTTTTCCTACTCTTTAAATAGCCATGATCACAATACTCCTATGGCCAACTGTGGAAGCTTGACCACTACCTGTCCTAGTTAATACAGTTCCTCCCCACTAGTCTGAGATTTGCCACAACCACTGACCATGGTACTGAACAGAGGGCACTTTTCATCATACTTGATTATCATGAAAACAAGCCAATTATTAGAAAAAACATAGAATAACGTCCAAAAATAATGTATATATAAACTTAATCTATGAGTAGAATTGGATTGACATTTCAGTTATTGTTGAAAGAGTAGTGATATAACCCAGTGGAATTGCTTGTCAGCTCTGGGAGAGGGGAGGAAAGGGAGTGGGAAAGATCATGAATCATGTAACCATGGGAAAATATTCTGAATAAATAAATATATGAAAGAGTAAAAAAGAAGCATATGATCATGAGTATATTCTGATAAAACTAGTAGAGTTTCTTCCTGGTATATTTTTAAACCCTTTTGGTGGCTTCTAATTATCCTGGAATAATACTTTTGTTTATTATTTCCTTTTCCTTCTCATCCAAACATTTTGTTAGCTATGATATTTCTTGTTTAGGTTGGAGCATTGTAGATGAGTATGGTTGAGATATAGAGGGTTAATGCCAAGGAAATGTGAGTAACTGTAAGTGGTCATGAGATCAAATAAAATAACTCATATAAAATGATTTGCAAGCCTTCAAACATTATGTGAAGAGTTGCTCTGAGGATGATGATGAAGATAATAATGAGAACATGAGGATGAGGGTTGGAGCTCAAGGATAGAGAAGGGATGTGCAGCTCTCATCCTATCCATTTTTCTTTCTTTCTTTCTTTCTTTCTTTCTTTCTTTCTTTCTTTCTTTCTTTCTTTCTTTCTTTCTTTCTTTCTTTCTTTCTTTCTTTCTTTCTTTCTTTCTTTCTTTCTTTCTTTCTTTCTTTCTTTCTTTCTTTT
>NC_058130.1:9018761-9046562 GCF_016433145.1 Gracilinanus agilis | reverse complement strand
CTTCTTCTTCTTCTTCTTCTTCTTCTTCTTCTTCTTTCTTCTTCTTCTTCTTCTTCCTTCTTTCTTCTTTCTTCTTCTCTTTTTTGCAAGAACTTCTTATTTCCAAGGACACCTTATTATTTAGGTAAATTTTCAACATGGTAGACCATAAACTTGACATCAAGATTTGTACTTACCTGTTACTTATTTTTTCTGTAATTTGGGGGGGGGGAAGTGGTTTCCATTTTAAATAGTGAAAGTAGTCAGCCAAGAGATGAATGTATTCTTTTTTATGTAGGTATCTTTTTTTTTTAGAAAAATTTTTTCTATGGTAACATGATTCATGTTCTTGCTCTCTCTCCCCCAACCCCAATGCCCCAGCCAATGCACATTTCCACTGGTTTCTTCATGTGTCATTGATCAAGACCTATTTCCATATTGTTGATAATTGATCTAGGGTGGTCATTAACAGTCTATATCCCAAATCGTGTCCCCACCAACCCATGTGTTCAAGCAATTGTTTTTCTTCTGTGTTTACACTCCTGTAGTTCTTCCTCTGAATATGGGTAGCATTCATTTCCATAAATCCCTCAGAATTTTCCTGGGTCATTGCATTGCTGCTAGTAGAGATTTTACCACAGTGTATCAGTCTCTGTGCACAATGTTCTCCTGGTTCTACTCCTTTCACTCTGCATCATTTGCTGGAGGTCATTCCAATTCACATGGGATTCCTCCAGTTCTTTATTCCTTTGAGCACAATAGTATTCCATCACCAACAAATACCACAATTTGTTCAGCCATTCCCCAATTGATGGGCATACCCTCATTTCCCAGTTTTTTGCCACCACAAAGAGCGTGGCTATAAATATTTTTGTACAAGTCTTTTTTTCTGTGATCTCTTGGGGTATAAACCCAGAAATGGTATGGCTGGATCAAAGGGTGGGCAATCTTTTAGCACTCTTTGGGCATAGTTCCAAATTGCCATCCAGAATGGTTGGATCAATTCACAACTCCACCAGCAGTGCATTAATGTCCCAATTTTGCCACATCCCCTCCAACATTCATTACTCTCCCTTGTTGCCATTTTAGCCAGTCTGCTGGGTGTGAGGTGATACCTCATAAATCATCAGCATTTCTATATATTTCCAACACATCACAGCAGCAAGAGGTAGAAAGAGAAACACCATTTAAAATCACCCTAGACAATATAAAATACTAAGGAATCTATCTACTAAAACAAACACAGTAATTATATGAACACAACTACAAAACACTTTCCAAACAATTAAAACTAGATCTAAATGATTGGAAAAACATTGATTTCTTATGGGTAGGATGAGCTAACATAGTAAAAATGACCATTCTACCCAAATTAATTTACTTATTTAGTGCCATACCTATCAAACTACCAAGAAAATTTTTTACAGAATTAGAAAAACTATAACAAAGTTCATTTGGAAGAACAAAAGATCAAGAACATCAAGGGAGAGACTTCCGGGTTAAGATGGCAGCAGAGTAAAAAGCAGCTGCTTAACTTCTCCTAACCCACACATATAGGACTCCTCAAGGGGACATAAAAACAAATCCAGATGAACAAAGGGACCCCACAACAGGGCACAGCATTGAAGGTACATGGGATTGGGACATTTCCATGCTATAAGGGGGTGAAACAGCTCTCATTAAAATGCGAGCTGAGCAACCACCTCCCCCCCCACACCACCTACAGGGCCAAAGCCAGCTCACAAGGGTTAGAGCAAGTTTGGGGCATCCATTAAGTCCTTGGCAGCTACCTGGTATCAACAGGGCCTGCTCCTGAGATCAGCAAGACTTAAGACCTCAAGAGGCTAAAGAACTGGTCTTTGAACACAAACCTTGAGCACAGGTGCAGATGCAGGCATGGACGTGGATGGACCCTGAGCCCAGGCATGGACCTTGGGTGAGGACCCAGTGCAGAGGGGTGCATGACTGTGGAAGCAGCGCCCTGAAACTGTTAAAGGAGCTTCATGCAGAGGAACAAGCAAGGGGACCACCAGGAGGCTTGACCCTGAGAACAACTAGACCTGAGACATCAGGAGCCTAAAGAGCACAGACAGACCCTGGGTATGAGGATAAACCTGAGAGGGCACGTGGCTAACAATGGCAAGCCACTCACAAGAACCCCAAAAGAGAAAGATCAACAAGAAGAAATCTTTAACACTCAACAACTTTTACACAGAAAAATTCAGACAACAGAGCAAATAGCAGAGGAGAACAAACAAGTAATCATATCCAAACCTTCCCAAAAAAATGAAAATTGGTGACAAGCTCTTGAAGAGTTCAAATCTGAGATCAAGAGAAATATGGAAGAGATTTGGTGAGAGAAGTGGGGAATAGCTCAAAAGGAAATTAACAGGTTAAAAGACAGAAACTCCCAATTGGAAACCAAAATTAAACAGCTGGAAAACAAGATAGACCAAACTGAAAAGGAAAATCATAAGCTTATAACAGAAAACTAGTTGCTAAAGACCAGAATTGGGCAAGTAGAAGCCAATGATCTCTCAAGACAGCAAGAATAAATAAAGCAAAGTCAAAAGACTGATAAAATAGAAGGAAACATGAAATATCTCACTGAGAAATTGACAGATCCAGAAAAATGGTCTAGAAGAGACAATTTGAGAATCATTGGTCTTCCTGAAAAAGTAGAAATTAATAGAAAATTTGACTCCATACTAAAAGAAATTATTCAGCAAAACTGCCCTGAAGTTCTACAAGAGGGAAATATAGACATTGAAAGGATCCATAGATCACCCTCTACACTAGACCCTGAAAAGACTACCCCCAGGAATATGATAGCCAAATTCAAGAGCTTTCAAGTAAAAGAAAAAAATATTACAAGAAGCCAGAGAGAGACAATTCAGATATCAAGGAATACTAATCAGGATTACACAGGATCTGGCAGCCTCCACACTACAAGACCACAAGGCTTGGAATATGATATTCAGAAAGGCAAGAGAACTGGGTCTACAACCAAGGATCACCTACCCATCAAAACTGACTATATATTTCCAGGGGAAAGTATGGGCATTCAACAAGATAGAAGATTTCCAAGTATTTGTACAGAAAAGACCAGGACTAAATGGAAAGTTTGCTATCCAACCACAAAAATCAAGAGAAACATGAAAAGGTAAATAGGAAACAGAGGGGAAAGAAAGAAAACTCGTATTTTTAAATTTGCCTCTTTAAGAGCTTCAATAAGATCTAATTATTTCTATTCCTATATGGAGAAATGTTATATGTAATTCTCTGTAGTGAACTCTATTCACTATTATACTATTCACTATTATAGTAACTAGAAGAATTATTCATAGGGAGAGGTTGGAGTACTAAATGGTCTAAGATGATATGGGTGTAGGTGGAAAAGAGGGGGGTGAATAGTAGATGGCACCAAGAGAAACTTGAATGAATAAGAAAAATAGGATATTCTATTACACCCAAAGAGGGTATGGGAAGGGGAGGGGATGAATACTATTATAAGAAGGAGAGGAAGAGAGCATTAAGAGGTAATATTTAAACCTTACCCTCATTGGAATTAATCATGAGAGGGAAAAGTAGCTATATCCATTGGGATATGGAACTCTATCTAACCCTACTGAGAAAGTCAGAAGGGATGAACCGAGGGGAGCAGGGGAGTGGGGAGGTCAAAAAAGGGAGGGGAGGAGAGGGGGGAGGGAATTCTTCAGGCCTTAAAAATAAAAAGAGGAGACTAATAAGGGAGGGGGTAGAAAGGGAAGTGAATCAAGGGAGGGGACAAGGGTTACTGGTTTAAAACAAATCACTGGTTCAAAAGGAAATAGAGGAAGAAGAAGGGGTAGAACTGGGAGAGGATACCAAAATGTTGGGGAATACACAACTGATAATTATAACTCTGAATGTGAATGGGATGAACTCACCCATAAAACAGAAGCAAATAGCAGAATGGATTAGAAACCAAAATCCTACCATATGTTGTCTACAAGAAACACATATGAGGTGGGTGGACATGCACAGGTTTAAGGTAAAGGGCTGGAGCAAAATCTTTTGGGCTTCAAACGAGAAAAAGAAGGCAGGGGAGGAGATCATGATTTCTGACAAAGCCAAAGTAAAAATAGATATTTTTAGATTAAAAAAGACAGGAAAGGTAATTACATCCTGATTAAAGGCAATATAGACAATGAGGAAAGAGCAGTGCTCAATATGTATGCACCAAATGGCATAGCATCAAAATCCCTAAAGTAGAAACTGGCACAGCTCAAGAAGGAAATAGATAGTAAAACTATACTAGTGAGAGATTTAAATATTCCTCTTTCAGATCTAGATAAATCAAACAAAAAAAATAAATAAGAAAGAGATAAGAGAGGTGAATGAAATCCTAGAAAAATTAGATTTAATAGATATGTGGAGAAAAATAAATAGGGACAAAAAGGAATACACCTTCTTCTCAGCTGCACATGGTACATTCACAAAGACTGACCATGTAATAGGGCACAGAAACATTGCAAACAAATGCAAAAGAGCAGAAATAATAAATGTAACCTTCTCAGATCATAATGCAATAAAAATAATAATTAGTAAGGGCAACTGGACAGGAAAATCAAAAACTAATTGGAAATTAAATAATATGATTCTCCAAAACAAGTTAGTTAAAGAAGAAATCATAGAAACCATCAACAATTTCATTGAAGAGAATGACAATGATGAGACATCCTACCAAACCCTGTGGGATACAGCTAAGGCAGTACTCAGCGGGAAATTTATATCCTTGAGTGCATATATTAATAAATTAGGGAGGGCAGACATTAATGAATTGGGCATGCAACTTAAAAACTAGAAAGCGAACAAATTTAAAGCCCCCAGATGAAAACTAAATTAGGAATACTAAAAATCAAGGGAGAGATTAGTAAAATCAAAAGTAAAAGAACTATTGAATTGATAAATAGGACTAGAAGCTGGTATTTTGAAAAAACAGATAAAATAGACAAATTACTGGTCAATCTAATAAAAAAAAGGAAAGAAGAAAACCAAATTGACAGTATCAAAGATGAAAAGGGAGACCTCACTTCTAATGAAGAGGAAATTAAGGCAATCATTAAAAAATATTTTGCCCAATTATATGGCAATAAATATAGCAATTTAGGTGATATGGACGAATATTTACAAAAATATAAACTGCCTAGATTAACAGCAGAAGAAATAGAATACTTAAATAATCCCATATCAGAAAAAGAAATTGAACAAGCCATCAAAGAACTCCCTAAGAAAAAATCTCCAGGGCCTGATAGATTCACTAGTGAATTCTATCAAACATTCAAAGAACAACTAATCCCAATACTATACAAATTATTTGATATAATAAGCAAAGAAGGAGTCCTACCAAATTCCTTTTATGACACAAATGTGGTACTGATTCCAAAGCCAGTGAGATCAAAAACTGAGAAAGAAAACTACAGACCAATCTCCCTAATGAACATAGATGCAAAAATCTTAAATAGAATATTAGCAAAGAGACTCCAGCAAGTAATTACGAAGGTCATCCACCATGATCAGGTGGGATTTATACCAGGAATGCAAGGTTAGTTCAACATTAGAAAAACCATCCACATAATTGACTATATCAACAAACTAACAAACAAAAATTACATGATTATCTCAATAGATGCTGAAAAAGCCTATTACAAAATACAACACCCATTCCTATTGAAAACACTAGAAAGTATAGGAATAGAAGGGCCTTTCCTAAAAATAATAAACAGTATATATCTAAAGCCATCAACAAGCATCATATGCAATGGGGATAAATTAGAAGCCTTCCCAATAAGATCAGGCATGAAACAAGGATGCCCATTATCACTTCTATTATTTAGCACTGTACTAGAAACACTAGCAGTAGCAATTAGAGATGAAAAAGAAATTGAAGGTATTAAAATAGGCAATGAGGAGACCAACCTATTACTTTTAGCAGATGATATGATGGTCTACTTAAAAAATCCTAGAGAATCAACTAAAAAGCTAGTAGAAATAATCAACAACTTTAGCAAAGTTGCAGGATACAAAATAAATGCACATATATCATCAGCATTTCTATATATTTCCAACACATCACAGCAGCAAAAGGTAGAAAGAGAAATACCATTTAAAATTACCCAGAAAATATATATATATACATAGGAATCTATCTACCAAAACAAACACAGGAATTATATGAAAACAACTACAAAACACTTTCCAAACAATTAAAACTAGATCTAAACAATTGGAAAAACATTGATTGCTCATGGGTAGGACGAGCTAACATAATGAAAATGACCATTCTACCCAAATTAATTTACTTATTTAGTGCCATACCTATCAAACTACCAAAAAACTTCTCTACTGAATTAGAAAAAACTATAACAAAGTTCATTTGGAAGAACAAAATATCAAGAATTTCAAGGGAAATAATTTTAAAAAAGCCTGAAGGAAGGTGGCCTAGCAGTACCAGATATTAAATTATACTATAAAGCTGCAATCATCAAAACAGTATGGTACTGGCTAAGAGACAGAAGGAAGGATCAGTGGAATAGACTTGTGGTTAGTGACATCAGCAAGATAGTGTATGATAAACTGAAAGATTTTTGGGACAAAAATCCACTATTTGACAAAAACTGCTGAGAAAATTGGAAAACAATATGGGAGAGATTTGGTTTAGGTCATCATCTCACACCCTACAACAAGATAAATTCAGAATGGGTGAATGACTTGAATATAAAGAGGGAAACTATAAATAAATTAAGTGAACACAGAATAGTATACTTGTCTGATCTCTGGGAAAGGAAAGATTTTAAAACCAAATAAGAGTTAGAGAAAATTACAAAATGTAAAATAAATGATTTTGATTATATTAAATTAAAAAGCTTTTGTACAAACAAAAACAATGCAACCAAAATCAGAAAGGAATCAACAAATTGGGAAAAAATCTTTATAACAAAAAACTCTGACAGGGGTCTAATTACTCACATATACAAGGAGTTAAATCAATTGTATAAAAAAATCAAGCCATTCCCCAATTTATAAATGGGAAAGAGACATGAATAGGCAATTTTCAGATAAAGAAATTAAAACTATCAATAAGCACATGAGAAAGTGAATTTATTCTTGTATGAGAGGATGAGAACAGAACCTGTCTCAGTCAGTATTACTGAGCAACAGGAAAAGACAGTCTGCCGTCATAAGTTCCTATTTCCAGGGGCACTATCTATCAGGTCTGGTTATTTTTCCTCTCTTCATCTCACCCTATTAGGTTTCTTAGGACAGTCAGCCTTTACTTATGGATGAGCTAAGAGAATCATTATAAATGTACATTTGTTATTCATTTCTTCTAAAACTATCCATTGTATTGCTCCTGCAAGAGCGACTGGTCCCAAGAATATATTTTAACTGCTCACTGATGTCTTTCTGAATGAGGAAAGATGGGTTTCCAGCTTACTGAATATTTTTAACTAATTTTGAAAGCCTAACATTTGTGGTAACCCCTGAGAATGAGAAACCCAGGGTTGTTAAATAGATGAATGAATAGGCCGTTGGGTTGGACACATATTCACGGAAGTTTTCCTTTTTGGACAAGTATTCTGGTGGATGCCAGGGTGACCAAATTTGTACTTCATGTTCTTTGGGTCACCCTCTCCTCTCTTGGTAGCAATCATGATACACAATTCTATTTCTCCTCCTCATTTTACCTCTCTCGTCTATTTCCTCCCTTGTTGCTGATTCCCCTTCTTTCCCTACCCCTCAGAGGAGATCCCAACATTCAGTGCCCAGTTCTTTGTTCTCTTTTAAAATTCTTTCTCTGCCCGTCCTCTTGGAGAGCTCAATTGTGCTAACAGCTTCAACTGTTAATTGAACTTCAAACTCTCACACATAGGAATATAGATCTAGAGCTGGAAGCCACCTTTGAAATCCTGTCTCCTTATATTACAGCAGTGAAAACTGAGATCCACGGAGATGAAGTGACTTGCCCAAAGTCACATGGGAAGTAATGACAGAGTTAAGATTTGAGCCCAGTTTCTCCAGATCACTGTACCAGGTCTAATGCCTCAGGTATTTAGGTGGTACAGTGAAAAAATGCTGAGTTTAGAGCTAGGAAGATTTGAGCTCAAATTCTGATATGCACTGACCCTGAGAAAGTTACTTAACTTCTCTCTTCCTCAGTTGTCTCATCTGTAAAACTGAGATGATTATAGCATCCACTATGAAGAGTTGTTACAAGAACTGGATACACTAAAAATATAAAGCAGTTGCAAACTTTGGTGTCCCAAATATCTTGAAGACTTTTTGGGGTAAGTTTTGGATGCTGTTACAGCTAGAAGCTGCCCTAAGACTTTTGGGACATCTTGTATAAATGCTATTATTGTATTTATGGGGAAACTGAGGCTGAAGGAAGTTTAGTGACTTGACCAAGGGCATATATAGCATGGGATGGGAATGAGGACCTGAACCCAAGTTATTTGACTCCAAAGGTTTATTCAATGGTATCATCCTGCCTTTTGTACCACTCTGACTTCTCTCCTCAGTTTTACCTACCAACTAATTGTCATGGACTTGAGGCTCTGTAATTCCTTTGTAACCACATTGCCCCCTTTGGACACTAAAGTTCATCAAAGTCCTTTCTTAACTGAGATGGTGGTTAAGGCAGTGATGAGTGCTTTGATTTGCCTGGCACTTGCTACCTTGTGTTTCTCCCTCAGCAGGGTTTTTTCTAGAATGTCTTTTCTAGAATGTCTAATTACATCTCATCTCTTCTTTAAGACCCAGGTCATGACCATTGTCATAAATGCTTCTCTATCACCTTAGCTGGGGGCAAATTTCTCTTCTAAATTTTTGTAAGCTTCCTTACTCTCAGAAGCATAAAAACTAGTTGGCGAGATAAGAACTACACCTAGGAAAAATAACTGTGACTTATACAATCTCTGCCCCACACCAACAACCCCTAGAACCTAATTAAGGAACTTAAACAGAGATGATAACAATCCAGAACTATGCAATACCTGCCTGGATTTTCAATAACCATCCTATTTGTCTTCTCATCCTGGTTCTTGGCTGGACAGAATTGTGAAAATAAGGACAGATCTTCCCTTTTCCATGCTCTACCTCAACCAAGAAAATCTCCAAACCTTCCCCACTTGGGAGTGGGAGAGGGTTTAGCACTGTTGGGGATATAAGGAGGCCTGAAATCCATTCCAAACAGCCCCTTTGGAATTCAGAATGAGGTCAAAAACTCAATGTAAGGCTTCTTCTATGTCTGCTCTCTGAAATAGCTTCATCTCTCACACAAATGTGAGGTGTGGCTCTGCTAAGTTGCTTCTCCCATCTCTATTCACAGGCCCAATTGCTTTCAGAACTTCCTGAGCAGAAGACAATGAGAGGAGTTTGAGAAAATGAGTATTTCTTTCCAAGATGTACTAAGAATTTCTTTTAAATGATCATAATCTTAGTGGAGCCTTACAGTTAGCATTTATGCTATGCTTCCCCCCCTTTCAAATCAGGCACCCTCACCAATCTAAGTTAGCAGATCAAAATTCCCTTTCTCCATAACAAAGGGGGAAGGGATTCTTTGATTAGCTGGTTTACCTTTCGTTCCATTTTCCTTTGTGTGACATTGAAGCTGTAGCTTTCCCCCTATTCCTCCGTATACTATGGATCTTTGAAAAGTTCTTATTTCTAGTGGTTTATAAGAATTCCAATGGGATTGTGTACAAATAGATTGTGGAGAAAAAGTGCTTGAAAACCATGATTTTTAAATCTCCCTGGGGTGGTTCCTTATTGACTTGCCCTATCTAGCATGTAGGATTTGCCAAAATGGACACCATCCCACTTGGGGTTCGGAAAGAAAATGACAGAAATACATCAAAACACATTTGCTCGATTCCTGTGGTTTTTTTGGGGGAAAAAAAACCTAAACTCTGCATGAACCTAATGGGTGTGAGAGGCTGAAGACAGAGAGGAATGAAGCCTTTGATTGGAACCACTAGGAGGCTAAACTGTTGAAATATGAACATTTATTCTTCTGCATTTAAGAAATTAAAAACAATGGAGTGGGATCAATGCATAATTCCTCTGTACACACATTTATGTCATCATAAACTCATGACTGATTAATTCCTCTCTTCCTTAATTTGGATAAGGAGATCAGCATAATCCGAGGTTCTTTAAACTAAGAGACAGAGTTGGCAGATCGTTTTGTAGCTCCATATGACAAATTTGAATTTGAACAAAATACTAGTATGTTGTGAACTGATCCAACCATTTTGGAGAGCAATCTGGAATTATGCTCAAAGAGTTATAAAACCCAGCAAAATCACCATTAGGTCTGTTTCTCAAGGTAATCAGGGGAAAAGGAAGAGAACTGGTATGTTCTAAAACAGTGATGGGTAAACTATGACCCACGGGCCAGATGCAGTCCCCTGAAATGTTCTATTGGGAAGCACAACATTATTCCTAATCTGATGAATACAATGAGTAGGATACAATACAATGAAACTTAGAAAGAGTTGCCTTAGAAACAGACTGACAGCTGAGCATTTCCTTTCCTTTGGCCCCTCTTTAAAAAGTTTGCCCATCACTGTTCTAAAATGGTGTCAAAGAACTGGAAATTGAGAGGATGCTCATAAGAGGGGAATGGCTGAACAAGTTGTAGCAAAGGATTGTGATGGAATGCTATTGCACTATAAGGATTGTTGGGCAAATTCATTAAAAAATGAAAAGACCTACATGAAATCATGAAAACTGAAAATGAGGGGCAGCTGGGTAGCTCAGTGGATTGAGAGTCAGGCCTAGAGACGGGAGGTCCTAGGTTCAAATCTGGCCTCAGACACTTCCCAGCTGTGTGACCCTAGGCAAGTCACTTGACCCCCATTGCCCATCCTTACTACTCTTCTACCTATGAGCCAATACACAGAAGTTAAGGGTTTAAAAAAACTGAAAATGAGTAGAACCAAGACAACATCATCTATAGCAATATAAATAATATTCAAAGAATAACTTATAAAAGTCTATCTCCAGAGAAAGAACTGATAAATAGGAACAAGCAAGTCATAGTTTTATATAAACTTTTTTTTTGGTCAAATGATGCCTTCTTTAGTGTGGGAAGGGGAGAAATTAAAACAAGAAAAAGAAAAAATACTAGTATATTTCTGCATCTATGCATTCTCCCAAAAAGATGAAATCAGGCAGAAAAGCTGTGGCAAATATGCCAATAAAATGGATTCTCTTCTTGCCTTGGGATGAGTAGAGGAACATCTGTTCGCTTGGGCTTAACTCCATTTCCAGCTGCCACTTCCTAGATACCTTGACTGCTGAGACATAAACCTGAAAAGACCAGAGAATTGGTAATGGGCAAGAAAGAGATTCTTTTCTCCTCTATGCCTGGAAGGCTCATAGTTCTGTTTGATATGTGTTTGAACTCTGGGTGGGCAATGCTCATAGAAGGAAAAAAATCAAAATTAGAAAATGTATTTTAAGGCCCTAATTAGGATTCTATTGCTATGGATAATACTTTGATTTCTGGATCATTTGTCTTGCTCAAAATCCCTATTGTCCATCAATAAATAAAAATGTGTTTGAATTTCCTATGAATCTGAATGTCAAGAAACTGAATTTGCCGATAGGGACAACAGAGGCTCAGTCAGAGTAGCTTGGTGATCAGTGCACAGGAGTGCAGAATTTGTAGTCAAGTCATCCAGATCCTGCCTTTGACATTTACTAGCTTTGTGACTCTGGATGAATCTCTTTCAACCTCAGTTTCCTAATTTGTAAAAACGGAGGTAAGAAAGAATTATTTCACAGGGCTTTTCTGATACTCAAGTGAGATGATACATGTCAAATCCCTTGCAAGCTTTAAAACACTATATCAATATGTATTATTGTTACAATCAAGCAAGGAATGAAGTCTTAACTTTCCCCAGGACTATCTACACCTAGCGAAGTGGAAAGAGAAACCTCATTTGAATACTGACTAATTTTTCTTTGACCATTTAGGTGGCACATGGTTGGAGCACCTGGGCCTGGAGTCAGAAAGATAGGAGTTCAAATCTGGCCTCAGACACTTATTATGCATGACCCTGGGCAAGTTGTCTAATCCCCTAAAATGAGCTGGAGAAAGAAATGGCCAACCACTCCAGTATCTTTGCCACGAAAACCTCAAATGGAGTCATAAACAACGACTGGAGGCATCAGCCAGCACTCTTCAGCATTTAGTTGTATCCCAACCTCGATGGATGTTCGGCAGCAGCATGGATGCTCACCTGTCCCTTTCGCTGCTATAAAAGGACTCAGAGGGAGCTTAGATCAATAGTGAAAGGGAAACCGCCCAGGCTGGAGGGAAATAAAAGAATAAGTCTGAGAAAGTGTCAAGTCTAACCAAGTAATTAAAGGGTTCTGCTGTGTGGACTTCTGTATTGGTCAGCGTCCAGAGAGGGAACTAGAGCCTCTGGAGGAAAGCCCTCTTCAACGGGCCACTGCCAAAAAGCACGTCCAGGGAGACTCGCAATGGCGACGATGGCAAGCTCAATGCCGTGACTTAAAAACAGCTCATCGATGATGGAAACGGGAAGTCAGAGTCACGTCGATTTTGACACAGGACTTTGAGGTTTTCAAAGGGCTTTATACATGTTGGACCACGTCATTCCATGCTACGGTGTATCATCATATCACGCCACATTGTGTTATGTTGCATTATACTAAACGATGTCATATTATAATATCATGCCAAGCCATATGATATTGTGTTGTATTATGTTGTATCATTTCACGTATAATGTCAACACATACAACATAACAGCACTATGTTGTATTACATATTGTATTTCATTGTTATGCTATATGATGTCACATATAATATTAGATGATCATATTCACCATATAAATCAATTGTATTATCCTCACGACAACCTTGTGAGCTAAGGACTATGGCTGTTTCCCCCATTTTACAAAGGAGGAAGCTAAGTGGCTCTGAGAGACAATATGGAGTAACCAATTGGGTGCCAGACTCCAGGATCTGAGACCCTGAGGTTCAAATCTTGCATCAGACAAGATGACTGACTGTGTGACCCTGGGAAGCACTTCACTTCTCTCAGACTCAGTTTCCTCTGCTGTAAAATATTTGGCTTGGACCCAATGGCCTCTTGGGTTCAGTTCTAGCTCTGCAAGACCCCTGAGATCCTGTGAGTCACCTGGATCACAAGTTAATACTATCAGTGCCGTTCTCCAACCCTGACTTCTCCTGATCCCCAGACAGCACTCTGTCCATTTCATTAGCGTGATTAAATCTCTACTATTAGGTAAGCCTATATTAATGTTGTTCTTCTATGAATCCTTGCTAATAATAATGGGAGCCTCGGCAATAGAAGCCGGATATACAGAGCCTTGAGCCTCCCCTCCCGGGAAAGGCAAGCCCTGGAAACAATATCCTCTGAAAGGAGTGGAGGCCAGAGACTCACTCTCCCGTCCCTTGGGATCTCACGGCTCCCTTTTCAGCGTTAAGTTCTTTATCCCTTGAATCAAACGCCAGAGCTCGCCTTCCAAATGGCTTTTTAGGACTCAGTTTCTCCGTCTTTGGAGAGTCAGTTGGACCCATTTTTGGTTGTCCTCGTAACAGCACAGTGATGGGAATGATTCTGGCCGTCCTTCAGCAATCCCGTCAGTCTGCCTAACTGGCAATCTGAAGTATGTACGAACAAATGGGTGTGTGTGTGGGTGGGGGGGGCATTTATTAGAAGCGAAAGGGCATGCACGGAATCTCTGCCCTGGATGCAGATCTCCACGCCACACACTCCAGCCCTACACGCTGGACATTCCTTTTTATGCCTTGAGTAAGAGGAGGAGTTCTTGCTCAGGTCGAAGCCGGGAGACTCATTCAGCCCCTCTGGTGAGTGTCCGAGGCAACCATTTCTCCATTTAGATTGGCGTCCAGTTTCCCACAGGACACCCCGGCTAATGTGTCCTAGGACATACGTCTAGGGGAGGATGGGAAGAAGTTCCTTATTCTGGAAGTGAGCGAGCAGACAAGTCCTGGCCATTGGAGCTAGTGGGAGACGGCCGGCCCTAAGGAGACGCTCCCTACAAGGCGAGCTCTGGCCTTGGTGTCGGAACTTAAGCAAAGTCCAGCTGAACCAACAAGAACTATTCTCTTATCCTCCCACATTCCTGAGCCAGAGACTAGAATGCAAACTCATGTTGAGCGCCACCTGGTGGCGAGATCTGTGACTGAAAAAAGAAATGAACGACCATAAAATGCTTTGGATTTTGCCTTCTCATTTCTCCCTTTACTCCAGTCAGTGTGCTTATTGGGTGTTTGTGAGCCTCGGGCTCTTGGGCTATAATGCAAACTGCTAAAATGAAGGGAAATGTATAAAAACTATAGTCCGATATTATAGCAAACTCCTCCCCAATAGCTGTTCTCAATGGGCAAACCTTAGACTTTCACATGGAAAATCAAAGGGGAGGGGATATGGTGGTGGTGGCAGCTGGGTAGCTTAGATTGAGAACCAGGCCTAGAGATGGAGGTCCTGGCCTCAGACACTTCCCAGCTGTGTGACCCTGGGCAAGTCACTTAACCCCCTTTGCCTAGCCCTTACCACTCTTCTGCCTTGGAACCAATATACAGTATTGATTGTAAGACAAATGGTACAGGTTTAAAAAAAAAAAAAAAAGAAAGAAAATCAAAGGGGTGGATTCAAGTCTTTTCCCCAAATTCCTACATTGGGATTAACCACTGGTCCCACCAATTAGCTCATAGGGCCACTGGAACACTGAAGGAGTCAGTCGTATGCTTGCCATAAAACTCAGGTATAATAGTATACCTTGGGAGGGGTGGTGGGATACATTTAAATAATAGAGCCCACGTCACTGCAGTCAAGAATCCATTGAGATACTAAAGCTGTGTGTGTGTGTGTGTGTTGGAGAGAGGAAAGCTTGCTGGGTTCGGTTCTTTTTTCTCAATGGGGTCACCCTATGATGGGCCTTTAATTATGAATGTGGGGGAATTAGGATCATTCCGAATGTACGGTGTTCTGTGGCCATTGCTTAGAGACACAGTAGAGCCTGAAGAGAGAGGGCTGGCATTTGGAGGTTTTAAACTCTGCCTCCGACACTGCCTGGGCAAACCCTTAAGTCCTTCAGAGCCTGGGGCACCTCTTCAAAGTAACCCTTTAGTTACAGACACAGATCTCATTGTTCTCCATGAAGAACTGGCATGGGCTCTTGTCTGAGGGATGAAGAGAACTCAGTTTACTTGCTGTTGGGCCAAGTTCTTAGGTATTTTCCTCCTCTGAAAAGCACTTGCTCTGGGATCAGAGGACATGAGGGCAGACCCCCAATTGCTAACTGTATCCCATCAATCCCTTTTATCACCATCGTGTTAAGGAGGAAAGAGTCGTGTTCTTCTGGGCCCCAAAGAACAGAATGAAGGTGTTAGGGGCAGAAGCTGCCAAGGGACTGATTTAGGCTGGATGTCAGGAAAACCTTCCAATTAGAACAATTCCCAACCATAATGGAAGACCATCAGAGGAGACCTTTAGCTAAAGCCCAGATAATCCCTGGTTAGATATGACGTGGTAGGGGTTCCTTTTCAGGTCTGGCTTGGATGGGTGCATTGCTGAGGGTCCTTCCACCTCATTGGTCTATCAGGAATATTCTCTGCCCTCACCTCTGGTTCCTGGGTTTCCTAGCTCCTTCGAGTCCCAGCTAACATCCTACCTTCTGCAAGAAGTCTTTCTCCATTCCCATTGATGTTAGTGCCTTCTTTCTAGTGATTATTTCTGATTTCTCTCATCTAAATATAGCTATTTGCACTTCATCTCCACATCCCCCCTGCCACGTATGAGCTTCTTGAGGGCAAGAACTGTCTTTTACCTTATTTCTGGCTCTAGCACTTAGCAAAGGGCCTGGCCCATAGAAGGGACTCAATGCCTATTGGCTGCCTGGGATTCTGTGGAGCAGGAGGGCTGGTCTCATAGGGAGAGGTCAGCCATTGTTTTTCAATAGTATTCAGAAAATGTGAAAAGACTTAGAGAAAGACTCCTATTGTTGAGCTTTGGGGAGAACATGGTGGTCAGGAATGGCTCAGGGTAGTGGCTCTTTTGATTGTATGGTGTCTAAGTGGGCCTCTAGCAAATGCATAGCACCTGAGCTCATTTTAATGCGTTGTGGGAGAAAAAGAGTTCGGTGTTTAAGGTGCCACTGAGACCTAGACTTCCCTTTGGCGTGAGTCTAGCCCTCTTTAGAATTCCTGAAAGGTTATTCTATTTTTTTTTAAACCCTTAACTTCTGTGTATTGGCTCCTAGGTGGAAGAGTGGTAAGGGTGGGCAATGGGGGTCAAGTGACTTGCCCAGGGTCACACAGCTGGGAAGTGTCTGAGGCCAGATTTGAACCTAGGCCCTCCCATCTCTAGGTCTGACTCTCCATCCACTGAGCTACCCAGCTGCCCCATGAGGTTATTCATTTTTAAAGTGGGGTGTGGAAGGAAAGGAGGGTCTGATAAGGAGGGAATAATAATATTCACATTTTTAAAAACTCAGGGTCATTTTAACCCGTGATGACACTGAGGCTGGAAGCAGAAAGGGGAACATTCTTATGGCACAATGGAATGGATCTTGAAATTGGGGGCAGGGTTTGAACCTGAGGTAGCTGGGTGGCATAGGAGATAGATCACTTGACCCTGAGTCATAAAGGCTTAGGTTTGGATCTGGCCTCAGATACTTCCTAGCTGTGTGACTAGACAGGCCACTTAAACTATAGTTGCCTCAGTTTCCTCATCTGTAAAATGAGGCTAATAATAGCACTTATCCCCACAAGGTTGTCTTACAGATCAAAGGAGAAAACGTGTAAAGTGCTTATTTACTTTAAAGAGCTATAGAAATGCTAAGTATGATTATGCCCCTCATTATTTCTGGACTTCAGTTTTTATGTCTAATAAGAATGAGCCAGGGCTGGACGGTCCCTGCCAGCTCGAAAGCTCTGATCTCGATTCCTCCGTAACCTAGAGAGGCGGCACGATTGCCCAAGGTTACCCAGTAACCTTCACAGTCACAGTTCAGGGATGCTTCCCAGCATCCCTGTCACAGATTAGGGAGCTCCTCAGGGTTGGCTTCAGGGAGAGAAGTCCACTCTTCCGACTTTCTCTCCAGGGTTCCTGCTATCATACCTTGATGCCTTCTAAGATGGTCCTCTGGAAAAATAAGGTTAATCTGTCTAGCATGAGCTCGCTAGGGCCTTCTCTTCTCAAGAGTTGGTTGCATTCAGGGATCTAGGCTGTCTCTGGCAGCTTCCTGGTTTTTTTGAAGTCTTAGCTGGGGTTCAGGATGGAAAGCTGCTGGCACGGCGACTAGCCCTCTGTGGGTTGTAGCCGATCCCAATGCTGGCTGTGTTTTGTTATATTTCAATTCTCGGAGGAAGTGATGGGATCCCATATTACGGTATGTTGGAAATAAAAATAGAGAAGGCTGCGTTTAGAGGCTTGGGGATGACATGGGGCCACATGCCCCTTCATCAGTTACTTGGGTCTCTCAACCAGAAAGTTTATTACAAAGTGCAGCAAAGTGGAACAAAACCACAGGAGAAACTTGAGCTGTCTCCCAACTCCCTCGCCAAATGACTTGTGAACAGAAGGAGCTTGCCTGGGAGAGAGGGTATGTGCCTCAATGTTCACTTCTGGAAAATTCAGTCGGTGACCCGGGCCATTGGTCAGACAGTCGTCTCTCAGTTGAGGCCCAGTTAAAAGTTGGCAATGTGTTTTCTAAAAGTGTGTCTACACCTTTCATTGCCCTGTGGCAAGGAAACTTCTCCCCTCTCCGTATATACAAAGCCCATCTTTTGCGAGCCCAACTCTCATCAGTGGGAAGGGTCCAAGATCATTGGCGAAGGAAAGATTGATAGGCTGCCCCCTCTTCCTATCCCTCTCATATCCCAAAGTGCCTCCAAGTTTGGAGGCTAGAAGGTAAGGACTACAGTGGCCTTACTGAAATCGAAGGGCAAGCTGGGAAGTTTACTTAGTTTGGGGATGGGGCAAATATGAGATCCATTATAATCCTCTGGATTTGGGGGCGATTGGTGGCCATTTAGTCCCCACACACTCATTCACTCACTCAATAACTTTTTATTGAGTTCCTGCTATATGCCAAGCACTGTACAAAGACAAAACCAAAATCATTCCTGCCTTGTATTCAATATTCATTCATGGAGCTTATAGCCATTTGGAGGAAGATCTACAGAATTTGGAGGAAAATTCTGCAAACTCCTGGGCATAGAGCAGAGATTCTAGGATCTCAGTGTTTAAAAAGCTCCAGACACATATTTCTACCTCAGCCATGGCTCGATTCCGATTTCCAACTCGAAGAAAATAGAGTGGTGCGATGGAATTTATATTGGCTTTGGAGTCTTCCTCAGCATCATTGGCAATACTCGCTCTTTGTTGGGCATTTGGCTTGGCGTTGAGGTCACAAAAATAGAAAGGGAACAGCCCTTGCCTTCTAGGTGTTTACATTCTATCCAGGGACACGAAGTGCATAAAAGTAAATATAAACACGACAAACACCAGGTAATTTGGAGGGGAGCAGCAGGAAAGATCTCCTCCAGGAGGTGGTGCTTGAAGGGAGCTGTGAAGGAAGGCAGATATTCTAAGAGGCAGAAGTGAGAAGGGGATGTGTTCCAGGTTCAAGGGACAGGAGAACCTTGTGTGATGGCAGGAGGTGAGAGATGGAATGCGCTAGGTGAGGAATAGCAATCAAGCCAGTTCATTCAGGCCATAGAGCCCATGCTCTGGAATGGGAGGATTTCTGGTGGAATTCCAGCTCGGCTGCTCCCTTTCTGTATGACACTGGACAAATCAATCCATTTCGGTGGGCCTCGGTTTCTTAATCTGTAAAATGACAGGAGTGGGCTAGATGAGGTCCTTTCTAGATCTAAGACTAGGATCTTATTCAAAGATTACATCAATGGTTGGGAACTCCAAATATAACAAATAAATAAATAAAATATATATTAAAAACAAAATGAGAAAAACAGCTAATTAATTGATTGATAAATGGGAAAAAAGAGACTCATTTAGTTTCATAGCGTTTGAGACTCCTTGTCTACATAGGCTAAGAATCTGAACCCTTTCCCCATTTTCCTACCTCTCCCCAACTCCTCCCCCAGCTACCAGGCTACCGGGCAGAGATGAAGTGTTGCCATGACGTGATACGCACAACCTTGGAATGGCTCTTCGGCCTTGAGTTTGGCTGACTCAGCCTTCGCCTTGCCAGGCCCCTCCACCCCGCCCCCAGCACCTCAAGGCAAGCCGCACTCATGTGCTTCTTGGCATTATTAAACATTTACGTTGGGTTGGTCAATCAAGCCTTGATTTTCCCTGAATGTATACTTCCCTGATTGGCTCGCATAGTTTTGTGCTTGTGGTTTTCAGCAAATTACCGACACGATTGGAAAGCTGATGAGGTAGGTGCCAAGCCAAGGAAATGTGCTGATGAGCTAGACAGCATAAGCCCCAGAGCTGACCTCCTCTGGACCCCGAACAGAGTCCTTGTTGTGCTGGCTCCCAGGCTCGGCGTTTATTGTTTCAGTCTAGAGCCCTCGCCATCACGGCAACGTTGCCTTACACTCCATTTTCCATCTAAATCAGCAAAAACTTCATGTATCTAATTCTAGAAGTTGCCCAAACCTCCTACTTCAAGTGGCATCTTACTGGGCAGACAGACAGACAGCTCCTGAGGGCAGGGACTGCTTTCTCCAAAGCCTCGCCAAGTTTTCCCTCTGCTCAAGAACCGCCAGCGACTCCTTCTTGTCTTTAGGTCGTCCACGTATCATTTAAAGCTCTTCGTGATTTAACTTCGGGCTACATGTCCGGGCTTCCTGAGGGTCACTGCCGTTACATATCCTGCGCTTACTTCAGACGGGCCATCTTATAGTTTCCTGTACGGGACGTTTCATCGTGCATGTTCAGGCCCTTGAACTGGCCATCTCCCGTGCTACGTCCTCTTCAGCTTTCCTCTCGGAGTTCTTGCCTCAATGCTTACTATGGAAAATGGGTGAAGTGACATAGAGCTGTTGACCCGGCAGTTCTATCCCAATTGAGGGAAAAGCGAATCCTTTAATGAATGGCCAGTTCAAGTATTCCCTCCTACAGAAGGGGACCTGGCCTGATCCTCCCCATTGCTGGGGCCTCCCTCTCTCCAGCCCACGCCCAAATTTCTTTCCATTTGTGTGCTTTAAAATTTAATTTATTTGTGGACATCTTGTCCTCACTTTCATCTCTTCCCATTGCGCCTCTGCAGTGGAACCGTAGCATGGGCAGATCAGGCAGTGCCAACGTATGTAAGTGGGCATACACATGAGAGCACATGAATGTGTGTGTGTTTGTATGTGTGTGTGTCCAACACATGGGCCATGCATAAATATTCTCTGCTTACTTTCATTCCAAGCAAAAATATGGTAGAAGCTCGAGTGTGTCTCTGGCCATTCATGACTAAAGGGCTGGTACTATATGGTGGCAAAGAGTTTTCTAATGAAGTATGGAGCCAGAGGATCAGGTGACTTGGGGTTTGCTGAGCTGGAACTGAATGGGTGCACAGAAGGGGGCTCTGCTCTTTCCTAGTTTCCTTTTCCTTACAGGCTATAAGGAGGCAGGGCTTCTTAGGATCCAGCCCAAGAATTGGGTGAAGGAGGAGCATGGGCAGATCAGGCAGTGCCAACATATGTAAGTGGGGAGCTCATGACCACTTCCATCTACTTCTTTTTGTCTGATCTTAGGTGAATGAGTGTTCAGAGACAGAAATGTCCAGATGACTTTGTGAGGAGGGAGAGGGAGTGCCCCCCACCCCGAGGCGTCTCATTAGTTATTAGAGATGAATGGTGCTAGATATAGTGGCCAATGGACTAGTCATGGCCAAAAGTAGTGGAAGTGGCTACCAATGAAAACACATGCTGGAAACAAATATTGGCTATTTAATTTTTTTAATTAAATTAAATCAAATTTAATTTAATTTTAATTTTAATTTAATATTAAATATATAATAAACAAATATTGAACTCAGCAAGGTGCTAATTCTCAGAGCTGAGCAGAGTGTTGCACCTGAGAGGATCTCCTTGAAGACTCCATGAGGGGAGACAAGGATTTCCAGGCCTAAAAGCCCCCCTTTAAAATAAGTGTTCTTTACACTTATGACTCACTTCCATTGTGCCCTAAATGTGTACCCACTATCTCCCTCTTCCCATTGGTGGGAAGTTTGGGGGAAATGTTTTGACCAACTATTCTTTCTATACTTATTTATCTTTTGTAAAAAACTAATTAAACCTAGCTGGCTACTTGTCAATGGGGGCTCATGCATGAGAGAACTAGAAACCCAGCCCCTCAGGATTACCTCCTTGAACCCTGAAAGCAGAAATAGCAGTAATCACTCCTCTGTGAACTACCGCAAATGCAAGTGCTCCAGGGTGGGGTGTTACAAAGAATATAAGCTCCCTGAGTGTGGAGACTGGTTTTTGTCTTTGTGTATCCATCACCTGGAATCGTGCCTGGAATATGGTGTTTGCTTAATAAATACTTGTTGAATTAAATTGAATTATAATCCTTATTATTGTCTTTCTTCAATCTAATCCTAGAAACTACATATGGAAGCAAAAAATGAAATTACATGTCTCTAAGAATGGCAGAAGATGACAGCATCACCTCACATGTTGGTTTCTCTTCATCTTCTAGAATACGCCCATTCCACCTGTGAATAGCTCTAATTGTTAGGAAAACATGAAGAGGAAAGAATGTTTTCTACTGCAGGGGTGGGTGTGAGCGCAGAGTAGTCGGCTTCATGGAGGAAATGATCTCAGAGAGTTGTGCTGACTTCACCAAGGAGAAGTCATGCTGGATCGAACTGAATTCCTTTTAAATTGGGTTACTAAAGTGGGAGATCGAGTTATTTGATAGGATTAGTACGCCCTAAGTATAATTTGTATCGCTATTATCAAAGCACTTAATGTCTCTCACACTATTCTTATGGAATAGTTAGAGAGATGAGGGCTAGGCTAGAAGAAAGATTAGATGGAATGGATGGATGAGCCCCAAGAGCTGTCTAGCTAGCTAGCTAGCTAACAATTCAATGCCAATGACCTAAGGTAAGTCACTTAACAGTGGAGTGTCCCAAGGATCTGTGCCTAACTCTATGTATTCAGCATTTGTATAGAGCAGGAGTTCCCAAACTTTCTTGGCCTCCCGCCCCCTTTCCAGAAAAATATTCCTTAGCCCTCCTGGAAATTAATTTTTTAAAAAATTTAATAGCAATTAATAGGAAAGATAGATGCACGTGTGGCCATCACCGCCTCCCTGGATCACTGCAGCACCCACCAGGGGGCGGTGGCGCCCACTTTGGGAATCACTGGTATAAAGGCATCTTTATAATGCAGCATGGAACTGAAGGGTTAATCAAAGAAAGAGCCAGGATTCAAAAAGACTTCGATGGCTTAAACCAATCTGGTGAAAGTTATGGCTCTCGTTAATAATCCATTCAGGTAACCCAGGAAGAGCAAAGCAGGCCTCCACGGTGGTGGCATTCAGGACCTTTATAACAACAGGAGCTTGCTAGCTTGGGCAAAAAACACATTACATCTTAGTCACAGGAAGGCAGGCTAGGTACAGGGATCGAATCTGTGATTTAACTGGTCGCGGGAAGTTCTGGGAAAGTCAACTACCTCTGTCAATAGAAATCATCCCTTTCTCTGGAACAGATTGCTAAATCATTAGATAACACAATCAGCATCTCTAATACAAATTGCAGCGGGCAGGGCACTGTGCGGAATCGATCCAGAATTATTTAATGAAGACAAATAGAAAATCCTCTATTCAGATTTCTCAGAACCATGAGAGAAGGGAGCTGCCTTAGATAACAGTGAACGTAAAACGATTGAGGCTTTGGAGAACAGGATGAACCAGTCCTCTGTTCTTGGCAGGAAGGCAGAGCAACGGGTATGTACGATGCCCATTTCTTTTGTGTAGGAGCTCGAGCACATCAGGCCCCTCTCAGCTCTCAAATTCTATGATTCTGGGATGATGGGCATGAAATACTGTGTAGGCTGCCAGGAGTGATCTTTTCTACAAGAGTAACTTTTCTTTTCTTTCCTGTGTTTGTTACAAGGAAGAAAATTATGGGCAGGGACAGTGTATTGGCAAGTGAGAGTAGTGTCAGAACCAAAAGGTATTAATAAAAAATTTAAAAAGTGACTCAAGGCATTTACAAACTCAACAGTATGGATTAAAACAAAGAAAGAAAGAAACAAACCCAAATATGAATGAATAAATGAGTAAAAGGACCCATAGTTTCCCTTGAACCCAATCGGGACCAGTGATTCTATAACTTTTTGGTCTCAGGCCCCTTTAACACTTTTTTTTAAAACCCTCACCTTCGGCCTTACAATTGATACTAATTATTGGTTCCAAGGCAGAAGAGAGGTAAAGGGTAGGCAACTGGGGTTAAATGACTTGCCCAGGGTCACATCGCTAGGAAGTGTCCGAGGCCAGATCTGAACCCAGGATCTCTCATCTCCTGGCTTGGAAGCCTCTATCCACTGAGCCACCTAGCGATTCCCCCTTTAACACCCTTGAAAATTATTGACTCATACAAAATAGCTGTGTGACCCTGGGTGAATCACTTCACCCAGTGATGGGCAAACTCTTTAAAGAGGGGGCCAAAGGAAAGGAAATGCTCCTCTGTCAGTCTGTTTCTAAGGCAACTCTTTTGAAGTTTATTGTATTATATCCTACTCATTGTATTCATCAGATTAGGAATCATGTCGGGTTGCCCAATAGAACATTTCAGGGGGCCCATCTGGCTCACAGGCCGTAGTTTGCCCATCACTGACTTAACCTATTAGTTCCCTAAGCAGTTCTCTAAGAGGATAATGTGGAGACGAGTTCCTTCTGGATGCAGTCCTAGGTCTGGGCCAGAATAAAGCATGCCCCAAAGTCTCTCCACTGAATAGCTTCTGATGACTAATGGCTTAACTCTGAACTTACCCGCTTTGTCGGTCAGTCTGTCAATCATCACTCCTAAATTTTCGTCTGGGAAGCACAAGAATAACAACAAATTCCACGTTTGTCGATGGCTTTGCGTGTTACCTCATTTGGAAGAGAGGAAATCCTTTCCAGAGCAAAGCCAGACGAGAATGTCCCATTGGCCCTGATTTCTTCTCTGGGCCTTCATTCTGACCCTTCGCATTTGCCTCTAGGACTGGTCATTGTTCCCTATGAAGCTCGGCCAGCTGAGCCCCTCACTCTGCATCCGTTTCCCAAGAGCCCCAGACACAGAGCTCTAATATCGCTTCTCACAAGGGGAGCTCGTTTTAGTCCATATTCAGCGGGTTAGGAGAAACGCATCCACCCATATCTGGACAGAAAGTTTCTCAGTCGTTGGTCTGAGCCACAGAAAGAAGCCAACCGACCGAGCCAACCCGATAACAACGACAACAAGAACGAGAACAAAGGCAGCCTTCACTGCGGAACCTTCACTGTGTTTCCTAACACCCAAAGAGAAGCAATGAGAGGAGATGGAGAGACTCAGGAAGACAAGTTCAAGGCCTGTCTTGATAGATACCGGCTGTGAGACCCTCAGTCAGTCACTGCATCAACATTTATTAGGCGCCTACTATGTGCCAGGCACTTCGCTAATTGCTCTGCGTACAAAAAGAATCAAAAGATAGTTCCTGCCCTCAATGAAATCACAACCTACTGGTGGAGACGACGAGCAAGTATGTACAAAACAAGCTGCATACAGGATAACTAGGGAGAAAATTAAGAGCGAGAAGTCACTAGAATGAAGCGAGATTAGGAAAGGCTTCATGCTGAAGGTGAGACTTTAGCTGGGATTTAAAGGAAGCAAAAGCAGTCTGGGGTTTCCCAGCAGGCAGGGATGAAGGAAAGCGTTCCAGGGAGAGGGGACAGTCTGGAGCCAAGACATGGCATGTCTTGTTCATGGAACAGTCGGGAGGCCAGGGGCACTGAACTGAAGAGTGGCCATTGGGGAGGAAGATACAAGAAGACTAGGACAGTAGCACTGGGCTAGGATGGACTTTGAATGGCAAACAGACCACTTTGTATTTGATCTGGAAAATGCTAGGAAGCTACTGAAGGTTCTCGAGTAAGGAGAGGACATGGCCGGTGGACCTGTGTTTAAGAGAATCATTTTGGTGGTTGAATGGAGCATGGATTGGAAAGAGTAGAGACCAGAGGCAAGCAAACCCACCGGAAGCCATTGCAATAATTTAGGCAAGAGGTGATAGGAGTCTGCACCAAGGATGTGGGCACTGTCAGAGGAGAAAAGGGGGCATATTGGAGAGATGGTACAAAGGTGAGATGGACAGACCTTGGCATTAGATTGAATATGAAGGAGGAGAGCTAGTGAGGAGTACAGGAAGGCTCCTGGGTTGTGAGCCTGAGACGCTGGAAGGATGGTGTTGCCATTTATAGTAATAGGGAAGGTAGGAAGTGAGGAAGGTTTAAGGGGAAAGAAAATGAGTTCAGCTTTGGATATGTTGAGTTTAAAATGTCTACAGGACACCCAGTTCATAGTACCCAAAAGGCAGTTGGATTGAGATTGGAGATCAGCAGAGAGGTTAGGGAAGGGGAGATAAATGAGAATCATCAGCAAAGAGAATTGATGAGATCACCAAGTGAAGGAGTGTAGAGGGAGAAGAGAAGAGGCCCCATGGCAGGAACCTGTGGGACTTACAGTTAGAGGGCATGATTTTGATGAGTATCCAGCAAAGGAGACTGAGGAAGAGTGGTCAGAGAGGTAGGAGAAGATCCAGGAGAGAACGGCATCCCAAACACCTAGAGAGGAGAGCATCCAAGTGAAGAGAGGAACTGAAAGTGTCCAAAGCTACCAAGAAGTCTAAGAGGATGAGAACTGAGAAAAGCCCATTGGATTTGGCCAACTGCGAGATCATTGGTTACTTGTGTAACATTTGGTGGGACAACAAACTCAGAAGCTGGATTGTAGAAGCTCAGAGAAAGTGAGAGGAAAGTGAAGCCACCTATCATAGATGGCCTTTTAAAGGAGTTTAGTCATGGGCAGCTGGGTAGCTCAGTGGATTGAGAGTCAGGCCTAGAGACACGGGAGGTCCTAGGTTCAAATCCAGCCTCAGACCCTTCCCAGCTGTGTGACCCTGAGCAAGTCACTTGACCCCCACTGCCCACCCTGACCACTCTTCCACTTAGGAGCCAATACGCAGAAGTTAAGGGTTTAAAAAAAAAATAAAGGAGTTTAGTCACAAAGAACAGACAAGATATAGGATGACAGTTATAAGAGATAGAAGGATCAAGTGAGGGTTTTTTTTGAGAATAGGGGAGACATGGTTATATTTATAGGCAGTAAAGAAGGAGTCAGTAGATAAAGATTGAAATTAAGTGTTAAAATGGGGCTGACAAAGGGAACAATCTGTTGGCGGCCACAGGGCTTAGTCTTGGTAAGGAGGAAGGGCACGTCTCCATGTGAGGTAAGGGTGAAGGAGGAGAGAGTGTCAGAAGGCATATGAGTGGCATCAGATGAGGAAGAGAGGGTACGAGGGAGCTCATTGTGAAGGACTCAAGTTTTTCAGTAGAATATGAGGCCAAGTTCTCAGCTGAGAGGGTAAGGAAAGGGAAAGTCAAAGGAAGTTTTGAGAAGGGAAGACAAGGTTTGGAAGAGCTGCTGTGAAAACATGGGATAGTGAGCTAATAAAATAGAATAGGATTGCCTGGTAGTGTTGAGGGCCCAGTTGAGATTGTATCACATAACATTGTAGTGAAACTAGTCAGAATGATTGCATGATTTTCTCCGTTTCTGTTCAGCAGCACATGTGTAGGAAGTGAGCAATGAAGAGTGGGACACATTACCTATTAGAATTATGGACAGGAGAAGAATTTATGAATAAACAAAAGATAGAAATCATTGTGAGATGTAAAATGGATAAATCAAATTGAAAATTTTCTATACAAATAAAACTGATAAGGCCACAATTAAGAAAGCAGTAATTTTTTTTTTGGGGGGGGAGGAATTTGTTCATCAGATGTCTCTTAAAACATAGAGAGAACTTTGTCAAATATGTGAGAATATAAGTTTCCCAAGTGGATAAATGGGTAAGAGACATGAACAGGTTTTTTGACAAAAAAAATTAAATATATAACTATATGAAAAAAATGCTCCAAGTCATTGATTAGAAAGATGCAAATCAAAACAACTCTGAGATATCATCTCATACCTATCAAATTGGCTAAAATGATAAAAGGGCAAAATGGCAAATGTTAGAGGAGATTTGGGAAAATACTAATACATTGTTGGTGGAACTGGGAACTGATCCAACCATTTTGAAGAGCAATCTGGAATTATTTCCAAAGACTTATAAAAATGTGTATGCCTTTTGACCCAGCAATACTCCTATTAGGTTCACTTCCTAAAGTGATCAGAAAAAAGAACTTACATGTTATAAAATATTTATAGCAGCTTTCTTTATGGTGGCAAAGAAGTAGAAATTGAGAGGATGGCCATCATCTGGGAAATGGCTCAATAAGTTGTAACATATGATTGTGAGGGAATACCAGCACACCATAAGAAGTGATGATGTTGATTTTGGAAAAACATGGAAAGACCTACATGAAGTGATGAAGAGTGGAACAAGCAGAACCAAGAGAATTTTATACGGCAACAGAAATATTGTTTGAAGAATGACTTATGAATATTCACCTCCAGAAAAAGACTTGATAAATAGAAATAAGACTTCATATATATGTATATATATATATATGTATATATATATAT
>NC_058130.1:8947187-9013793 GCF_016433145.1 Gracilinanus agilis | reverse complement strand
TATATATATATATATATATATACATATATATATATATACACACACACACACATCAAATGATGCCTTCTCTGAGGGGGGGAAGGACAGAGGGAGTTAGCTGGGCATTTTAAGGTAACAAACAAATAAAATTAAATTTAAAAAATAGAGCAGACCCTCCAGAGTACTGGCATATGGTGTATTTTTCTCAACCATGGCAACTCTCAAGGAATTTCTGCTAAGGCATAATGGCTTCAATCTGTGTCAAATGGAAGGCACAGCCCCACCAGAAGGTCTGAAGTAAATATAGAGAGTGGAATAAAACCATGTCTGTTTATGTATGGTAGGGAACAAATCAGCCAGGCCGTCAATAAACATTTATAAAGTATCTGCTATATGCCAGTGGATAGAGAGCTGGGCCTTAAGTCAAGAAGAATAATTCTTGAGTTCAAATCTGGCCTCAGACATTTACTGGCTGTGTGACTATGGGCAAGTCCTATTTTTCCCTGTTTGCCTCAGTTTCCTCATGTGTAAAATGATCTAGAGAAGGAAATGGCAAACCACTCTGCATCTTTGCCTAGAAAACCCCAAATGGGGTCACAAAGAATTGGACATGACTGAAACGAATGAACAGCCACATGCCCAGGCACTGTGCCAAGGGCTGCAGACACAGAGGAAGGGGAGAGAGAGCCCGTGCCCTAAGTCTGATGGGGGAGACAATAAGGGCCCTAACTGTCGGGGGTCTTCCTGATTCAAACATCCTCCATTGCTAACCTCTCAGGCAAATTCTAACTTTCAGTGACAGTTAGCAGGTGCCACAAATGTTCCCGTAGAAAATTACTTTGGTTTGAAAAGTTCAGGAATTTTCAAGTTATCTGTTTTTATCTGTTTCTTGATGGATTTTCTTTAGCTCCTATTATTGGCATGGGTGGGTGGGAGAAACACCTCAGACATCCAATAAATACCCGTGTGTAACTTTGCTTTTTGTTTAATTTTATTAAAACTCTTTTCAAACCCTTACTTTGTGTCTTTGAATCGATACCAAATATTGGTTCCAAGGCAGAAGAGCAGTAAGGGCTGAGCAATGGGGGGTTAAGTGACTTGTCCAGGGTCACACTGCTAGGAAGTGTCTGAGGCCAGTTTTGAACCCAGGACCAATATATTGTCTCCAGACCTGATTCTATCCACTGAACCGCCTAGCCACCCCACATAACTTTCTTTTAACGTTATTTACAATGGTGGCATCTTATCCCTTTGTGTTCCCACCTTGCCCCAATGGGATCTTGGCAGGAGGAAGGAGACCTTTCGCCCACATAAGCGCCACATGCGGATCTTTATAAACACAGCTGGAGAGAGCAAACCAATGGCCCCCGCATGGCTCCTAGACAGCCTGGTACAAGCCTGCAGCCTAATACGCAGGAGCAGTGGTTGGATTCGACATGGTTAATCTTGGCTCTCCGTTTAAGCCTAGTGCAATGGCCCGGTGGCCTGGGTCACCAGCTCAGTCTCATGTGCAGTGAGTCATCATGGGAGAAAGCTGATTCCTTACTGGTTTTCCTGACTCACTCACAGGGGCAGCGGCTGGGATCCTCAGTGAACTTCTTGTCTTGCATTACATGTGAGACCGCGATGAGCTAAATCGCTTCCCCAAAGTGCAACCAAATCTCCCACACTGGTAAGAACAGGATGGAGATGAACAGAGTCACTAATGGTCTAGCCTGGCCTGGCCACATGAGTGGCTGGCCCTAGCTCTGGGCTTCCAATAACCCAAGGTATACTTTTTTCATCCTCATCTCCTTTGTGAACTCAGGGGTGTTCCAGGAGGTTTTCAAAGCAGGGAGCAGGGAACCAGACCTGGGCAATGACACAACGTCTCAGCCACGATTTCCTCATCTTTGAAATGGGAGCAATAAAGATGTTCAACCCACCTCGTTAAGGGCATCTGAGTTGCTCAGGGCATAGAGTGCTGGGCATGAAGTCAGGAAAACTCATCTCATGGAGTTGAAACCTGGCCTCGGACACTACCTGGATTGGTGTGACCCTCAGCAATTCACTTAATCCCATTGCTGCTCCTCTGCTTTGGAACCAATATTTAGGTGGGAGGTAAGGGTTAAAAAAGGAAAAGGAAAGGAAAGGAAAGGAAAAGAAAGGAAAGGAAAGGAAAGGAAAGGAAAGGAAAGGAAAGAAGTGAAGAGAAAAGGAAAGGAAAGGAAAGGAAGAGAAGAGAAAAGAAAAGAAAATAAGTGAAGAGAAAAGAAAAGAAAAGGAAAGGAAAGGAAGTAAAGAAAAGAAAAGAAAACTCCAAATGGGGTCACAAGGAGTTGGGCATGACTGAAAACAAAATAAACCTACTTTACTGAAGAGGAAATCCAGTGATATGTGTGATATTTGCTAGTCAGTCAACAAACATTCATGTAGCATAAAATACACAAGATTATAAGACAAGTCAATTAAGCATCTCTTATGTGCCAAGCACTGTGCTTAGCATGGGAATATAGAGAACAAAAAGGCCACACTTTAAGAAATTAACATAAATGAAGGAAATGACACAAAAATAACTTCTCTGTACAATGTGTATGCACGAGAGAGAGAGAGAGAGAGAGAGAGAGAGAGAGAGAGAGAGAGACAGAAACAGAGACAGAGAGAGAGACAGAGAGACAGAGAGAGACAGAGACAGAGAGAGAGACAGGGAGAGAGAGAGAGAGACAGAGAGAGAGAGAGAGAGAGAGAGAGAGAGAGAGAGAGAGAGAGAGACAGGGAGAGAGAGAGAGACAGGGAGAGAGAGAGACAGAGAGACAGAGAGAGAGACAGGAAGAGAGAGAGAGACAGAGAGAGAGAGACAGAGACAGAGACAGAGACAGAGAGAGAGAGACAGAGACAGAGAGAGACAGAGACAGAGAGACAGAGAGACAGAGACAGAGAGAGAAATGAGCTGGAATGTAATCTCGGAGGGGAAGGCATTACCAGATATAGAGTAATGATAATAACTGATATTTAGATACTGAACTGTCAGAGAGATAGCATGGCATTGTAGAGGGCGTTCTGGGCTTGGAGTCAGGAAATTCTAGGCTCAAATACTGTCTCTGACATTTGCCCTGGGTGAATCACTTAATCTCTCTTATCTCAATTTCCTTACATGTAAAACAGGGTCAATAATTACACCTTCCTTGTAGAATTGCTGAACACAAGAAATGAGAAATTCACTTAATTTAGATGCTTTATAAATGTCAGCAATGACTACTTTAGATATTATTATTCCCATTTCACAAAAAAAAGAAACTGAGTCTCAGAGAGAGGAAGGGACTTGACTATGATGGATCATACAACTAGCAAGTGTCAAATGAGGGATGGTAACCCCGTTTCTCCTAGCTCCAAGTCCAGGGCTGTTTCCATCACTTACATTCACACTTCCCAGTGGGAGGGGTTCTCTCTTGCCAGTGTACTGTTGTTATTGTTATCTCTCCATGACTTTTATTTCCCAGTTTCCCATGACTCGCCTGGGATGGTCTCAGATCCCGGGTCTCCGCGCCAAGCATACTTGCTTTGCCCTGGCTTCAGTGGGCTCAGTACTTGCTTTCATTTTTCTTTCTCCCTCATAACGAGCATTGCAAGATTTTAGCCTCCCCAGTTTCCATAGACAATCCTCACTGATGCACATGGTAGGCTAGTTGGGCTGGGCCAGTGCTGGGACATGATGCTGGAAGACTGTTTTCTCTTTAGAGTTAAAACTGCTGAGAAGTACAGTTGGATAGTGAACAAAGTGTAAAAAGACGCCAGGACTCATCTCAGTTTATTCATTTGTGCCTGTCTCGGTTTCCCCTCTCCATTTGCATCTGCATCTTTCCCCTAGACCTGAAGCAGAAACATGTCCAGCGCAGGGGCCCTGTCATTCATCCTGCCCTGTCCATATATGGAAGGTGCCCTGGACTGGCTCAGAAGCCTGGGCACCCCAAAGCCTCAGTGCAATAGAAGTAGACGTCACCAGTTATTATCTTTGCAGCTCCCAGCAGCCCTTGGTCTTGCCTGCCTTACTCAATATCGGCTTGTCTAGAAAAGTCCACGCTTGGCAGAGAGGGCTTATTTGCCAGCCATTCCCATGGCAGTAAGCTCCTTTAGGGCACACACTTGTCTTTTCATCTTTGAATCCTGATGTTTACTCAGTCTGGTGCCTCAGAGTTACTGTGTGTATTCTTTCTGATGCCCTGTTGTGTCCCACAGAGAACGTAACAGTCTTGGGGAAGGGGCCACGTCCTTTTCTCTTACGCCAGGCTCGGGATACACGTGTAGACCCTGGAATGGTGCGGTGTATCGGGACTCTGCTGGGAAAACCTGACCTCCGGGATGCTACTGCCAAAGGAGGACCACGAGTACATCTCCAAGCAGATAGAGCATAGACACAGAATCTAATAATAGGAGGCTTTACAGTTGGCAAAGTGTTACCTATATTAACTCCTTGGAACTTCACGACAACCCTGTGAGGTGGTGCTATTATTGTCCCCATTTCTGGTTGTTGTTCAGGCATTTCAGTTGTGTCTGACTCTTCTTGACCCCATTTGGGGTTTCTGGCAAAGATACTGGAGTGGCTTGCCATTTCCTTCTCCGATTCTTTTTACAGATGAGGAAACTGAGGCAACCAGAGTTAAGTGACTTGCTGAGGGTCACACAACTAGAAAGTGGCTGAGGCTGGGTTTAAACTCATGGAGGTGAGTCTTCCTGACTTCAGGTCCCGTGCTCCCCTAGCTATTCATATTCGGTATTTAATAAATGCATGTTGAGTTTTACAGAGGATTCTGTTTCCTTCCTCTGGGTAGAGGCTTCAGTAAAGTTGGGCATATGAAGGGCACACTCAAGTATGTGCAACAGAGTGCTAGTGATTGCACCATTGGGATCCAATTAAGTTTCTGCCCCAAGTAGCCACCTGGGGTCCCCTGGAGGAGGTGCAAGGGCAGCTGGAGTCAGTGCAGACAGTTCTACATGAAGAGGAATTGGAATACTCCTTGCCCACCAGCTGACTTCCAGGTTCTCCATTGACCATCCTTAGGCAACCTTTTCTTCAAATGTTCTCGCCAGCGGAAATTCTGGTGACTGTAGGATGGCAGCTCCTGGGTCATTCCTCCTCCTCTTTTCTTAAGGAGTTCAGCATCGGGCTGTTCACTGTCACCTCTTTAACTTTTGTCCTTAGCCTCAAGGAAGACGATTTCTCAGAGTCCCAGTTCCTCAGCTTTATTCACTAACTGTCCCCATGAGCCTCATTGAGTTTTCCTTATCTGAGCATGGTCTCCCATCCTTCCACCTCTCCTGGTGCCTCACCCTCTCCTCATAGAGCTTCTCCCTCCAGGCCTTCAGCCTCCCTCAGGCAATCAGTTACCTTCTGGCTTTCCTCTCTTCCCACTCCAAAGTGAGCCCAAGAGTTCGTGATTTCCGCTCTCCATTGCCGTCTCCTCTCCCATTCCTGGACCCTTTTCGTCAGATCTCAGCCCTGGCCCAATCCCAGCGTCTCCTCCTCTTCTCCAGTAGAGTCACGCCCTGGCCGAGGAGGCATATTACTAAATCCTGTTCCCTAACGGGAATCTGGGACCTCCCCACGGCCAGCCGGCCCCTTGGCTCCTTCCTTAGGGATTCCTGATCTCATTTCCAGTCCGCTTTACAACTCCCTCAGTCCGTGGCTGAGGGCTGGCCTTCCGCCACTCGGAGGAGCATCTCAAAGCCCGGTTATCCTCTGCGCATCTTCTTTCCCCAGGCTCTGACGGACGAGCAAATTCAGACTGGTGGAGAGCAGTTTAAGCGACTTGCCCACAATCATACAGCGAGTGATGTCTGAGGCCGGATTCGAACTCAAGTTTTTCTGATGCCATTCCCTGCTCAGTGCAGAGCAACACTAACTCACACTGCTACAGGGCACTCTTGGGAAGGTGGCACCAGGGGAGAAAGGATCCCTGCAGAAGGCACCGCACAAGCTGAGTCCGCCATCTGGGCACGTTTGGTGACTGACTCCTGAGGATGTTGGTATTGATGAGCCCTTTAGAGGAGGCGTCTGGTGCCCGCTGTACTCACTTTACACACGGGGACTCTGAGACTTAGAGCTACACCACTGAGGTTCGAACCTGCATCTGATGACTTGCGCACCTGCCCAGTCAGCTCCGCCCCGCCCCCTGTCGGCTCCCGGGAGCTTAGCAGCCGCCCCGTTCATCCCACCCACAGCGCTTGTTCTCTCATTGGTCAATTCAGCAGATGACAGCTTGCTGAGCTAGCCACTCTCCTGGCGGCGTTCCAGTTTCGCCCCGCCCTCCCCTGGAGCTGGTGCCGCGTTGACGTCACCGCAGACGGGATGACGTCACGGCGTATTGACGTCGCCCGGCGGCTCGCGGAGGAGCCGGGTCCGGGCGCTGCCTGAGACCGAGCTCGGGTCCTGGGGCCTCCCCCTCCAGAGGCAGGGAGAGGCCGCATCCCGCCCGCCGGACCCTGGCCCAGGCCCAGGCCTTGGCCCCGGCCCGAGCGCCCGTCTGCTCCGGGGAGACGTCCCTGCGCCAGCCTGATGAGGTAGGGCGGGGGCGGGGCGGGGCGGCGGCTCCCAGCCCATTGCGCAGAAGGGAACACTGAGGCCGGGCCGAGGGCGGGCCGGGGGCGGGGAGTCCGGTGGCCGTGGGCGGGCTTAGCGTGCCCATCTGCTCCGTGAGTCCATCCTGCCTCAGTTTCCTTCCCCTGCCCCACATGGGCCACTCAGGCCCCAGGCCTCAGTTTCCCCGTCTGGTCTCAGCCACCCATTGCTCGGAGAGGGCAGTCCTTTAATCCCCCTCCTCCAGGTGTTTACCTCTCCCAGACCTGATCTTCCCTTGCCACAAGCTCCGAGTTCGACGCCCTGATGCTCGCCCAAGACCTCAGGCTGGTCCCTTCGCCTCTCTCGGGGCGTCTGTGTCGTCACCTGTCACGCGTGGCGTCGGCCCAGGCGCTTTCCAGGGCCCTCCTGGCTTTAGCGGATGGACAGGGCAGCACTGACCCCCTGGGGTGGGAGGGATCCAGAGGCTGGGCCGTGATTCTGCACCTGCCTGCCCGACCCGGGGCCAGGGTGGTCAGCTGCAGAGTGGAGGGGCGCTGGCTGCGTGCCCTTCCCTGGAGGGTTCCCTGTGGGGTGGGGGGCCCATCAGGGGCGTCCATCAAGGGTGCTGATAAGCCCCCCTCTCCCCTTGCTGGACAGCGGTCTCCCATGTGCCTGAAATCTCGGGTCCAGCCCTCTGTGGCTGAATTCTCCCTCGCTGTCCAGGGGTCTGTAGAGTTTTTGTCTGCCTTTCTCTCTCTGTGTGTCTCTGTCCCTGTCTGTCTCTGTCTTTGGCTCTGTGTCTGTCTCTCTGTCTAGTCCTGTCTTTCTGTCTGTCTTTGTGTGTCTCTCTGTCTCTCTGTCCCTGTCTGTGTCACTTGTCTGTCTCTCTGTGTCTATCTCCCTTTCTGTCTGTGTGTGTCTCTCTCTCACACACAGTCTCACACTCCCACACACAACCATGACCATCGTTCTGGCCTTTTTGGTTCCTTAGTACTTGAGCGCTGGAAGGTTGAGGCTCATCTGTTGGCTCAGATGGTTCAGTTTTGCCCCCAAATCAGTTTCCCTCCTTCTTTCATCCTTCGAGTAAAGTCCTGGTCAGGGTCCTTGAAGACTTCTGATGTTCTGATCCTCCTCATGCCATCTGGGATTCACTCTGCTGTTCAGATTTGGACTTCTTCTAACTAGGTGGCCCTGAGTTAACCCCTTCGCCCCGGTTCTGGGTTAATATTGACCTCTCCCCTCCCTCTCAGACCCCTCCATCCCCTGTTTCTTGACTTGTATCCCAGCAGCACCTGGTGGTTCCCCTCTTCTCCCCCAGCCATACAGTGCTTGGCAGGGGGCCCTCGACTAAGCCTAGCTCCTCCTTCTGGATTCCCCTTGGCTATTCTGTGCTTCTGGTCCTTCCGTGTCCCCAGGCCTGGCAGGGAATGAGTTCCAGCATCTTCCTTGATTTACCCATTTCCTTGAAGCCTCAAGATCAGCCTCTTTGTTCCTTTGGTGCATGGCTTCCCTTCCTCTGTAGGCTGGGTACCTAATCTGTGCCAGTGTGCCCAGGGGGGTGGTGAGGGGCTTGTCTTTCTGGATGTGGAGAGGGTGAGGCTGGCTCCCTGGTCATCTCTTTGGCTGAGGAAGAGGGCAGAGTTGGAAACGCTGCCAAGGTCGTGCCCCTGAGTGGCACAGACATGGTGGGGTGGGTTTGGGGGGCAAGACGACAAGTTCTGTTCTGGCCACGAGGTCTGAGATGCCTCTTGAACCATCCAGTTGGCAGTGGGTGATATGAGACTAGACACACAGGGCTGGGATTTGTCTGCACAGCAGTGAGAAGGGGGCAAGAAGGAATGGACTCATCCCTTCTCTTTTCTCTGCTTCCTCCTGGTGCATCCCTCCTTTGAACCCCTGGCATTATTTTGGTGCTTCTCTCGAGGCCTTGGGGTGTTCTTCCTTCTAAGAGAGTTCTGGTTTACCCTGCCTCCCTCACTAGAACCCAAACCCCTTGAGGATGATGACCATGTGTCCTGTATCACCCTCAGATGCTCCTCTGGATCTGGGAGCACCCCCATGTGGGTGTTTCACCATGGGGGTGACTCTGGCTCCTCCACAGGCCTTTCATCCTGTACAAGTTTTCTGTGTCCTTCCTGGGGTCTCCTTATGTGCCTGGACCTTCCTTGGTGAGCCTCAGAACACCTCTCTTCCCCCTTCCTCTGCCTCCCTCCCCCAATCTCCAGACCTTTGCCCTGCCTCAGGGAAGCTTTTTAGTGCATCTTCATAGTGTGTGCCTTGTGGGTGATGGGCCCCCGTGGCAAGTGTCTCTTCAGAGACCGTGATGTTCATTCATAACCATGTAGCAGCACAGGAAGAACATTGTTAATCAGTTGGACCTGAGAAACTTCTTGGCCGTTTTTGTTGACTTGCCCAGGGTCCCTCAGCTAGAAGGATCCAGACCTGGGCCTCAGCCTCAGGACTTCTGCTTCCATTTTTTTGTCTAGGTCCTTTACGGGTCAGGGCTCGAATCCCCTCCAGTGGTTACAATTTTCTAGTTTGTACTCGGACTTTGGGCCAGACCCGACCATATTCTTCGTAATGATGGCTCTGACTCTGAATGCTCGACCAGCCATGGGATTCAGTTTGCTCTCATCTGGACGGTTCTGCGGCCACCACGATGATTGTGGTGCTCGGGACAGGCCCAGGGAATCAAGAGCCTATTCATTTAGTGATGGATGACATAAGTCTGATTTTTTTTATTAGGAATCATCTTCCCAGGGCCACGTGATTTCTTCCTTCGGGCCATTTGGATTAGAATCTTATTCTTTCACCTCTCTGCTCCAAATGTCCCCATGATTTGGCAGCTGCTACTTTTTGGGATGGCTCATGTGCAGACAGCAGTAGACACTGTCTAAATTCATAGAATCTTAGCACTTGGAGGGACCCTCGACTCTACCTGGTGAGTGACTTGCCCAGGGTCACCCAGCTATGAAGTGTCTGAGGCCAGATTTGAACCTGCGTCCTCTGGTCTTCAGGCCTGGTTCTCTATCCCACCCCCCTCCCCCCAGCTGCCCCAATGTTACCCAGAAGGAAGATTAAGTGACTTCCCAGAGCCTGGGAGTAGAGAAGCCTCTCCTTGACGTCTGTGTCTATACCATGTTAGTGACTTAGAGAGGGATCTCAGTTGCCTTTCCTGTTATCTTTCCAATTAACCCCTTGGCCAAGCGAGTGGAAATCACATCTTAGGGCTATAAGGATGATCATTTTGGTGACTTTCCTTTTTCTCTCCTTTTTAGATTGAATTTTCTAACTGCTGGGCAGTTTGGGAGGTCTTTTAAAGACGGCGTCTCAGCTTTAGCAATTTTTTTTCCTGAAATTTCTATTTGATTGATTTCTGATCTTCCTCTTTTTTGCTCTCCCATAGATCTCTTCTCTTTTCTTTCATTTTGGTTCACGTCTCTTATTTTTACCAAAGGTCCTTCCCCCACTCCCCAGCAGACCCTGTCTTGTGAAAATAAATAAAAATGAAGCAAGGGAACAAAAGGAGAACTGCTCAGCAGAACTTGCTGCTGCCATCAGTTGTGTCTCGCAGGCTGTGGGGGGCTGCCCAGCCAGGCCCTCGAGCTCTGTGGTGACTTGGGGGAGATGCCAGCTTTCAACTTGGGGGTGTAATAGGGCGGCCTGAGATTAAATAGCATCTAGCGCTTTCCACTCGGGATGTTGTTGTCAGTTGGATGGGCTGGCTGCCGGTTCTGGCTCTTGTTTGCCTCACCCTGCATCAGCTCTGTGAGAGAAAGGGATTCCTCGGGGAGGCCGGCTGCTCTTCTCTCATGAATACAGCTATTCCTTGTCCTAAAATGGGTTGCAACAGTTGTCTTGGTGGTGTTACTTTACAATATACATCTGTATCCTCTTAAGATTTTACACCTCCTTATTTTCTTGTCTTTGTTTCTAGGGAGCCTTTTTTCTCCCGTTACTGTTACAGATGAGTACACTTTAGTCTAAAATAAGAGCACGTATGCCTTCTGCCTTCTTACAGTTTTGTGAATTCTTGGTTTGGACAACAAAAAAGCCCTTTCTTGCCTCTGGAATTCAGCTCTTTGCATGTTTCTTCCTGCTTGCTAAATAAATTCATCTTTGTCATTGTGATGTGGGTGAAAGAAGGAGGATGGTGATGGGAGAAAGGGAAAAGAATGGAGGGAAATTCATCTTTGTCATTGATCTGTTTTCTCCATTTCCCATATTCTGATAGCGTGTATTAAAATGCCGTACTGTTTTATTTTTACCTATTTGTAGCCCTTTGATTGATTTAATTATTGAACTATCTGGAAGGGACGTTTTACAGTTTCTAGATGTTCATTTACTGTTTCTTGTAGCAGCATCCAATTTCCTTGTCTGTCTCCTTTGATATAATTGCTACCACTTGCATTGGAGCAACCTTTTCATTTTGATTTCTGTCCAGATGTAGGATATCTTTGGGTAGGACAAAGGATTCATGGGAAATCTCTGGGGTTTTAGCAGGTAGAAATGTTAAAGGAAATCTCTGGGGTTTTAGCAGGTAAAAATGGCATGACTGGGGAGCACATCTGTTGTGGTAATGTAATAGTGGTACCATTAGAAGTGACTCAGACAAGGGGGCAGCTGGGTAGCTCAGTGGATAGAGAGTCAGGCCTAGAGATGGGAGGTCCTAGGTTCAAATCTGGCCTCAGTCACTTCCCAGCTGTGTGACCCTGGGCAAGTCACTTGACCCCCATGGCCCACCCTTACCACTCTTCCACCTAGGAGCCAATACACAGAAGTTAAGGGTTAAAAAAAAAAAAAGAAGTGACTAACAGTCATAGGGCTCCTAGACTACTGGGTGGCACAGCGGGGGGACATTGTACTTGGGACTTAGGAAGACCCAAGTTGAATCCTGGCTCTGACCCTCAGCCATGTGACCCTGGGTATGTCACCCTCCCTGGGCATGGCAGCCTCCTGTTTCTTCATTTACATAAGAGTGATTATCAGGGTTGTTGTGAAGATCAGATCAGGTGCCACGTCTGGTGCTTTTGCAGCCCTTCCAGCCCTCTCTGAATGTTGGGCATCACCTTGCTGGCTTTCTTTAGCTGCTGTAACCATAGCAAATTTTCAGTAGCGAACAAGTAAGATTCCTTTCTGCATGGCCTTTGAAAGTTGTTTGTGTTCATAATAGATTAATTCACTGGTTTGGCAGCAAACATGAATTCCCTTGTGAAGAAGCCAGACAAATGGTGCTGTCCTTGTGTTTTGTCACGCATGTTACTGGCTTAATTTTTCAGTGGTGAAATGCTCTGGGCTGATTGTCAGGAGGTCCCAGAGAATAAGAATGGCCAACGTGTTTGATGGGATTTCCGTGAACTCATTCAGAAGGTCCAGTGCATGTTATGGGAGGCCACATTGAGCAACAATGACAGAAAAGGGAGCTGGAGGCAGGAGATGGAGTAAAACCTCATTCAGGCCAGGCAGTAAGTTGGGCTGTGGGATGCCTGGAGCTTCTAGGAGTCCCTTAGATGAGAGCAACATCCTCAGAACTACTAGGTCTGGGGAGATCTTTTACCACCCTCAGCCTGAAGGATGGAAGAAGTGTGCTCCGTCACGGAGTGCTTGGTCAGACTGTTGCTCATTGTCGTTGTGGACTAAGATGGGAAACCTTCTTTAATTAACAATTATTTAATTATTAATTACTTACTAATAATTAATTAATAAAAGAATAAATAATTCTTTAATTAGACTTTTGCCTCTAAAGCAAGATGTCCCTGCTGGAGTTGAAACTCTGTCTCTTTCCTTTTCTCCTTCTCAGTCTTCATGGAAGCATTCTTCTGCATTGACGTAGTCCCTGGTTTCTTTCTTTCCTCTTGAACCCAAGATGTATCCATGTGCAGAGCACCAGCTCTTGTTTTCCCCAAGGCACAGGTGGAGATTTGTCTTCCTGCTTTGCTCTTTGGAGCAAAGCCAAACAGAGACACTCACCCTCCTCGAGTCTTCTGTGGGCCCCACAGATCTGATTGTGCCAGTCCCCTGCTCAAGAAGTCTCAGCGGTCCCCTGTTTCTTCTAGGATAAACTAGACACTCTTCAGCCTCCCATTTAAAGGCTTTCATGATCACATTCCTTCCTGCTTCTATGCCTTTCTTGAATTCACATCAGCTCCCTTCACATTCTTTCTAGTCCACCTGACCTGGCCGTTGCCTCTCCTATTTCCGCACCCCGTCCCCCCCCCAGTCCCCCAATATGCTCCTTCCTTGTCTTTGCCTCTCACAGTGGAAGCTTCTTTTAAGGCTCTGCTCTGGCACCAGTTCTGATTGGGAAACTGCTGGTGCTTCCAGATGTTAGTGCTGCCCCATCATTAGGTTGTTGTGTGGACTTCTCTTCTACGTGGCCAAGCCACCAGTGGGATGGAAGCTTCTGGAGGGAAGGGGCTGGCTTTTCATGTCTGTCTCTGTGTCCCGAGTGCCAAACACAACAGCCTGCACAGAGTAGGTGCTACTGGATGCTTATTTAATGGAATTGAAATGGCTTCTCATCTTTTTCAGTCTGGGTCCTCCAGAAGCCCTGGGGACTTTCTTCATGGGCCATGCCATCCCTGCTTCCACTATAGAGGAACACAGTCCTACAGTGGAGTCGATCCACTTTGCACAGTCCTGATCAGAGGGGCTTGACTGAAATTTTAGATGGAGAAAACACATGTTTCATAGTGAGAGCAAAGCCCTGCTAGTTTGGTTTGCTTTGAATAGGCCTTTAACATGGCAGCCTTTCTTGTTCTCATAGGTTTCTATTGTATTAGAGCTGTGTTTAGGAAGGGGATGAGACTTCACCAAAGACAATCCAACTGTAGACCCTAAGGTGCCTGCCGCATACTGTCCTATGATAACGGAGGAATCACGTTAAAACCAGACCCTCTTCCTGTCCTTGCAGAGGGATGAGACAAAGGGTAACACACAGCATGCCTCTGCAAGACTGAGGTGAAGGCTGTGGCAGATCTGAGATCAAGGAGAGCTTCACGGAAGAGGCAACACTGGCAGGGCTTTAACGAATGGCCAGAGTCAGCCGGTCAAGCAAAGCAGCGGCTGGCCAGTGTCCAAGAGCAGAGTTGGGCAGCTGCAGGGTGGGGTCAAGGGGCAGAGAGTGGGCCAGCTTGGCTGCAGCCAATGGATGCAGGGAAAGGTCAGGTGACACCAGACTGAAAAAGGGAGGCTTCCTTCTACCAGCTACAGTAAAGGCTGGTGAATTCAGAGGAATTGGCAGGAAGGACAGGCCAAACCCATTTAGGAATTAAGGACCTTAAGGAATGTCACCTTATTACTCAAAGGCTCCCACAATAATGGGAACGCCCTGATAATTCATTGTTTGAGGAAGTCCTTATCCACTGAGTAGATAAAAAGGAGATTTGCTCAGCAGAATCCAAAGACCAGAGTTCAGGTCCTAGTTGTGTTGCAACTTCCTGCATCAGGGACATACACCTGAGCTCAGTTTCCTTATCTCTTAAGTGGAGGTATTGATACTTGTGCTGCCTTCCTGCAGGATGTTGGTGAGGAAAATACTTGTCACCTTCAGGTGTGACACTGGTACGTTTGGTTATTCTTTATGGTGGAGCTGATCTCTTTGTACTTTCTGTACCACAGAGGTGAACTGAGATGCTTTGGGCACAGGGTACCGGCTGTTTGGTTAGCCAGAGACTTATTTTGATAAAAATCTGCTATGGATGGCTCAGTGGATAGAGAGCCAAGCTTAGAGATGGGAGGTCCTGGGTTCAAATCTGAGTTCAGACATTTCCTAGCTGTGTAATCCTTGGCAAGTGACTTAACCCCCATTGCCTAGCCCTTGCCACTGTTCTACCTTGGAACCAACACACAGTATTGATTCTAAGATGGAAGGTCAGGGTTTTAAAAAAAAAACAAAAACCCTGCTCTGGAGAATGTCTCTGAAGTATTTTCATACACTTTCCTGTCTTTGGAATTAAAGCAGACTCCCTAGAATCCAATTTGTGGTGGCCGAGCATCTTGAAGTATTTCCTGGACTTAATTCCATGATCTGTTACAGGTGTTCATACAGTCCCATTGCTTGAGAGAGGAGGCGTGAGATCATTGGAGAGAGAGAGAAAAAGAGAGACAGAGTCGGAGACAGATAGAGAGGGAGAGGGAGAATGAGAGGGAGAGAGAGAGAGAGAGACAGAGAGAGACAGAGACAGAGAGAGAGACAGAGACAGAGAGAGAGACAGAGAGACAGAGAGACTGTCTTATTCCAGCTTACTTTCAATGCAAAAAACAATTTGTTTGAAAATAGTTTGCTTTTAAACTGCTTAAAGTCTCCTCACAGCCTTTTTGGATTGATTATTAATTTGTGTAAGTAGAGAGAGTGTGCTTGAGATGCTGCCCACCAGATCCCAAATCCCTCCACCACTTGGTGCAGCTCTGCAGGTCTTGTCCCCTTGCTAGAAGCCACCACCACTCAGGATCCCAGGGAATCAGGATGCAGGGTGTCCTTAACTCTGAGATCTCCCAGGGCTAGCCACAGATTGTGCCAACCACTAATGGAGTCTCTCTCAGAGCACAAGCCACTTCCTGCTCCTTCATTCCATCTTGGAATCCTCCAGCCCTTCCTGCTAGGTCCAACCTAATGCTACATAAGTTGCTAAATAAATCTTCCTCACAACAGTTGCTAGGACAGAGAGGATGTCAGCCTGGGCCCGTCTGAATTAGTCTGAGCTCCAAAGCGGTGGAACCTCGATGAATGACCCCATTGACATAAGGACGGTGTTTAATCGGGGATAGGTTTCTAATTAAGGAAGTGGTAAAGTTCTCTGGTTGGGAGGCGCTTGGCTGATCCTCTGGTTCACACGGATGAGATGTCAGCATTTGGAAATGGGCATTTATGAGCTCTTGGGAAGTGGTGACCTGCAACTTAGTGAATTGACCCAGGCTCTGTGGCCCCTTTCTCCATCTCATGCCTGCTGTCGTTTCTTCTTGCCTTTGGGGGACTAGTGGGCTCCCTTGAAATCTTTTTAGATTGAGCCACCATGTACTGGGTGAGGGGCTGGGCCAAACAGCCCCTGGCCTCTAGGAGCTTCCACTCTGAGGGTGGGGGGTAGTATGGTTGTAAGTAAGGATGGATTTGGGCAGGAAGACCTCTAGCTGGGGCCTTTGGAGGAAGGCTTCAGGACAAGTCAGGCAAAAGGGACCGGAATGAGCCTTTATAGCTCAGACAGTCCGTGTATGTACGTGTCTGCTGGAAGCCAGGGGGCCTTAGCCTTGGGAACTGGGGGCTTGTTTTCATTGCTGTCAACCTAGTTTAGTTCCCGAGTGATGCTTTCTTTTATGTGGCTCTGGTCCATGTGTCTGTATTCTTTTTTAGGGTCTGCCTCCTTTACTTGCTCAGCCCCCTCCCATATTTCTTTGACTTCTTCATTTTCCTTACTCCCTATGACATTTGTGATCTTAAGAGACCCTAATTCTAGGTGGTCCTTGTGAGAGCTGACTACAACAGGGGCTCTTAGCCTGGGGTCTGCCAAGTTGGTTTTAAAAATATTTTGATAACTGTCTTTTGGGAGAATTTGCTTTCCTTATGGCTTCACTGTTATTCCTCACCCCAGATCCTCCAATATCTCCCAATCCCAGGCATTTTCACTGGCTCTCTCCTCCTTTCCCTCCTCATATCTGCCTTCTAGCTTGCCTCACTTAGCTCCATTCTCAGTGAAAGGCCCACCGTGTCCTTTCCCCCCTTAATGCCAGTGCCTTCTCTCTCTTGATTTCTCCAGTTTATTGGGTCTAGATTTTGGCTGTCCATGCTTCTTTATATTTGTCACCCTCCTTAGCTGGAAGCATTTAATGCTAGTTGTATTGACTTGGAGTTCCGTATTTTAGTCAAGTTAGCGAGCCTTTATCACGTGCCCATCATGTTCCAGATATTGTGTGAAGGGCCAGAAATACAAGTAGAAGCAGAGAGAAAGACCCTGCCCTTCAGGAACTCCTGTTCAGAGCCGAGGACAGTCCTTATTCTGGGTGAAAAACAGCCCTGGGCCCTCCCTGGGTGAGAGGCAGTCAGTGGCCCTGCGTTTGTGGGGCAGGAGCTTTAGGAGAAGCTACTTCCTTCCTGTTAGCTTTGAAGATAGCAGATTTGGGGAGCTCCAGCCGAGGATGTCATGAACCAGGAACTTTTTGAACCTGGGCTTTCCGTTGGCTAGTATTTATTCGGGGTGTGCCACATGCCAGGCCCTGTGCTGGGCCCTGAGAATACCGAGAATTGAAGGTGGTCCTTGCTCCTCAGGAGGTTGCAGTCTCTCTGGGAAGACGGGTAGCAGATGGGTAAATCCAGAATGCACAGCCTGGATTCGAGGTCATTTCAGAAGCTGAGGGGAGCCGATGAGCTGAGTTTGGAATGAAGCTGGAGTTAAGGAAACAGAAATAAGAATGGAGACGATACTGGACACGAGGGGGTGGGAGCACCTACGTAAACATGTGGAGGTGGGCAATAGCGTGTCGTGGATGGGGAGTCCGGAGTGGACAGTTTTGGTTGGAAGGGGACACGTGAGTAATTCTCCTGGAAATGGAACAGAAGCAAGTTGTGAAGGGATTGAAAAGTCCATCCTTTGGCCCCAGAAAGTTTGTACTTTATCTGAGAGGCAAAAGGTTGCTGCTGTGGCCTTTTGAGGAGGAGGTAACCTGGATGGGCCTATGGGATTATAGGGTGTCACTTGGTCAGATTTGTGAAGAGTGGATTGGAAAAGGAGACATGTAAGGCTGGGAATGGATCAGGAAGGGATCTCACCAGTCCAGGTGAGAGATAATGATTGCACAGACCAGGGCAGAGACTGGAATGCTAGAGGCCTTTTGATTAGGGCCAGGGAATGGTTGAGGTTCAGCTACTGCTGATTGAACACATGGAGCAGGTGAGAATGAGGATGTTGCCAAGGTTTCAAACCAGGACTGCCCAGATGATGGAATCCTTAAAAGAAAGAGGAAAGGGTGCAGCTAGGGGCTAAGTAGATTGAGAACCAGGCATAGAGACAGGAGGTCCTGAGTTCAACTCCTGCCTCAGACATTTCCTAGCTGTGCGACACTGGGCAAATCACTTAACCAACCCCCATTATCTAGCTCTTACCACTTTCTGCCTTGGAACAAATATTGTTCCAAGTATTGATTATAAGTAAGAAGGAAGGGAAGAATGGGAGGAGGGAAGGATGAAGGAAGGAGAGGAAGAAAGGAAGAGCTGGAAGGAGGGAGAAAAGGAGAAATGGAGGAAGGAAGGAACACAGGCAGGGAGGCAAGATTGGGGCTTAGGGAAAAGGAATGATCCTCCAGAAAGTAAAAGAAGGAAGCAAGAGTTGGGAAACCTTGTTGATCCTGAGATCAGTGAACTCTCCTGTTGAGAAGGGAGAGTGGCCATCACTCCTGCAAAGTCCATGGATGGTTCTCACAGATATTTTTATTTGGAAAAAAAGATGTTCAATAAGACACACAGTTGTTTCTACTTGGTAAGATGATGAGCTCCCGGCACTGTTGGCTGGAGGTGACCCTCTCTCATTTCTAATCCAAACCCCTTGTTTTAGAGCTGAGGAAATGGGAGCTCAGGGAGACTCATTGACTTGTCTGAGGCCACACATTGATTTATACCTGACAGTTAAATCTGCTGTCACTCACTTTCATCTTGGAGTCCCTGGCTCTTGGCTCTCTTAAAGACTTCACTCCGTACCTCATCGTCTTCCCCCCTGCCTCATCTCATCTCCTAACCTCCCTGACTTTGGGCTTTCATTTTGCATTTCCTTCAATGTGTTCATGTTGTTTTCCCCTGATGGACAGCAGGTTCCCAGAGGACAGGCAGGTCCCTTCTCATTGTCCTTCTGTGTACCCCAGCACTGAAAAGGTATTTAATTAATGCTTGTTTAATTGCATCGAATTTTGCATCCTCTAATATTTCTGTGAACCTAGTTTCCCCAGATGGGATTTTCCCAATAGGCGTTTTCCCAGAGACCATGAGAATTGGACTGCTCTCTGTGCCTGTTGCCATGAGAGGATGGACAGCAGAGCAGGAAGGAGGACAGGAAATAGCTTGAATTAAACTGAAGACCTTTGGAACCCTGCTTGTATGCTAAAAACAAAGCGGCAAGCTGTTTTTTTCTGACTTGGATGGTTCCATTACAGATGGAAGAAGCTCCTCCTTAGCATCCAAATGAAGTTCTTGTCTTTAGACATCTTTAACCTGAATTATGTAAGAATGCCTCTGGGATTCACTGGCATGTACAACGTGGGTGGCTACTGAAGGAAACGTGTGTGTGCTTACAAATAAAAGGCCATATCAGGCCATGGGAGGAGGCGAGATGGAAGATGTGTCTGCCTTCTCTCTCCCATTCCTTCTCTTCTGCCCCATTTGTTTGGAGCAAACCATTTGATGTGGTGGTAGTTGTTTTTCAGTCATGCCTGACTCTTTGGGACTCTGCTTGGGATTTTCTTGGCAGAGATCCTGACGTGGTTTGCCATTTCCAGCTCATTTTTTAGATGAGGAAACTGAGGCAAACAGGATCAAATGACTTGCCCAGGGTCACCCTGAAGCCATATTTGAGCTCAGGTCTTCCTGACTCCCAAGTCTGGGGCTCTATCCAGTGTGCCACCTCACTGCCCAGCAAACCGTTTTAGACATGGGATAAGAGCTGGGCTGGAGAGAAGCTGCCTCTACTCTTTTTCTTATCTTGGTAAGTCTGACTTGCCTTTATCCTTTTCCCTGATAAAGCTATTCAAGGTGCTATGTATTTGCATCTCAAGAACTAGGCTTTACCACTCATTTGAGAACCATCTCCCTGAGCTGATCTGAAATGCCAGGCCCTAGCAAGAAGCTGGCAAACAGAATTTTCAGTTGTATCTCTTGTTGATGCACTTTGTTGGCAGACTGCCTGCTTTGATCCAATCATCACCATCCCTTCAGTAAAGCCCAGTGAGCTCCAGTTACACAATTTGAGAGATGTATGTGGATGGTTGAGGGGAGGCAGGAGAGCCGGGCTTCAGATCCTGGCTTCCAGGACTTCTTGGTTGTGTGTCTTTGGGTAAAGGGTAAACTACCTTGTTTCCTCATCTGCAAAATGTTCGGGGATTGGATTTAGTGGCTTTCTGTGGCCCCAGGCATCTCTAATCTCTAATCCTATCTGTTCTGCTGGAATGGAAAGGATGGCTTGGGGGGAGTGTTGTCTCCCCAAGGGAAGAAGAAAGCCAATGAAGAACAGAAGTCACCAGTGAGAATGCTGAAGCATGTCTGCTGCTCCACAGATCTGTGTGGGGTTTTGTGACCTAAAAAGGGAAGCTGGGAAATGGAAAATGGATGGGAAAAGGGACTAAGGAATGGGATGGAGACGCATAGAGAGAATGAGAGACAAGAGACAGAAGTAGCTTGGAAGCAGTCAGGGAGACAAGACTGAGAGACAGAGAAAGAGACAGAGAGAGAGACAGAGATATCAGCCTGTCTCTGACCATTTTTTTATTATAAAAAATTATTATTTTTTATTATAAAAAATTATTATTTTATTATTTGGGGATTTTCAGGGAATCCTTCAGACAAAGGAGATACTAAAAGTTTTACATAAGGTTACAAGTCAAATTGCAAAGATAACGAAACTGGTAGTAAAACAACTGTTTAGCCAGGTGGCTAGGAAGAAGCTATCTGAAAGTCCCTTCTGATTTTTGTTAAACCTCTTTCTTCCCGGAACTTTGGTCAAAACCCCCTTCCTGACTATTGGGATTTTTCATCCTGCTTATTCAGATGGTAAAGTTAAGCCTTTGAGATTCCAAAGATTTTTTCAGCCTGCCTACCAGCTTTCAGACACTGTAGCTCTTTGCCAATAACAGAAGTTTAATTTTTAAGCCCAAACAATTTTTGACTCCAGTTTCATTTCTCTGATAGAATTATCCAGGATAAGTCAATCATGTGAATTATTAAAAATATATACATAACTCTGACCCATGAACACTTTGCTCATTGGAATCAGCTTTTGAATACATATTTAATATCCTCATGATTTGTTTTATCTGAACCTCTAAGATGCATTCCATTTCCTAGGCCTTGGGAAGTTTCCAAGGGAGGCTCAGGATCTCCATCTCCATCTGCCACTTTGGACAGTCAAGATATCTTAGGAACCTAAAACATATTGACAGAATTTTAGATTCTGCCATCTCAGGGACTTAGAGTTCATCTAGTCACAAGAATCAGAGAATTTCAGAGGAAGGGACCCCAGGGACCATCGAGGCCAACTGACACCCAGATTGGCTGCTCTGACTTCTGTGTACCAAAGCAGTCCTTGTATCTAGTCTTCACTTAGAGATCAACAATAAGGAGGAGCCATCTGCCACAACCATTCCAATTGCTATAGCCCTAAACTCTTAGGAAGTTGTGGACAAGCCTCCATCTTCCTCTTAGGTTCTCTCTCTCTCTCTCTCTCTCTCTCTCTCTCTCTCTCTCTCTCTCTCATCAGACAGAAGGTAGCAAACCATTTCTCCTGGTAGCAGCTTTGGACGCGTGGAAAGGTGATGTGATTATTGACTAGTCAGTGGCAGGAATAGCAGTCAAAGTCAAAATCTGTTTAATGTAACAGAGTATGAAGATTTAGGAATAAAATGATTTCAACAGGAGAAAGGGTAGGTGACTCACTTTGAAAGTTAAGGAAAATGCAGCCTTGGTTACCACCACCATCGTCATCACCATCACCATCATCACCACCAACCATCCCACCCAACCCCCCCCCATCATCATCATCATCATCATCATCATCGTCATCATCATCATAATCAACAGGCATTTGAGCACCAACCCTGAGTCTTATGAGCAGTCTGTCCCAAACAAGTGAGTTGTTTTTTCCAAAATCTGCTCCATTTTCAAATGACTAATGAAACCAGTCTGACACTGACATACAGTGTATGACCACAAGTTAGCTGGATGTGTCCATGTGTAGGAGTGGGGATTTGAACCTCAAATCTGTCATTCCTTTATTTTCAGAGCTGTTCTCCTGTTACTTTCTGCCCCCACGTGGGGGTAATCTTGAGCCACCATAAGTTTTAAAAATATTCTTGAGGCATTTCATATTTCTTGAGTTGATTCCTTTGTTTGGTTTCAAAAACTGAATTTATCTGGGAGAGCCTGGTGGATTAGACTTTGTAAATGATGTATGATCTAATAATAATGAATAATGACAATCTTGATTTTCGAATTCGCTTGAGAGAGAACCTCAGCTTTTTCTTGCCTGGGTTTCTACTTCATTTGGTTTGAAGAATCTTTCATCATTAACAAAAATTTCCCAGCATTTTCATACTTCATATGTGCTCCATTAGACAAGGGAGAATTATGACTTAAGTGGTAAGTTAGATGTCATTTCAGCTCTGCTAATGACATTTCCTCCAAAAACTATTAGTTTTCCCACACCGTATTTAACTTTTTTTTTTTTTTTTTTTTTTTTGCTTCTATCGTTTCATTTAAGTTTCACTGAATGAAGGTGTCAAGTGCCTTCTGTGCCATACAAGGCTAGTCTAAGGGACTTTCCAACAAGTAGAAAGCTTCAAGGAAATGACAGCCATGTGTGATAAGTGCTAGAGGGCCAGAGTGCAAGTAGAATTCCAAAGGAGGAGAGATCCCTCCCAGTTGGGGGGAATCAGTGAAGACTTTATGGAGAAAGGAGTGTTTGAGCCGGGACCTTTGGAAGGGTTTGAGGGCTTTTCTAATACACATGGAGTTTATGGTCGGCATTGAGAATCTGTGATCCAGTTTATGGAAGAGGAATGAGGCCATAGAAATTTGTGCTTGGATCTCAGGAACCAGAACCACAGCTGAAAGGACTTCAGAGCCTCTCCCAGGCCAGGCCCCCAGTTTGAAGGGAAGCCCCCCATCACACAAAGACCAGGTTCCTGGTCTGGCCTCTGCCTCCTGCTGCTCACTTCAGTGCCTTCTGGGTTGGGGAGTGGAACGGGGAAAGGGGGCTTTTTGGTTGAAAATATTAAAAGGTTTAGTTGCCAGGGAATTGAATAATTATCAATTCCCAATTAAAGAGTAACCTCAAGTCAAAATGACTTTTATGAAAGTTTATTTACAAAGTATAGGAGAGAGTGGAAGTAGAGAGATGAGAAGAGGGTAGAATAAGAGATTTGTATTCTAGTCTGGGCTTTACTCTGGCAGGGCTCCAGAGGCCCAGCCAGAGCCTAAAAGTCAATTAACAAGGGTTTTAGCAACGGGGGCTTCTCCCAATCAAGGGAGCCTCCCAGAGGCTAGTACCTCCTGGGAGGTTAAAGGAGTCAGCCTTCTTCACTCACCATATGTAGTTCTAAGAGAGAGATTTAAGAGCAGTCTCACCAAGGTTTTAAGGGTCCAGAGCTTCTCTACGTCCAAGCAAGAACCAGAAGAGCCTCAGCTCACTGAAACTCTCTTTTTAAAGGGGCCTCTTTTGTGTCACTTCCTGTGCCTTCCTCTTAGTTTACGTGTCCAATCACAACAGACACTTTTCTTAGGACTGTCCAGGGGGCAGTCAGTAAATTCTGATTTGTTACTCATTCTAACACACGTGGGTTACAGACCACCCAACTTGTGGGATAAATGGAGATGTTTTCACCTTTGGTGATTAAATCTAAAGATGGGCAGGGTAGATTTAATCTCATTATCACAGGAGGAGATCAGAAGTTCTGGAGTTGGGGTCTCTTCCTTTGAAACCTGTAGAATGTCATTGGCTTTCTGGTGCTTTGGCAGTTCCTTCTCTACTCCACTGGTTTCCATTTGCTTCAGTAAACGGAAGGGCTGCATTGAAATAGGCACATCAGAGCACGATCCATAGGGTCTGGAAATTTGTTGATTAACATTCTAGCTTTATTTGTCAGATGAATCAAGAGCTATATCGTCTTCAGAACTTGATTGTGTTCCTGAAGTCTAAGGTCTCCCTCTCCCCCACAAGTGTGAAGACCCATTGAAAGTGTGTTGAGGTAGCTGGCCAACCAGACTCCCAAGCTTAATGGGATGCCCATCTCGTTGAGGTGCTGTGTGGGATAGGGAGAGAACACCTGGCACTTCAGTGTGAAGAGTTGGGTGCATCTTTACTTAGTGTGTGATTTGGGCTGAATCCTATTCTTCTCAAGTAAAATGAGGCATTTGGACAAAATGATTTCTAAGCAGTAAATCCTTGATTGCCATGAAAATCACTTGGTTACCACCATCTAGTAGAGGATAATTTTGATGACTCTTCAGATATTCTTAAGGATTCCCCAAATCCATAAAAGATTAATAGAGCTCTGCAAAGCATTTGAGGAGCCCCTTGGTTGGAGGTTGGGTTGGGTTCTGACATTTATCGTACAGGACTTTCATTTGTCCAGCCTAGACATTTAGCCTTTCAGCAGGCCTTTAGTTTAAATATGGTTCAGTTTCCATTTAAATTTATATGAAAGAATGTTGATTTTTGTTGAATTAGTTGATTTTATGTAAGAGCTCGTATGCATTTTTCTTTAGTCAGTTATTACCTTTAACTGATTGGTAATTTAAATAATTATTTCTAATGCAGATTTCTCTGTTTTTCCATTATGCACACTAGAGTTGCATTGGTTTTAAAGGGATATATTCATAAGAAAATCCAGCCGCGTAATCTTCGGAAATGACTTGAATTTAGGGAATTGCCCTAGACTTTTAAAGTTCTCAAACAGCAGGATTATTTTGTCAAATAAGGGCATGTATGTGATCTTGACTTTGTTTAATTTCCTGTAGTACTTCATATTGTTGATACATCTTAGAATTGAAGAGACTGGTGTATTGCTTCATCCCACTTCTCCTTTCCACTGCCAGCCCTTCTCAGCAATTATTGTTGAGCTTTGAAAAAGTCAACAAAAAAGTCTACCTTTCCCCCAAATTCACAAGTTGTCTTGAAGTGTCTGCTAGCATGTATACTGCCAACAAATGCTTAGCTCTGTGTGATGGTGCTAAAGTTTAATTTTCTTTTGCTTGAATTCTTATCTACAAATTTAGCTTTACATATTTTAAAATAATTCTAAATGTCTCACACTCTGAGTTACAGATGAGCCCCTCATCTGAATTGATGGAGGCAACTTACACACCAGAAGATATAGAAGGAGGGGTCACATAGGGAAGAAAACCAGAAGAGAGGAATGGCCTAAAAACCCAGAGAAAAGAAGAGCAAGGAGAAGACAGTGGGCATCAGTGTCAGAGGCTGCTGAGGGGCCGGGGAGAATGAACATTGAGAAAAAGCCATTGGATTTGGAAATTAAGAAATCACTGGTCACTTGGAAGAGGGCAGTGGCAGTGGCAGGATGAGGTCAGAAACCAGACTGTAAGAGGAGAGAAAGTGGAGGCTGTTGTAGATGTCCTTGTTAAGTTGTTTAGTCCCAAAGGGCAGAAGAGTTCGACAGCTGTTATTCGGGATGGAAGGATCAAGGGAGGGCTTTTTGAGGGTGAGGAAGATGTGGATGTGTTTGTGGGCAGCAGAGAATGAGCCAGTGACAGAATGAACATAAAAAACTGAGGGGAGTTAACAGAAGGGGCACTCTGTTGGAGGAGGGGAGATGCAATGGGGTCACCTGTCTTGTGGGGACAGAGGAACTGGGCTCACACCTCCTATCACTTGCTCCCTGAGTGGCCTTGGGCAAATGACTTTTCCTTTTAAGACCTCGGTTTCCTCCCCTTTAAATTCTGTGCTGGATGGCCTCCAAAGCCCTCTTCCAGCTCTAGACCTTTGGCCACTTATTTTAAAGAATAATAGACATGGAGATGAGAGAAACCTTAGATGCCTTCTAGCCCAGCCTCTCATTCTTGTTTCATAGGTGAGGGAACTGAGGTCTAGAGCCCAAACGGCTTCCTTAAAGGCCGTCAGCTCAGTTTGGATGTTGGTAGAGGGGGCTCTCCCCACCCTGAACTCTTTCTTTTAAACCCTCACCTTCTGTCTTAGAATAAATACTGTGTATTGGTTCCAAGGCAGAAGAATTGTAAGGGGTAGGCAACGGGTGTTAAGTGACTTGCCCAGGGTCACACAGCTGCCTCAGGAAGTGTCTGAGGCCAGATTTGAACCCTGGACCTTCTGTCTCTGGGCCTAGCTCTCCATCCACTGAACCACCCAGCTGCCTCACTCTTTCTAATACTGAGCAATGCTTTCTGGTTGGATGCCGGCCTTCATGTCGCCCCACGTTGGGGAGATCTCACTAAGGCAATAAATAGTTGTGATTTTTGTTTTAGCTCCATTTCCTAGGCAAAGAACAGACCTCCATTTCCTCTTTGAGTAGCGCCCTTTCTGCTTTCTTCTCGTTTCTTGGGTGCTTCTGATTGATCCACTGAATTAGCTGATGCCAAGATGGAAAGTGGATGACCTTGTTGTCATCATTGCCTGTTGCCTGCCTGGCAGATGCTAGGAATGGTTCAGTTTGCTGGAGTCAAGTACAGGCAGTGATTTCTTCCTCCTGAAACTTAGGGGAGAGGACAAAGTTAGCAGTTGTGGACACGCACTCCCCTTTACACATAGATTTATATTTTATATATGCCCAGTTTATATATCTGTAAACCTGTTTGTGCCCAGCATTACCCCCCCCCACACACACACACACATTTACGTACACTTGCACTGATAGCCTCCAGGCTCCTGGGGAGGCCTGGAAGTCGATCTCGAATCCTCTTGACATGATGAAACTCTACTCCAGGATGTTGTTCCTTGATGGAGCACCGAAGGGGTCCTCTCCTTGAGCCTCCTCAGTTTACCGCTGGAGGAACCGGAGGTTCAGATGATGGCCTGAAGCCCTTCCTCCAGGTCAGGCGGAGAAGGGAAGAGCGAGGCTCCTTAGCCAGCCCGCACACGTGGTTCTGCTTCCCAGGCCCAAAGCTTAGCCCTGAAGGGCCCCGGACTTTGCAGGCTGACCCGACATTTAGAGAGAGCGCGAGCGGCCGCCGTCCGTGGAAACGTGCCCAAACGCCATTCTGTGGCCGCAATGCGTGGTTGCTTCGTCTCGGCCAATGAAACAAAAGCGCTTCCTCCTGGAAGTTTCCCGGAGACAAGCCTTAGTGCTCGTGATCATCGTTTGGGGGGAGACGCGCTCGGCTGGCCCCTTCCTGAGCGGCCCGACCCACCGAGAAACGCCCGGCCTCCCCTTGTCCTCCGTCCTCTGGCGAAAGGAGTCCACCGGCTTGTGCTAACACGGGTTTAACGAGTAGCCCGAAGTATTGGCTGGCTTGGAGAGCGGAGGAGCAGCAGTCAAGTCTGAGGGAGTGGCGGGGTGGGAGGTCATCAGAGAAGTTTCAAGCCACAAAGCGTGCCAGGAAATGGCCCGGCCGTGACGTGAGAGTTTTACAAAGGCCTCGTTTTGTGGTGCTTTCAAGAAGCTCCTTTGTTCCTTCCTGCTCGTGTGGCTGGGAGGTGCAGTGGGGAGAGCCCCGGCCTGGGACTAGGAGTCAGAAGTTCAAATTCAGCCTCACTGTGTGACCCTGCGCAAGTCACTTCACCTTGTTTTGTGCCTCCGTTTCCTCATCGGTAAAACGAGGGTCATAATCATCCCCCCCTTGCAGGGTTGTGAGGCTCAAAAGAGATAATAATTATAAAGTGCTTAGTGCGGCGCCTGCTACAAAGTAAGTGCTCTGGAAACGTTCACTATTATTAGAGCTGCCATTGAGCTTTGAGAGAATTAAACCAAACACAGAGGAGCTGCAGGTATAGAATTCCTTTTAGAATATTCACACTACACGGTCCTCGAGCAGGCCCGATTGTTAGTGCAGGAGAGGTTTCTAGTGGCTGATCCTTGCTGAGGCCCGTTACCGCCGGCTCTCGGTGAAGGAGATCACACCGAGAGTCTGTGGGTGCCCTTCTCAGTCACCGAGGCCCCGGGCCATTCTGAGCCTGTCCCTGCCCGAGGCTCTGTCCTAGGGGGGCTCCGGGAGCTGCCCACCAGAGCAGGGGAACCCGAGCACCCTGCCTGAAGCCCGGGAGGTAATCATGGCAGCAGAAACCATCTATGGAGGCCCTTCGCTGGTCGTCATCTCTGGCACACTTAAAACCGGGATTAATTCACGGGACCAATGACGCCCCTCGCGGGCTCGACTTCTGGGGCTTCCCAGGGTGGCAGCCACACTGCCACCGAGGCTGCAGGTGGATCAGCTCCATCCGTGTTTCTTCTTCATTCAGGCAGTGTCTTTCTCCAGATGACAGAGAGCCCCCGTCCATCACGAGGCACGGCCCCTCCTTGGTCTGACCAGAGACGCGTCCTCACTTTCTGGGGGGCTCAAAGCCTGACCACCGTCTAGTTGTCTTTACCTGGGGTTACAGAGAGCTCGAGGCGTTGGGTGGTTAGTGTGTGTGTGTGTGTGTGTGTGTCTGTGTGTGTGTGTATGAATATGTGTGTCTGTCTGAGAGAGTGCGTGTGTGTGTGTGTACGAGTATGTGTGTCTGAGAGTGTGTGTCTGAGTGTGTGTGTGTGTGTGTGTGTGTGTGTGTGTACAAGTATGTGTGTCTGAGAGTGTGTGTGTGTGTGTGTGTGTGTGTGAGTGAGTGAATGGGGGTGGTCAGAGAAGGAGCCCGAGACAGGACTTGGTGCTGGATCCCAGGTCTTACTGGCTCTTTCCTGGGGCACTTCTGCTTGTCTGGGAATCCCGGCTTCTGTGGAGGAGGGGAGACACGGTGTAGGAGGAAGTTCTGGTGAAATGGAGCCGGCCCTGCCCTGGACGCTTGTGTTTGTGATCCGCCTTGACCTTTGGTGTTCTGTAAGCTTCCTTTCTGACCTCCCCTCTCCCCCCTTCCCCACGAGCCTCAGAACAAAGAATAGAAAAGAAAGGGGGGAAGGAGGCGCTTCTTTCAGCCTCGGCAGCGAGTCAGCCATGTTTGACCACCAGGAGGGATGACCGAACCAGAGTAGCCTCCGCTGTGCCATGCGTCCGTCCTCCACCTCCCCAGAGGGAGGGGATTCATTTCCTTGGCGTGTCGTCTAGACAAGAGGTGGCCAGTCCTGCCAGGTGGCGTCGGGTTTATTTTGTTTGTTCAGTTTGCCCCGCTGTGGGATCGTTGGGTTTGGGGGGTGAGGCGGGGGCGGCGGGGCCTCCTTTGTATCAGTTCAGATCAGTCTTCCTGGGTTCTCTGAATTCTCAGTAGACGCCGTTTCTTAGAGTGCACCTACGTGCCATCCATCCGTTCTATTCATTATTTTGTCTTCTCTTCCCCCCGCCCGCCCGCCCAGTTCTTTGTTGCCACAGAATGTAAATACTAGAATGTTTTGATTTTAGTACAGATGAGGTGACAGGTCTGGGATGGTTAAAGGATCTGTTCACTCTCACATACTAGAACCAGCTAGCGAGCCCCACGGACACAGAGCGCTGGACCTACAGTCAGGGAGACCTGAGTTCAAATCTAGTCTTAGCTGCTTAATTGCCACGAGACCTGGGCAACTAACTCTGCCTCAGTTTTTTCACCTATAAAACAGAGATAATCATGGTGCCTATTTCCCAGGCTTGTCATGAGGATCAGATGAGGTAGTATTTGTAAGACGCTCAGCCCCGTGCCCGGCACATAGTGGGTACTTAGTGTGTCTCCTTCCCTCCTTCCTTCTGACTCTGCTAACATTTCTTCAGCCTCAGTCAGTGATGGCAGAAGAGCCTGGGCCATCCCTCTGCAGGCTGTGCTGAATGCTTAGAGGAGCATCTTCCTGGGGTTTAGACTCTTCAGTTAAGATGAAAGGGAAAACGGATGGAGCCAGGTGACCCTCCCAAGTCCCCCAACACCACCCAGAAATGTCTTTAAGTGCTTCCAGTTGGAGAGGATCTGGCTGGGTGACTTTAAAAGTCGGAGCTCCTGAAGCTGTTACTCCCCCTTCTCCACTCCCCTGTGGCTAGATGGGAACTGTTGGTGAGGAAGTTAAATATGGGCACAATGGACGTCTAAACCGTGGACGGTTTCGTCTCTCCTTCCACACCCTGAGCCGGCCTTTCTCACTGCTAAGACCGCATCTTTGGCGGACAGAATTTGCACACCAGGAAGGGCCTGGTTGGCTTCTGAATAATGTCGGGGGGCCAGTCATGCCCTGCACACGCCCTCCTTTTTGCAGCTTCACATTTCTTTTTGACAGCATATGAGAGTGGGCTTTGAGTCAATGAGAAAAATGAAATTGGAAGTTCTTTGCTCTGTTTTCTGTTCAGTCGGACCTTCGGGCTGGCCTGGAGTTTCCGAAGGTCGTGCCCGGTTATCACGCTCCTTCCCCACATCTCCGGTCGGTGAAAGGTAGCTTGGCCGAGGACTTTGGGCAGACTAACTGTGTTTCCCTTTCTTTTACCCTCCAAAGGTCATACCTGAATGCAAGTGATGGTGAAGCTGGGAAAAGGTTCCTCTAACCCGCCACCAGGATGAATCATCTGCCGGATGATCTGGAAAATGCCCTCAGCGGAAGTCAGGGCTCCCATGCTTCTCTGCTCAACGTCCATTCCATCAACCCCAGCCAGCTGATGGCCAGGATCGAGTCCTACGAGGGCCGGGAAAAGAAGGGCATCTCGGACGTCCGAAGGACTTTCTGTTTGTTTGTCACCTTTGACCTCTTGTTTGTTACCCTGCTGTGGATAATAGAGTTAAATGTGAGTGTTCCTTTTCCCCGAATTTAAGCTTTTCAGCTTCTCGGAGTAGTTTCCTGTTTCCCTCATTCCTCTGACTCATTTAGCTGATAAGGCGTCAGTGCGGGCTCAGGGTCAGAGCCCAGGAGATTCCCAGGGGCTGACTTTTCTATAGTTTAAGGATATTTAAGAATTTGAACAGCGATGTTTCCACTCAGTGTAAAAGCAGCAGAGTCTTGTTCATGCCCTCAGCCTCCTCTTCCTCCGTCCCCAGGAGGGGCCGCTCCATTCCTTCACGTTGCCAGGGGCCTTCTCTCCTGCCGGGGGCAGAGTCCGGCATGGCCCTCGCCTCCCGGCGTATTGCCGATAGCCGGCGTTTCTAAAGCACGCGAAGGTTTGGCTTTAGTTGTCCTCTCATTTGGTCCTCCCACCAGCCCTGGGAGGTCAGTGCTATCACGATCTGTTTTACACACAGGGAAGCTGAGGTTTAGACAGGTCAAGTGATTTGTCCCGAGTGGCATAGCTTGTGAGTGCCTGAGCTGGGCTGGAGCCTGATTCTTACTGACCCCGGGCTACTACTCTGCCTGCTGTCCGGGATCAAAATAGCCTCTAGCCGCCATCACGCACTGAGGAGTCACGTGGAGCCAGACGCCCACCCAATCTCAGTTCTTGTCCCAAAAGAACCGTTCTAGAGCAATATCTCCTTCAGCCTCAAATTTTGAGGTTGGTTTTTGAGACAAAGTGTGTCTCCATTCATTTATTCCTCTTAAATAACAGGGTCCAGCACAAGGGATTATGCTCTGACTGGTCTAGTGCAAGGAGGGGCTGTGAATGTTTTAAAAAAATATTTGGAGACCTGCATTTGGACATGATTGCTTTCCCTTGTAATCCCGTCCTTTTCACTGTGTACACCTAAAAACAGTCTGGTTCTGGAAGAATCTAATAAAGTCTGAGTCGGGCCACAGGTTTTACCAGATTGCCAGTGTCTGTGACCCAATAAACGTGCAGAAACTCTTATCTAGCCTGTCGGTCTTTCAGGGTCTTGGTTGATAATCAGCGGGTTAGTCAGCTCTCCCAGTGATGTCAGTGTGAGAATTAGATGACCTCCTTCTTCATTCAAGCCATTATTATAAATATTGGATCCACGTAGAACCCAGTGACAGAGTTTTAGGTTTCTTTCCTCATAATCTTAAACATTGGACTGACCCACTTCATGACGGTTCCTTGAATCTAGTCCTTCTCTTGAGCGCCCTCTCTGGGTAGGATCATTAACCCCATCTCCGTCTGCCTTTTTAGGAGGATAACGTGAACGATGGCAGAGGCAGGACTCATGTGGCTGTGTGGAGTGTGGCCACAGCCCTCCCCGATCGCTAGTCTAGATGACCCTGGCAGAAGAGGAAATGAAACTAGGCTTAAGCATGAGGGTTTTGAGGAAGCAGCCATGCTGACGTGTCGTCAGTCACTGCTTCCCTTCCCAAGGCTCACACATCACCGCTTAAAGGACACACTCTGCGGCTCCCAGAAGTCAGGTCTCTGGGGTGAAAACGTGCAGGCGTCCTCACCAGGAGCCGTACTGCCTAAGCTGCTTCTCGGAGCCAGGCTGCTCTGTGCTAGGCACAAAGAACAAAGTGTCCCTCCTCCCAAGAAGTCTTCATTCTGATGGGGAAGGCCAGGATAGAGATGGAACATAAACCCTCAGTGAAGAAGTACCAAGATGGACAAAGTACATCCTCGGGAGCTAAACCCAAGGTGGCTCGGGCGGGAGGGCTAGCTGGAGAGAGAGGATAAGAGCAGATGGCACAGAGTTCAAGGCCAAACAGGACTTTCTGTTTTAGACTAGAGGTGGTCCTTTCAGGCAGTCTCCCGGACGCTGTATTTTATCCTGGGAAGCCACGAAAATTGGTTGAGGAGGGGAGTTACATGGTTGAGTCTGTGCTTAAAGATCTGTATGTACCGAGCAGCCGAGAGGTGCCGCAGCGCACAGAAAAACCTGTGCTCAGATCCAGCCTCAGACCCTTCCTTAGCTGGGAGATCCTGAGCAAGTCTTGGTTTCTGCAGCTGTAAAATGGGGGTCATAACACACCTGCCTCACAAGGTCGTTGTCAAGATCAAATGAAACCACGCTTATAAAAAGAGCTTAGCCCGGAGGAGGTGCCGTAGAAGTGGTGCTGGTGGTGCTGGTGTTAATGGAGGTTCTTTGGGTAGCCGCGTGTGGAATGTATTGGCCAGGGAGAGACAAGAGGAGGCGGTCAGCGGACCTCAGCCAAGGTGGTGCTCGTGTGAGTGGAGAGAAAGGTCAGATGGCGACGCCCTAGAGATGCAGAAGAGGCTGGAAAAGGAGGGAGAGTGAGGAGTCAGTTGGAGACACCAGGAGGATCTGAGGGATGCTGGGAGGAGGGGAAGGGCTGGGGGGGAAGATGATGGCTTCAGCTTGGGATGGGGTGAGTTCAAGGTATCCATCCAATTGGACGCGTCCATTGGGCAAGTCGTGATGTGAGATTGCAGCTCAAGAAGGAGAATGGGCCTGGGGAAGGAGATGTCTGCATAGAGGTGGTCGTCACACGCGTGGGAGCTGATGAGGTTACCAAGAGATAAAGTAGAGAAGAGGCTTCAGGACCGCTCTGGGGGACGCTCATTGGTGGGGCTCAGATAGACGGAGAGCCAGCAAAGGCAGCTGAGAAGGAGCCGCCAAGGCAGCCTGGTGGGAAGAAAACCAGGAGACAGAAGTGGTGGCCCAACAATTCAGAGACAGGAGAGAGTGTCTCCAGTGTCCGAGGCAGGAGAGAAGTGGAGAAGAACGAAGAGATCATCGGGAACTTGGGGGAGAGAGTCACGTCTGCCCATTCTCTTCATACCTTAAAAGACACCTGGGTTGCTTGGGGGTGGCTTTCATGGTGAGGAAACTCTGCATCAGTATTGGGATATGACCAGCTTGATGGTCAGCACCACCTGGGCCTTTATTTAAGGGTCTCTAAGCAGCAGGTCAAGGCGGGCCAACTGGCCAGCCATGCAGGGCTAGGCTCGGGTAATGCAATAAAGTTTTCTCCCATTCTCATATTGAATAAAATTTCTTTTCTAGATCCATAATTGAATAGGAAGGGAACCGAGTTAGCTCCGGAATTGAGTCACAAGACGGAATCAGTGAGGTCCCTCTTGTCCCATAATCCCTCAGGACTGTAGGTCTGCCGGAAGAACATGACAAGCCCCATAATCAAAGAAGAGCTATGAAGGAACTGCCCAGACCTTGTGAACCCCGAAGTGAAATGCCCGTGGAAAGCACGAATGGATCACTTCCAGAGATCTGACCTCCTCGAGTCTTGGGTGCGGAGCCGACTGGCCACTTTCCTCTTCATACCAAGAACCCTCTGAAGGAGCAGTGATTTGTCCCCAAAGTCATTTCTGACTGAGCAGTCAGTTTGTTGATTAGAATTAGGTCCAGAGTAGCCATTCCCCTGGCTGCTTCTTTCACAAGTTTTGAAAGATGAATCACTAAGACAAGTCAAGAATTTGTCTGCTGCTCTGCTTTCGGCAAAGGGAAAACTCCAGCAGCTGCCAGGACGATTAGAGCCCCCACAGCACAAAGACATGCCCCCTTCCCTGTTCGTTATCTGCTTGCCTTGTCTCTTCCCACTCCAATCTGTTTGTCCTGACGGACAGCTCTGATCATGCTACTCCCCTACTCAGTAACCTCCGGTGGCTCCCTCTTGCCTCCAGGATCCAGTTCAGAAATGCTCTGTTTCTCATTCAGAGCCCTTCATGACCTAACCTTCTCCTACCTTCTCCGTCTTCTTACACCTTACAGTATTCTTTGGTGCCGTGAGCCTGGCCTCCTGGCTGCACCACAGACAAGACCCTCCGTCTCTTGGCTCAGGACATGTTCCCAGCCATTCCCCATGCCGGAAGTATTTCTTTCCTCATCTTTCCCTCTTGGCTTCCTTTAAGTCCCAACTAAAATCACTCCTTCCACTGGAAGCCTTCCTAATGCTTCTGAATTCCAGGGCTTTCTCCTGTCATCCTGTCTGTCCTGTCTGTAGACTGTTTCCCTCATTGGACAGTAAGCTCTTGTAGGGCCAGAGACACAAAGACAAATGAGAGTCTCCTTGTCTTCAAGGACCTTATGTTATTTTTTTTAACCCCTTACCTTCCATCTTGGAATTAATACTGTGTATTGGTTCCAAGACAGAAGAGCAGTAAGGGCTAGACCAGGGGGGTTAATTAAGTGACTTACCCAGCTAGGAAGTGCCGGAGGCCAGATTTGAACTAAGATCTTCCTGATTTCGGGCCCCCATGTTCTATCCACTGTGCCACCCAGCTACCTTGACGCATAGCAGGCACCTAATGTCTGTAGTCGTCCCAGCCAAGTGAAACGTCTTATCCCCAGGCCAGCTGCAGGAGGAGGACTTTCAGCCACCACATTCCCAAAAGCGATCGACTCTACCAGCCAGCGCGCTCACGCCATGTCGTTCTTCCAGACTCATTTCTGCTTTCTGTGAATTCTGAATCTTTTATCTGCTGGAGACACACATTTCATTGTCATCATCGGTTGCTGTGATCTAATGTGCAGCCAACTGACATACTATTAAAATTCAAATTCATCCAGATTTGTGGGCAGATTTGAGGTGGCAGATGTCATCCTTAGCCATGTGTTCATTTGGACCACCTTTCCCTTCCACAGAACAAAGTGTCCTTCTATGTCTAGTGAATTAGTGAGGGAGGGTATGTGCTTTGAGTTCTCTCCCCCTCTCTCTAGCTCTCTCTCTTCCTCTCCCCACTCCTCTTTGTCTCTCATTCTCTCTCTCTCTCTTTCATTATCTCCCTCTCCCCATCTTCTTTTCCCCCTTTCTTTCTCTTTCACTTCCCTTCTGCCCTCTTCCTCTCATTCTCTCTCATTTTCTTTTATTTTCCCTCCCTCTCTCTTTCCCTCCCCCTTTCCTCCTTCTCCCTCTCTCCCTTTCCCTCTTTTCTCCCTTTCTCTCTCTCTTCTCCCTCTCTCCTCTCTCTCATTCTCTCAAAACTTCCCAGTTCCTGGCCTTCACATTGGCTTTATCTTGGCTTCTGGAACAGTTGAGGAGGATCATTTCAGTTGAAGAATTCAGCTGAAAAGGAATGTCTGCATATGAGAGCAATAAGCTAAGCCAGCCCAACCTGTCCCCCGCTGGTGTTCCTGTTGGTGCCTCAGTCACTCTCGTTTCCCACCCATTCATGGAACACCTTTATCGCGTGTCTCTCGTGTGTCTCATTATCCTGGCAGGCGCATTGAGGCTCCCAGAGTGGAACAAGAATGGGGTCTGGTCTTGTCTGTAAGATGGACAATAAGCCCAGAGCAGTGACATGTGGCACCCCCAACAGCAGGAATTCAGAAAAGGGGGAGGTTGTGGGAGGAGTCAAAGGGAAGGCCTGGTGGGAGTAGGGGGGCTTCATCTGAGTCTGGAAGGTGGGCTGGAATTCGAGCAGGCAGCAGGGTAAGTGGGAGGAAGAGAGAACTCGGCAGGGTGGTCAGTGTGAGCAAAGCTGTAGACGCTGGAATGGGCGGTGGGGGGCCCAGACTGAGAGACGGGCCACGAGGCACAAGGCTGGAGAAGAGAGGCGGCTTATAGACTGCAGTGTGCACCCCGTGAGTGCCAGAATAGGGAGGCGATCCAGGAGCTTTTGGACAGGTTAGCCTGGTAGCTGGATGATTGAAATCAGAAGCGAGGACATTACAGATCATAGAGAGGTTCTTTGATTCGCCCCAAGGCTTCACAGCTACTTTGTGGCAGAGCTTCCGAGGCCCACGTCACCGGGCACGAGGATGCCATCTTGCAGGCCAGCCGTGCCCGTGTCAGTGGACTTGCCTGCTGTGGGGCAGCCGTAGTGAGGATGGAGCGGCTGGAGCAGCATTTCTGAGGAAAACCAGAGGGGAGGGAGGCACGAGTGGGGCCACTACGGGCTGTCAGTCAGGCAAAAAGAGCCAATTTAGACTAAGGTCTGGTGAGGGAGGCAGTTACTGCAGCTCGTGCTTTGTTGAAGTGACAGCGGAGAAGAGAAGCGTTTTAGGCATTGGTACAGGGCAAGGGGCTGAGAGAGAACTCCTGGCCAAGGAGACTCCCTCTTCTGATGTACACTGGCACCTGCAGTGACTTGCCCAGGGTCATGCAGCCAGGATGTGCCAGAGACAGAGCTGCAACGAGAGCCTTCCTGAGGGTGAGGCTGACCCTCCACCAGGCTGTTAGGAAGAGGGGAATGAAGAGAAGATCGGGTCTGGCTGTGAAGGTTGATGCGGAGCCCCCTGCCAACAAATGGCACCTCAGTAATACCTCTTCCATAGAGACTCTTTTTAGGCAGCCTTATTTACCATTCAGCATCCTCTGCTAGATGAAGGTAGCAATGGCCGGAGCTCTGGATTTGGAGTCCTTGAGAGTCATCTTCACGAGTTCAGATCTGGTCTCAGACACTTACTAGCTCCATGACCCTGGGCAAGTCACTCTCGGTGCCTCCGTGTCCTCGTCTGTATGGAGAGCTGAAGAAGGAAATGGCAAACCTCTCCAGTATCCCTGCCAAGAAAACCCCAAATGGGGTCATGAAGCGTCGGACACGACTGAAACAGCCCAACAAGAACGGCCCCTGCATGGACAAAGCCAAGCGAGGCCTTGCGTGGTGATGGAGCATCCGTGCTCGCTGGCCTCGGTGCTGATCTCTTCTTTTTGGATCAGACACTAGACTGGAGAGGCCCGGAGGACCCGATGACAAAAGCTAGCGGCTCGTCAGGCGGTGCTTCTCTCCCAGCACTGGCTTCTGGCAGTGCTGTAGGCCCCCAGAGGCCGGCTGCTGCTTATTCTTGTCTGAGCTTAGCCCCTCGGGCCACTCGCTTTGACCTTTTTTTAAGGGCATTTGGCAGAAAAGTCGAGTTAGAATTTAGGCTCCGGGAGAAGGAGCAGTGCCAGGAAAGTGTGGTTGGCAAGGGCTGCTCTGGAACCCTGTAGGTTATTCCCACCAACAGATGCCTTTTTTTCCATGTTGATTTTGATGGGACAAACGCAGATTCACAGAATTCTAGAACTGAGAGAGGCCCCAGCAGTCCAAACCATACCTGACAAAGAGTCTACACTGCAGAAAGCCTAGCAAACCAGTGATCTTCCAGCCTGTGCTTGACAAAGACGTTGTCCAGCTGGCAAGGGCGAGAGAGCCAGACACCCTCAGAGACAGCCCAGGCTCCTCGGGGAAAGGCCTAATTGTTAGTAGCCTCCTTTGGCCGTCACGGCCCACTACTGACGTCCATTGAGCTTGCGGTCCACTTACATCCCCAGAACCTTTTCAGGCAAGCTGCTCTCTCCACGTGCTTCGCTTTACTTTTGAAATCCATTTCTTGAACCCTTCTCTGTTAAACGTTTCCCTACTAGATCTCATTTTTGATTCAGGCCAGCAGGCTAATCTGTCAGGGTTTGGGGGATCTTGTATTGCCTAGGTTGTGTGCCGCCTCTCCTCAGTGTGGGCTGTTGCCACCTTTGAGATGTAGACCCTCTGCACCCTTCTCTGAGTCAGGGACAAAAACAAGGTTGAACAACATTAGGACCAGGCGCAGATGCTCGTGCTCTGGGGCCCTCTTCTGAGCTGAGAGGGAAACATTAAGGGCGCCCCTTGGAGGCACATTGTCATTTGGACTGCCTTCTCGTCCACAGCAATGACTCGAGGTTCTCTAGACAGACATCTCTGGGGGATTCCCGACCTCCCATGTCAGCTAAGCAACCCATCAAAAAGACCCAGGGTTGGCCTGAGATGACCTTGTTTTTTTTTAAGCCATACCTTCTGTCTTAGAATAGATACTCAGCATTGATTCCAAGGCAGAAGAGCCATAAGGCCTAGGCAGTGGGGATTAAGTGGCTTGTCTAGGGTCATATAGCTAGAAAGTATCTTAGACTAGATTTGAACCCAGGTCCTTTAGTCTCTAGGCCTGGCTCTAACCACTGAGTCTCCCTAGCCATTGTGCAACCTATTCTTTTTTAAAAAACCCTCACCTTCCATCTTGGAGTCGGCTCTAAGGCAGAAGAGCGGTAAGGGCTAGGCAATGGGGGTCAAGTGACTTGCCCAGGGACACATAGCTCGGAAGTGTCTGAGGCCAGATTTGAACCCTGGACTTCCTGTCTCTAGGCCTGGCTCTCCATCCACTGAACTACCCAGCTGCCCCCTGTGCAACCTATTCTTGGTACCGCTCTCCAGACTCTTTGGGATCATATCTTCCTTTCCCAGATGTTCACTTATTATTTAAAATTGTGTTCTGGAATTATGCTAGGAATCAAAGTTATGCTCCCCATTGATCTGTGATTTTTAGATTCTGTTGTTCCTTCTTTGAAAACAAGCACGTTGCCCTTTTTTCAGTCCCGAGGCACTTCTTCCCTCAGCAGGCTTCTGGATGCTACCATAGTGGCTCACCAGCCGTCTCCACTACTTCTTTCACTCTAAGGACGGAGGTGACTTTTTCATCGAGGCAGCCAGGGAAGGGCTCTCTGCCTTATCCTGCATCTCAGCATCCCTGTCGCCATCTTTGATCTTCCATTCCCAGGGCAAGATGGCCTAAAAATGGAGAAGCACAATAAGAATGTGGCATCTCTACCTTCTCCTGGTTTCTGGCTATTTTTACTCTGTCCATTCCTTGGTTCTTTGCTTGTCCTTGATGTGCCTCTTGCCACCCTTGGCTCATTTGGGGCCTTCATGCTCTTGACATTCTTTTTCTGGAATCACACCACGCATTGTCTTCATCCTCCACTGCCTGCCCTTGCTTCCACCTTCTGTGCAGATCTTTTAGGATAATAGCTTGGGGAGCCCTCTTTGCATCATCCTTGCCAGTCTCTTCAAACAGTTCCCATTGGAATGTCATTCTTCAGTGGCTCATCCTCCAGGCAATCTTCCTCTGCAGAATATGGCTTCTCCTTCCTTTGGAATCGATTCTCCAAAAGCCTAGGGAGAGAGAAGTCAGATTATTCTTCACTTTCTTCTCTGTCACAAACTCTGGGAGAGCTCACTGCCGTTCTTCTCCTCTGCCCAGGATTCCAGGCAGGTTTTCCTAGGAAGTCTCCCTTTAAGTGAGCCGCCAGCAAATAAGGATCAGAAGGGTCTTTTCAGGAGACAGTTGATCAATTATTTAATGTGAGGAACAAGGCAAGACCAAGTAAGTGCTTTTCTAGGTGGGGCCCACCAAGCAGTAATGTTGACCAAAAGCGCCTTTCTTGGCCATTGCTGCTGTTCTTTGGTTTTTCCAGAAAGAGTAGAGGACGTTCTTTACTCAGCACCCTCTTGTCTGTCCATTTCTGGTTGCTCTTCCGTTCTGTAAATTAACCTTAAGTGTGCGGTCCCTTCGGCCTTGAGTGGGCATGAAATGTGTAAGCACTGTCGGGACCAGAAATCACATCCGTCTTCTCAGGAAAAAGGGAGACCAAGAAAAGCTTTGATGTTGCTCTGACTTTGGGCCAGAGAGGCTCCTTGAGTCAAGGGTTCTCTCCAGGATTTTGTAGATTCTCACCCTGTTACCCACCCACTGCTTTCAAAAAGCTTGGGGAACACTGCAGGGGATTTTAACAGAAATCTTCTCATATCCTGAGAAATCAAGAATAACTGTGTTTTTTATTCAAATGATTAGAAAACTTAGCACCAAGAATTGAAGAAGCTCTGAGAAAGTGACCCACCTTCAAGGTCTCTTTGTGAGATTTTTGGTCTCCTTCCTGCTTTTTCTCCTGTTTCTGGGTTTAAATGAAAGTGAAGGGAGAGCTCAGGCCTTGGAGTCAGGAAACCCTGGGGTCACACTGTGTCTCAGACTTCACCTTCCGGGCCTCAGTTTCCTCTCTCGTTACAGGTGAAGAGGATGGTCTACGTGGCCTCCAAAGTTCCTTCCAGATTAGATCCAGGAGACAAAGAGGCCTCCTGGGGAGGACTCTGGTTTGGGAAGCCAGAGGTAGCTCAGTTCTCCCTCAAGCCAGAATGTTGACCTCTGGCCTCAGTTATCTCATCTCTGAAATGAAAGGATTTCGCCATAATATCCCTGAGGGCTTCCAGTGCCAGATCCAGTGACCAGTGAACCCTGCCACCAAGTGGGAGCCTGCACTCAGAATTCAGACCCTGTAAATCTTCTGCCTTTTATGAAAGCGAACCTCCTCCAGGGCTACCATTAGCCAGCCCAGTGCCCATGCTCTCCTTTTCTTTGGCGACTTCGTCTCCCTATCTTGTCCAGGCTGGAATTGTGGGGACCCCTCATGAGCCAGTCCCCCCCAGACATAAGGCTGTTACTCTATTAGCTAGAGAGCAGAGGTCAGAGCCTGGGGTGGTTTGGGAACCCTTGTTGGCATCACTATTTGGAAAATACTCTTTTCTTGCCTTTTTTGAGGAAAGATATGAGTGGGAGAATTGCAGACTGAAAGCAGCAGGGAGCAGGAAAGAAAGCAATCTACCCAGAGTCTATGGCATAACTGGAAATACTGCAAAGCCAGCTGGCCTGAGTGTGGCAGAGAAAGTGGCTTTAGTCCAGAAGCTTTTAGGTCAACAAGAAGCCCCTGATTGTCCAGTGAGAGCAGGAGGTCACAGTTCCAACTTGCAGTGGAGGGAAGAGTTTTATTCTAGTTCATATTTTGTGAGCCTTTAAAAAAATGGATCATATTTTTCCTAAGTGAGGACAATACTTTGTAAATTGAAGAGTGTTCTTTCCTCGTGAGCCATCACTTAATGTCACAGCCTTCCTTCAGGCAGAAGTACACAGCCCATCACCCCCTCAATCAGCTCTGGGAGAGCAAGGACTCCCTGTTCAGCTGTGGATGGATAGATGGATGGAAGGATGGATGGAAGGATGGGTGGATGGATGGAAGGATGGACAGATGGATGGAAAGAAGGTTGGGTGATGGATGGATGGATGGATGGAAGGATGGAAGGAAGGAAGGATGGATGGATGGATGGATGGAAGGAAGGATGGATGGATGGATGGATGGATGGATGGATGGATGGATGGATGGAAAGAAGGTTGGATGATGCATGGATGCATGGATGGATGGAAGGATGGATGGATAGAAGGAAGAATGGATGGATGGATGGAAAGATGGATAGATGGATAGAAGGAAGAATGGATGGATGGACGGAAGGATGGATAGATGGATGGATGGATGGAAGGAAGGATCAAAGGATCTCTGGCCCTGAGCTCAGTGTCTTCTTGTCCATGGTGGGCAGGAAGAGCCTGACTCATCTGCTCTCTCTGACTCTCTATGTGACCTTGGGACAGTCTCTATTCCCCAATATGTAAACTGAGGGGAGGGAGACTGAGTCCTCTCAGAGGTCCCTTCCCTCTCTTGTCATACTTCTCTTTAATGAATGAATGGATTGAATATTGAAGTTACTAGGATATGACAGACTTAGAGGCAGAATGGTCCTTAGCCAAGCTTATCCAGACCAGTCACTCTTGTCTGCTCTCTGACTCCACGAGTAAGCTGAGGCTAGAGAGAAGCATTTCCCCCTGGACATGCTTCCAGGAGGTAGGGGATCCTCAGACTCCAACACAGAGCCTTCTCTCTGCTCTTTTCTTCCATCTTCTGAGGAGGGGGCAGGGATGCGCCCTGGAAAGTTCCTGTTTGCTTTGTGTTCATATGCGCCTGTTTTCTTCTTTCTTTTCCTCCTAGGTGAATGGGGGCATTGAGAACACCTTAGAGAAGGAGGTGATGCAGTATGACTACTATTCTTCTTATTTTGACATATTTGTGAGTATTTCCCCAGGCTGTGCCTCTTGGTTGATGCAGTCGCAGTCGGAAGGCGGATGCTCTGGGCTCCCCCCTTCTTGCTGCCCTTTGCCCTTGGGTGAGAGACAAAAATCACCTCCACGCTGGCCCCTGGCATCACTGGTCTCCTTCTCTTTGGACCTGTCACCTCCCAGCCCTTAACCAGCTGGGAAGTAGCCAGTGGAGGAATGGAGCCCTTGAACCCAGGGCAGTCTGGCTGGGTCTTCCTTTGGGAATGAGCCTTTAGGTGGCACTTTGTGCTAAATATCATCTTATTTAATCCTCAGCAACCCTGAGAGGTAGGTTCTGTGATTAGCCCATTTTACTGTTGAGGAAATTGAGGCAAATAGTGTTCAACTGACTTGGCCAGGGTCATGGAACTAGTAAATATCCAAGGATGGATTTGAACTCAGGCCTAGTTCTGACTTCAGGCCAGGCACTCTGCCCTCTACCACCAAGCCGCCCCATATCAGTATCAATATTATGTAGGAGAGGCCGTGCCAGTATCCCAAGGGATGGTGCAGCCACTTATTTCTTGGATAAATCCTAGGCAGAGAAGTGCTTATCCGTGGGAGACGACCTGCAGCAGGCTGGCCCTGGCCGTCCCTTCACCCCTGGGCTCCGTCCGGCTCTGTGTGACCAGCCGAGTGCTGACCTGGGAGTCTGTGGGTGACCCGGGGCCATGGCACCCCTGCTGCCTCAATTTCCTCGTGAATAAAATGAGACGGTCTCAGATTTCCGGGGCTCTAAGGCAGCAGCCAGATGCCTAGTGTCAGAGGCACTTGTTTTGTCCATTAAAACGATTCTTTCCTCCTTTCCTCTGTGAAACAGCTCCTGGCCGTTTTCCGATTTAAAGTGTTAATCCTGGCATACGCAGTGTGCAGGCTGCGCCACTGGTGGGCCGTAGCGGTGAGTGCCCTCCTCGCTTCGGGGCCCTTGTTATTAGCTGAGAGGCCCTCCTGCCCCTGAGGAATGCTGGCAGGGATGGGGGGCCCCACGCCGTTTCTGGGCTCTCCAGCGCAGATGTTCAGAGCCGGGTTTGCCCTTCAGGTGCTTCCTTCTTCCTCTGTCCATCTCAGGCCAAAGGGGTCCCTTCAGACTCCTGACAAGTGAATTATTGACCAGGGGACACCCCACCTCCCCCCTGGTGCTGTGCATCCCTTGGAGGATGAGGGGATGAACCTTTTTTTTTTTTAATTTAAATATTTTATTTTTTTAGAGAAAATTTCCATGGTTACATGATTCTTGTTTTTACTTTCGAGGGGATGAATCTTGGAGCCTTCTCTAAGGCTGCCCCTCATCCTGTGTGCGGCTTGGCCAGCCAGAGGAGTTTGCTGTCTTCTCCCTCGCTAGGCTGGGCACTCCGGAGAACACCACTGGCTGGTTTCTGCCTGTCTTTGTATCTCCCACCCTTAGCACAGTGCCTGGCACACAGGGGGTGTCTAATCAGTGCCTGGGGACGGGACAGAGTGGTGTTCCTGGCAGACAGCATGCAGGGGCAATGTAGGTCCTCGTAGGCCTGTAAGCTTTAAGACTTGCAAAGGGCTTTAGATATGATCTTATTTGGTCCTACGACAACCCCCAGAGGGCATCCGATGCTCTTATTATCCCCGTTTTACAGATGAGAGAACTGAGGCTTAGAGGTGGCATTTGAACTTGGGTCCTCTGCCTTTGTTCCACTCTGCCATCTGGCCACACGGCCTCCAGCCTCTCTTCCAGCTTCAGTGTAGGATCCGGGGCTCCTGCTCCTGGTCTCTGACCCTGAGGAAGTGAAGGCACCCCCTAATCACACTTACCCATCTCTAAATGAATCTCCTCCATCTCTGAACCCTGACAAACGGTAGGGAAATAGAGGGACAGAGAGTTTGCTAAACCCTTAGGAGAGGCCGGGCCTGGGGCTCAGACACAAGAACATGAGGTGGTCCCTCTCCTCAGGGGGGTTCCAGTCTATCAGGGGCCCGGAGCATCCAGAGACTCAGGAAAGCCAGAAAGTGGGGGAAAGGGGAGGAGGGAGGTGGAGGGAGCCCCTCGGGGCACCGGTGGGCTTTGGGGGTGAAGGCTGCTCCCTGAGGCCTTTGGCTGGCTTTTGCTCAGGTGTCTGAGTCCTAAATGGCCTGAATAAAGAACGCTTCGATGGACGTTTAAGTAGCTTTGTCCATCTTCAAGAATTCAAGGGATCAGGCCGGAGAAGGGATTCCCCCTGCTGTGCCCCTCCACACGGTGGCCCTCCAGCCCTCTTCCCTCTGCCCAATGAGAGCTATCTGGGGTCTCTGGGGTGGGAATGTGGGATTGTACGCCTGGGGGTCCGGGGGGCCCTCTGTTCCCTCTCGGTGTCTCTGGGCTCAGGAGCTGGTAGGGGTCTCCCTCCTCACTTAGCTCAGGCTCGTTGCCCCGCTGTTATGTGGGCTTCATGGTTTCAAGCCTCTGAATTGACCCGCTCCGGCGTTTCTCTCTCAGTTGACGACAGCTGTGACGAGTGCCTTCTTACTAGCAAAAGTCATCCTCTCCAAGGTATGTGCTCGCCCTGCGCCCCCGCGTCCCCCGCGTCCCCCTCCGGCTGCAGGCGCCGGCACCAGCGGCTCACCCCGGGCCTCCCCCTTTGTTTTTCAGCTCTTCTCTCAGGGGGCTTTCGGGTATGTTCTGCCCATCATCTCCTTCATCCTGGCCTGGATCGAAACCTGGTTTCTGGATTTCAAAGTGTTGCCACAAGAAGCAGAGGAAGAGACGAGTAAGCTGTCCTTCGTGTGGGGGGCAGGGGGAGCCCCACGCAGGGCCCTGGGAGGCTGCTGGGAAGGGAGAAGGGGGGCACCGCGGCTGGCAGAAACTGGGCTCGCCTTCATTCGTTCATTCATTTCTTCATTCTGGAGAGGGCAGAGCCCACTGCCAGGGAGTACAGGAGGGTTCTTAGAGCTTGGACCCCGATAGGAACGATGGACCCGCATCCGTAGATGTGCTAATAGATTTGGGTGTCGTAGAAAGAAACCTGGAAGTGCGTTTCTGTTCCAGAATAGGTCAGATCATGTGCTAATTAACGGCCAATTTAATTAGATATCAGAGAATATCAATAATAAATTAGCACAAATAAGAACGGCATGAAAGTAATTTAAGTCATTTTCATTTAAATTCATCGTTACAAGATGATATCACGATGCAGACGCGATTCTGGTACCCTCTAGGAGTTGGGGGCTTCGGGGCTCCTCTTCATGCACCCCAACAGACTGGGGGGAAGCCGCGCTGGAGGGGCAGGGGCTCTGGCACCCCGCAGGACGGACCTCCTCGCATCTGTTGGCTAATTGCCTTCGGCCAGGCTAGCGTGGCGGGAAGGGCAGGGGATGCTGGGAGAAACAGCAGCAGAGGCCTGGCCCTTGGGGCTGCGGGGGGACGCCGTGCCCCAGGAGCTGGCATGGCAGCAGGGGACGTGGGCAAAGCAGAGATGGCTTTCAGCTGCTGGGCAGGAGATGGAGAGGAGGCAGCGAGGCAGGCCTTGAGGACCGAAGAGGATTGCATGGGGCTGAGAGGAGGCTTGAGGATTTCTGGCTTTGGGGAGGGAAGGAGAGTTCTGCAGAAGGGGTTGGAAGTGAATGCTGGGTTCTGATTTACCGAGTGACCTTGGGCAAGTCACATAATCTCTGCCTGCCTCGGTTTCTTCATCTGTCAAATAGAGATGATAAGGGCACCTGCCTAGCATGGTGGTTGTGAGGATCAAATGAGAGGATACACATCAAATGCTCTGTCAACCTTAAAGCGCGCTCAATGCTCAGGATTCTTGGCTGTTGTTAGAGAGGGCAGGGGGCATCCGGAAGAGCCCCCTGCACACTGTGGCTGGAACTCAGGTGGGGAGAGAAGTCTTGTATCGTATCCTATTCCTTGTATTCGTTACATTAGGAATCATGTCACGCTGCTGGATAGAACATTTCAGGGGGCCGCGTCTGGCCTGCCGATGTTTGCCCATCACTGCTCTAGGAGATTTGTGTGATCGACTTTAGGGGACTCTCCCTCCCTTGTGTGCCACTCCTTCCCACATTTGCTTTTGTCCAGTTCTCAGATTCTTTTCCTCTTTCCCCTCAATTATGTAATCAGTTAAAAGCCCCTTCCTCTTCTCTCTCTGCTTGTCTTCTGGCTAGTTTGTTTAACTCTCTGTTCCTTGTTCTGAGAAGGATTTCTTTTTCTTTTGTAGTTTTCCCCCTTTCTGTCTGTGCTTTGTTCTTTTGTTGTTGTTGTGTCTCACTCTTAGGTATCAGTTCTTGGAGGAGATAAATTAGACAGAAGGACTGCCCTGTGGCAGACATTTCCTTGTGTCCTTCCTTGGGCAGTGCATACGGACGGCCTGCCCTGGGATCCTTTTTTCTCATTTGCCAGGACTTCTTTCGGGGTCCAGGCGCTCCCATCCTTCTGGACATCAGTTGTTCTGATGCCTCTTCTTTAAGGCGGGAGACCAGCTATGGCGGCAAAGCCGTGTCCCAGAGGTGGTGTCTGCACCAGCTCCCTGCAGGCTCAACACACACGGTCCCTGCCTCCCATCATGGACCGTCTCTGCCCAGCCTGGTCATGTTCTTCAGGGGGATCCCCTTCCAGCACAGAAGAAATTTTCTTCTTTTCTCTTCTTTCTGTCCCTTCCTTTCACTCCTTATCCTTTTTTTTTTTTTTTTTTTTTTTTTTTTTTTTTTTTTTTTTGGTAAGTCATCTTCCTGAGAGAGCACAGGAAGGTTTTTCGCTTGGTTGTTTGCCATCGCCTTAAGAAGTCATCACGCCTTCCTCTCTACCTTTCTTCCTCCTCTTTCTCCCTTTCTGGCCCCTCCCATTCTGCAGTTCGTTCCCACTAAGAAAATGTGATCTTGACTCTAGCAGCATGTTGGGAAATTTAGTTCCTGAAGCAACAGCCACATTCTTCCATTGCATATTCCCACTTTTACCTTTGTCTCCTTGACTGCCTTTGAAGAAGTCTCTTAATTTTCCCTCTTGTCATCTCATTGTTATTGTTTTAATCCTTATAGGAAGTTTTCTTTTTTAGAGTTTTTCTTCCTTTTTTCTTTTTCTTTTTTCCCCTGGAGTAATTTGTTTTATTAATTCCTGTCACCTGGGGTATTTGTGGAGATACTCGATGCCCATCAAGTTTTCTTTCTAATAAACCTTCAAGTACCTTTCTCTTACTGAATGCCATTTCCCTGCTTAGATGTGGAGGCATGTCATGTTGCATTGTCTCCAGAATACAGTCTGTCCCTTTCTGCCATTTCTGGGGGATACAGAGTCATCTTGGGTTGCTGATTTCTTTTCTTTGATATCTGAAGGCCTTTCCTTTCTCTTGGTGGCTTGTGGAATTTGTTGTTTGTCACTGAAATTGTTCATTTTAATCGCTCTGTGTCTCGGAGTCGCCTAGCCTAGGTTTGTTCGCCCCTCACTCCGTCATGCCATGAAATCTGTAGGTTTTGCAGTTGGCACTTTGTATTCTATGTTCAGAAGTTCTGAGCAGTTTTTTGGTGGAGCGCCCCGTCGTCCCCCACAACATGCCGGGCTCCTGCCCCTGTTCCCTCTGGCAGAGCAAGGCGGCGCCAGGCTGCCAGCTCGGGCCTCCACCAGAAAGAGCAAGCATTGCCTCATGAAGGGTCTCTGCGTCTTAGATCACAGACACATCTACAGTCACTTCTCTGGGAGAGGTTGGAGAGACGGCAGAGATCGTGTCTGGCGTCTCCTGGAAGGCCCAGCTGGGATCGTCCAAGGAAGAAGCTTCGTTTGAAGAGGAAGGAGCCCTATGGAGTACCCAGCCTTGGGGCAGAGCCAGGGACCTCTGATGCCAAGAGGGCCGGGCAGAGGAGAGTAATAGTAAGAAAAACAAGAGCTCGTATTTGTGCAGTGTTTAAAAAATCTCCTGCGCCATCCCAACAGCCTTGGGATGGAGGCGACGTCATTGTCCCTCTTTTACAGCTAAGGAAACTGAGGCTGAAAGAGGCGAACCATGACTTGCCCAGGGTCCTCAAGCTACTCCCAAGTGTCACTGGCCTTCCCAGTGCAAATCGGCATTCTCTCCCAGCAGCCTTTACCAGGAGCATGAGGAGGAGAGAGTGTTCCAAAGTGCGGGGGCAGCCGCCGCCGTTCATCAAGGGATTCTGGTTTTGGGGGGCGGTGGGGGGAGGGGGAGAGCCAGAAGCCAGATTGTCTTGATGGGAGGATTGTGGCTTAGAGGACGTGGAGGCAGCGAGTATGGATATCGATATCTGTAGAATTGTGGCCATTAAGGACGGCTCGAGGACGGGGTCTTTTTGGCCTTTTGCCATTTGTTTTAAGCATCCTTTTTAGACCTTTTAGGGAAAAGAGTCCTCAGGAGGGTGCCTGAGAGAGAGGCTGAAGGATGGAGCAGACCCTGGGCCTGAGGACAGACGTAGGTGGGCTTGGAAGGAGGACGATTTGCGTTTCTTCTCAGAGGACGGGACGGAGCAGTAGGCGCTGCCCCTCTGCTTCCCTGAGCTCGGGGCAGCCCTCCAGCCTGAATTTCTTCATCTTCCCTTCTTTCTGCCGTCCTCCCCCTCCCCCCCCCCCAGAGGGACGGACTGGGATGGGCCAAGATGGACTGAGAGGGAGCGGACGTGGGGGCCTGAGATCAGCTGAGCCTGAGATACCAGAAAGCCAGGCAGTGGCGCCATGGCAGCAGGGTTGGCCTGGAGGACCGAGGAAGGCCAGAACGGCCGAGGCGGACGTTAGCTGGGCAGGGCGGCAGAATGACGAGGGACGGGAGGGCAGAACAAATTCTTTGAAGTGGCCGAGTGAGGACAACAGTGACAAAAACCCGGGAGAGAGCAGTTAGAAATGGAGGTCAAGAGGAGCCTCTCCAGAGGTGTGGGGGGGCATAGAGGGGGGCCAGGCCGCAGTGGGCCGGTGGTGATGGGGGCCCGAGTGCGAGGATGCGCGGAGGCAGCAGGCACGTTGGGAGGAGGAGGAGAGAGGCCGGATGGCGTGTAGGAAGAGGCTGCCACAAGGGGCTTCCAGCCCAGAGAATCCCTGGAGAGGCTTGAGGAGGACAAGAGGCTGCCATTGACCGGCCTTAGGGTCAGGGTGGGAGCCCTTGATTAGGCCTTCGGGGTGACGGAGCCTTCACAGAGCCTTCACGGTCCTGCCACAAAGGGCCTGGTGTGCTCGGGGGCTTCCCCGGTCTGCCTGCAGATGGGAAGAGCAGTCGGACAGGCTGAGATCCCGAGGGCTGCCCGGACACCGGGCTTCCTCCTCACGTGGCGTCCCCCGACCAAGCTAGTAAATGGATTATTGGGTTATCTGTTTTCTGCCCAAAGTCCTCTCAGAGAAAGGCCGGGTGTGTGAAGAGCATTCGTCAGCCAATGAAAGTCTTGGTGTTTTTAGCCCAAGCTGTCCCTTTGGACAATTTTTCTGTCAGTGCCTACTTGGTGCTTAAAGGCCTTCACAGCCTGGCTTCGGCCCTCCCTCCCGGCCTTATTGGCCACCGCTGACAGCCCTTTGTTGGCTGGTCTTCCGGCTGCTGCCCCTTCCATGTCCAGCCTTTGCCCAGGCCGTCCCTTCTCTTCGCCCACCTTGTAGAATCCCTCTTTTCCTGCAGGGCTTCCCCAGGCCCCCCTCCAGCTGCTAGAGCCTCCCCAGATGGTCGGCCAAGCCTGCTCCCCCTTTCTCTTAGTGTCCCCAACACAGACCTGCTGTCTTGGGATCTATCTGGAGGCACGATGCGGCCGTCAGAGCAGCTCCGGGGAAGCGAGCGTCCCTCTTGGTCCTTCTTAGAGAGGCCTCTTCCTGGGTCCCAGACACTCTCACCTTATGCCCGGGCAGCAGTCATAATGGTTCACTTGACGGCTGATGAGAGAAGCTGCAAACCCTGGCATTCCCAGGCCCCCTGGACCCAGAACCAGAGCCCTGGCCCTCCGGCTCTCCAGCCATCCTGGGTGGTTGGCAGCCCTGGAGGGTGGGGGTTTTGGATGGCCTTCGGATGGCTGGGCCTGAGAGGGAAGCAGGGGTGTAAAGAAGGCCTTTTAGCACAGGCAAGGAGCCCAAGGGCACCCCAGGGTGCGAGGCCCGCTGTGGTGAAAAGAACCTCATCGTGTCAGAGACGACATTCCTTAACTGACCGGTGGTGTGGCTGAGGCTAGATTGATGGAGTCCTTCGGCCTCTGCTTCCTGGATCCTTCTTCCCCTCCAGTTAGGACACCAGGCCCAGGCTGTGGGGGCCCCTTCTGGCCAGGACGCATTACGTGCTTAGGAGGGCCGGGAGCCTCGGAGCCCCAGGCTGCACCCCGGGAACACGGCGTCCCACGATGGTAAAGTGAGAGAGGAACGTTCCTGAGCACCCCGAAGAGAGCACGCAGGACTCCCGGGCGCTCCCTGTGCCATTTCCAGGAGATTTCACAGTAAAAGAGTGGAACCAAGGTATAAGGAAGGGCTCCGCGCGGGGGCGAGTCCCCTGGAGAAAGCCAGGATTCAGGCCCGCCGCCTTTCGGGACTTCTGCACTCAGAGTCGTTCCGCGCAGACTCCCCAGCTTGTCCAGCCAGTCAGGCGAGGGAGACGCCGGGGGACAAGACTGGCCGAGAGTCAGAGAAACGGACGACTCGATGGTCTGACCAGATGAAGGCAGGGCTGCAGCAGAGGGGAGGCATCCCTCTCTCAGCCTGGCATTTGGTGATGCCATCCTTGATGCCGGGCACGTGGCAGGCAGCTTGGGGCTTCTGGGGGCTCTCAAAGGCTCCACGAGCTTCCCTGGGGGCATCTCTGGCACCACGATGTCCTTGCTGGAGGCCAGGCCTGGGCAGTAGCTTCTTGCTTGTTCCAGGTCCCCGTTAGTCGCCTTCAAGGCACCTGGTAGGGCTGCTTCAGATGTTTGTCTTCAGGAGGTGCATCGTGTCTGTCCTCTTCTGGTAGGAGCCATTTGTTTGGGGAAGGAAGAGCCCGGCGGCACAGCCCTGGCCTGTATCAGGGCGGGGGCATGGCAGCTGTCATGGCACCGTGGGCCTGTGTGCCAGGCATCTTCCTCCTCCGCGTACCCCTGTCCCCCCAGGGCACACTCATGCCCGGGCTCCTTGTTTTCTAGGACGTCTGCTGGTCCAGGACGCTTCAGAGAGGGCAGCCCTCATACAACCGCCGGGGGGGCTCTCGGACGGCCAGTTCTATTCTCCACCTGAATCAGAAGCAGGTAAGATCGGGCGTCTGGGTGGTGTGGTTGCCTCCCTTCTGCCCCCCATCTGCTCTTGAGGGGGACCTCAGCCCTTCTGTCAGCTCTGGATGCTCTCGGGCCCCCCAAGGAGGGAAGGAGGGGGCTCTGGCCCCACCCAAACCCTCTTGGTAGGTTCCTGAGGGGTTCTGGCTGGGCTAAGGCTCAGGGTTCCAGGGGACTTGGGAGGAGGCCACTTGTCCAGCCTGACTTGGGTGGGAGAAACCCCAGGGTTCAGCTTGGCCTCGGGGAGCCCCGGGGGCCACCTGGGCTTTGCTCCTGCTGCCACCTGGTGGAATTGGGGAGCATTTGTGGTACTGGGGGAGGCAGCCAGGTGAACGAATTCCACAGTTCTTGGTCCTCCCTGCCTCTGGAGTTCGCAGGCCAGGAAACATGATCAGAGGGAACTGGACGTTCTCATTGGCAGTCTGGAGAGGCCGCCTGGCTGTCCTCGGGCTCTCGGTGCCGGTGCAGCCTCGCCGGGGAGCCGGAGCGCCAGGTTCTCCAGCGAGGGGCCGCCCCGCCCCTGAGGGACCGATTCGGGGCACTCTAGTTAAGTGAAACAGCCCCAGGCTGGGAGAAGGCGACGCTGTGGGAAACTCAGGGGGCTTTTTCACCAAAGCCACAGCACATGCCTCTTCTGATCCTCCGTGTGACGTGAGCCCCGGACAGAGGGGACGAGCTCAGCTCTTGTGATCGGACAGGCTGGACGGGCTCTTTTTCCTGCTGGGTTTCAGAGACTATAGGAAGCCTTCAGCCCCGAGAGAGAGACCCTTGGGCAGGGGGGAGGAGTGGGGAGTGTTGTGCCCTGGCATGGAAACTTCATAGAGTTGTGGCATGATGGGACCCTGGTCTGACAGCTGCGAGGCACCAGCCCATGGCCATGGAAATGAATTCATCTCCCCCAGCTCAGCATCCCTCTGACCTGAGCCTTCTCAGGCTGCTCCTGGGGAAACAGTCTGTGCCCCGCGGTGTGGACCTTCCAGGGCAGTCTCAAGCCCTGTCATGGCAGCCCTGTGAGTGGAGGGGCTGCTGGGTTTTCTTTGGAGGAGCCCCCAGGTGCTGGAAAATGCCCCCTGGGTTTGGGGGACGAGGCATTTGTCAGAGGCCAGACGAGATGAGCATCACCAAACAGGCTCTAATGCTGGGGGCCGGTGGTGTTCCCTTAAAGACCAGCATTCAGAGCAGAGCCCGAGACTCTCTGGGACAGCATCTGGGACACGGCTTGCCCTCGCTGCGTGCTGTGCAGATTCTTTTAAACCCCAACTTCGTATCAAAGATGCCAGCTCTGAGCCGAGGCCCAGGACTCTCAGCCACCCTTTCTCCTTGGTGGCCCCTGGCCCCACCGCCCAGCAGGCATCACGAAGGGCCAGAGCCGGGGCAGTGGCTCCCGAGGGTGCCTCCTGACCTGCCTCCTCAGGACAAGGCAGCCTGTGGAGCTGGCAGAAACTGGTTTCATTGGGACAAATGTGTGCGGCGACCCAGACAGAGATGTAGGCAGCTTGCGTGAGCCCCCCGTGAGCCCCCGTGAGCCCATGGAGGCTGAGGAGGAGAGGGCGGGCCGGGGAGATGCTCATCATCAGATCTCGGTCTTGGAGCTCCTTCTGGCTCCCCAGGGAAGCTGGGCCTGCCCTCACCCGCCTTTCCATGTGATGGTTCAGTCCAAGCTGGGCTTTCTCTCCGGCCTCTCGTTGTCATGGTGTATCTCCCCACGGACCTTGGGACAGAGGAGAAGAGAGGAAGGCGAGGGACGTCCAGCAAAACCCCGGCCCCTCCGTGGCCCCACTCGTCCCCTCCAGACGGAACGGAAGGCCACCTTGGCATCCTGGTGAATCTAGTGAAGCCCTGAGTGCCAGGGCAGACCGAAGCAATGCTGGGAATCCCGAGCTCATGGGCCCTCCAGGGCAGCACAGAGCTGAGAACTAGGTGGGGGTGGACCCTTGGAGAGGGGACAGGGATGGCCAAGCCTAGGCACATGGGGGAGACTCAGATGAGCAGATGGCCACGGGGAGAAGGAAACCGGGGAGAAAGACCAGGAGCAGCACAGCCCCTCCGGGCCAGGCCTGGGCGGACAAGGTGCAGAGGCCATCATCACTTCCTTTTCTCGTTACTAAAACTTCCTGAGCCTCTGTTTTTCCATCTGTAAAATGGGGGTAATCCTAGCCCTTGACTCCCAGGGACAGGGCGAGACTCCATCGGTGAAGCGCAGCGCGTTACAGACCTAAAGCTCTGTGTAGGTGCAGCCCACCTGCGGCCCCCCCCCCCGGACTTCCCGCTCTTTTCCCGGCCCCCCGGGGGGGGGGCTCTTCATGCTCTTCCTCTCCCCTCTCTTTCCTGTCTCCCGTGCAGGTTCTGACGAGGAATCTGAGGAAAAACAGGACAGCGAGAAGCCGGTCCTGTCGCTGTGAAAGTAAGTGTTGGAAAGGGGGGGAACCCCGAGGGCCAGCGGGCCGCCCCGCTTAGCTTCCCTCCCAGTAGACCTTCTTCTCCGGAGCAAGGCCCCTCGGCCCCCCACCCCCATCCCCCTGTAGTCCGTCACGAAGGACGATTCCCGGCCCTCCCGGCTGACGCTCTCCTTCCTGGTGCCTTTGCAGTGTGAAAGCCTGCGTGCCGGCTGGACGGCTCCGGAGGACCACGTGACCACGCACTGACCCTGCCCACCTGCTAATCAAGAATTAATTTATTGTCCTCCCCGCCCCCTCCGCGGGTCAGCCCGCCCTCCCGGGGCTGGCGAGGCCACGCCCCGCGTCTCCGCCCCCTTGTCCACCTCTGCGGTCGGTCCAGTCGAGTCTCCCCTTCTGGCGGATGGTTCCGTCTGTCTTGTGGGTTTACTTTGTATTTCTTTTTTAAAGACGCGCCCCGCGTGTTCGTCCACCCGCGTGTGAGCCCTTTGTACAGTCCTGACACGTGAATAAAAGGCAGCCCGCCAGCCCCGGCCGCTTCCCTTCTGTCCCGCGCCGCCTTCTCAGCCGGGGCCACGGGGAGGGGGTCGAGGGGGCGCCGATGTCCCGTGGGAGCACAGCCCCCTTCTCCGGGGCTCGTCGACTCTGGTCTGAGCCGGGGCCCATTGGGGTGCCCGAGCTGGGCCTGGAACTCGGCTCTTCCCGATTCTGGCACCAGCCGCCCCCTCTGCGTCTCTTCTCGGCCATCTCCCTGCCTTAGAGCGGTGACCCAATGGGGGATCCCGGGGGGGGGGGGGCGCTTCTGCGCCTTCTCCCTTTCTTGGCCGCCTGCCCATTTCTCATCCCACACAGGCGAGGCTCTCCTTAAATTCACTCGCTGCCGTGCTCCTCCCTCTTCTAGCGGGCTCGCTGGTCACTGCTGGAGCTCCCCAGAGGGTCAGAAAAGGGACTCAGGGCCCTCCCCAAGGCCAGCCTGACCCCGCAGAGGGGAGAGCCAAAGGCGCCCGCCGGCATGTGAGTGTGAGCGCTTTGTGAGTGAGGGGGCCGTGTGGGTGCCCACGTGTGTACCCGAGTGTCAGGGCGCCTGTACGTGTTTCTGTGTGTCCCCCTGTGTGAGGGGGCCGTGTGGGTGCCAGTCCCAAGACACACAGAGGGGAAGAGCTTGGCCCGGGGCGCCATGGCCCACGCGTGTGCCCCCTCTCTGCCCTTCAGCGGGTGCAGATAGAACGGCGGATGCTTGTTGAGCCGCGTGGCCAAAGGAAGGGGGAAGCTGGCAGTCAGTAAGCGCGAGGCCTGGCCCCGCCGATGCCCAGCATGCGGCTCTGAGAATCTCTCAGGTGCCCATCGGCTTGGGTTTAATATTCATTCAGCGACCCCTGCGGGCTTCTCCTGTGCCAGGAGGCCTCGGGGAGGCAGACAGAGCTGGGGGAGCGTCTCCGGGCAGGCCGACGTGGAGGGGCCGGAAAGGCTTCCTGGAGGCCGTGCTGAGGGCTCTCATCAGACCGCCAGGCACCTGGGCCTCCCTATTCTTAGCACCCCGGGGGCACAGAAGGGAGAGGCCGTCCTACAAGCGGGGAGGAAGCCACCTGCGGTCACCAGGCTCGGCCGGGGCCCGAGAGCCGGGCTGGAGGCTGCCGCTTATCTCCCTTTGAGAGGCGCAGCCTTCGTTGTGGTTTAACTGACTGCTTTGTCACCTCACGTCCGGCCCCCCATCCCACGGCCCCAGCCAGCAGAGGCTGCTCCGACTCGAGCATTTTCCACCAGCCCCCCTCATCGCAGAGACCAACAAAGCCCCAGGAGCCCAACATACACACATCCGCCGCTGCCCTCCGGCCTCCCCAGGAAGCCTCAGTGAACCCCGGTGACAGTGGGGGGCAGGCGGGAGTGTGAGAAAGGAGCCCTTCCCCCTACCTCCCGTGTTTAGAATGAACCCCAAGAAAACAACGTTCATTTTTGCATTTAGCACCATGCCTGGCGCACAGTAGGGGCTTGGTAATTTTGTTAAAAATCCCATCCTAGAACCAATACTAAGGATTGATTCCACGGCCAGAGAGCAGCAAGGGCTAGAAGGTTGGTTGAGGTGAAGTGACTTGCCCAGGGACATACTGCTAGGGAGTGTCCAAGGCCACATTTGAACCCAGGACTTCCTGTCTCCAGGCCTAGTCCTGGACTAGGTCCACTAACCACTGAGCCACCAAGCTGCCCCTTAATAAAGGTTTGTTCATTTGCTGCCTCATAAAGACAGTTCATCAAAGGGGATCTCCCCAAGAAAATGAGAAACGGGCCTCCTCAGGACCACCAGCCAGTGGGTTTCTGATAGATAAAACCATCGTCTTTCTTTTCCACTCTCCCCACCCTCCCTGGCCCCTTTGAGAATAAATGGGAACGTGGGGGGTTTCCATAGGAGGCTCCTCTGTTCCCCCGGCACCCGTGGGATCCTCTCCTCCCGTTCGTTCCTCTTAACCTGCTCATAAAGAGCGCACAGTCCCTTATTACGAAGCGCCCCAAACCAGCGGCTCCAACCCAAGAGACAAGAATTCCAGCTCATCAGTGCTCAATGAGAGGGAGAATGAACAAGGAGGTGAGCCAGGACAGATGGGGGGGGTGGGGCTTCTCCTTCTCTGTCCCTGAGAGCAGCCACGGGGGATGGTTCTCACCTTGCTTACAGCCCGGACCCCAAGGGGTCTAAGGGTCTCCGCATGGACGTTCCCACAAGCATTCTCTACCCCTTTAAGGCTGACGTCAGCCCCTTTCCCACTCTTTATTAGGTTTGTAATCAGGCAGTGCTAGGGCAGAGGAGGACCCCGGTGACCGAGGCCACCCCCCATTATCCAGAGAAGGAAGCCAAGGTCAAAGGAATGGAAGATCTGAACCCCGACCCTGCCACTGCTTGTGTGGCCAAGGGCACGTCTGTAGACCTCAGCCTGTATGATTGAGGATGCCAAGGTCACAGGAACGGGTCTGTGATCCTGAGTGAGTCCTAGAGCACCCCAGGACTTCTACCTCGTACAGCTGTGTGACCTGGGCCAAGTCACTTCCATCTCTGGGTCTTGGTTCCCTGATAGGTAAAACAAGGGTTTCAGCGGAGAACTCTGCTCTAAATCTGGTCCTGGGGCTCACCATGCCTGGCCACTGCCCCTACCTCAGTGTGAGCGTGACTCCACTTTCCCCAAAGTGGGTGGAGATGCAGGCAGCTAGGTGTTGGGTTAACTGACTGGGGAAGATTCTCTCCATCCTCCTGTGGCCTCATGAGGGTCAAAAGCAAAGGCATTTCGAGACTCGGTTCCGTTCCTGGAGACACCAAGATTTTAGGCTGCCTTGGCCAATGGGTTCACGCTCCGCCTGTGACTTCCTCGTGTGCCCCAAGCAAAAGGTCTGTTGCCTCGGCCGCATCCCCCCTTCAAAATGGGGATGGGGGTGACTGCGGTCTGTTTGGCTTTGAGTGAGGCGAGGGCCGGCCTCATTCGTCACCCGCTGGGTTCGGTCCAAGCATCTCTCTGTCTCAGAGAGAAGATCCTCCCTTAACCCGGAGGGAGCCATCTGAAAGCTCCACATCCCTAGATGATACAAGTCTAGCGGGCTCATCCCTTTGGAGCTGGGAGGGAGCGACCATCCGCTTGTCTGAGCCCCTCCTCGTTTGACAAATGAGTAAATGAAGGCCCGATGGTTAAAGTAATTTAGACCTGTGATGGGCAAACTTTAGAGGGGGCCAAAGGAAAGGAAAGGCTCCTCTGTCAGTCTGTTTCTGAGGCAACTCTTTCCAAGTTTCATTGTATTGTATCCTACTCAATGTATTCATCAGATTAGGAATAATGTCCCACAGCTGGATAGAACATTTCAGGGGGCCACATGTGGCCCAGGGCTCTAGTTTGCCCATCACTGATTTAGAGGATCACAAGATGATCAATTTAGAGCATGAAGGAAGCATCAAAGTTGCCTTGTCCAACCCGCTCGCTTTGTAGATGCGGAAACGGAGGCCCAATGAGATTAGGCTCATGCAGTCCTAATCTGGAGCTGGAAGGGACCCAGTAAGCCGTCTAGCTCCCCTCTCATTTCAGAGATGTTAACTGACTTGTCCCAGGTCACCCAGATGGGAAGCAGCAGAGCTCACTTGACTCCATTCCAAAGCAGGCGCCATTTTGAAAGGAAGCCCATCCTCATTGCAGTTTCCTAATAGGAACTTAAAAAAATGCAAAGAAACCCCTAGATTTTGGAGGGAGGAAAACTGTATCCTAATGAGATTAAATCTACCCTGCTCTTCTTTAGATTTGATCTCATTACCACAATCCTAAAGCTGGGGACTTCCACGTCAATGAAAGAAGCCACCAATGGAGCTGAGCAACTTGTTGGTAGAGTGGATAGAGGGTTAGACCTGGAAAAAGGAGGACCATGGTTCAAATTCTACCTGAAAAACTTCTTAGCTGTGTGACTCTGAGCAAGTCACTTATCCACTTTCTACCTTGGTTTCCTACTTGTAAAAGAGGGATGATAATAATAACCACACCTACCTCACAGGGTTGTTAGGATAAATTGAGATGATACACGTTTGCTCTTATTACTCTTATTAGCTCCTTTAGGCCTCGGTCCAGGTGTAATGCTGTGATCAGGCTGGCAAAAGGCCAGTTTGCCAGACTTGGAGTTGTCCCCCTACCCTATATATTCTGCAATCCACTGACCCTGGCCCCCTCGATGTTCTTCCTTCGAGACCCTCCATCTCCAGACCAGCCATTTTCTCTGGCCCTGTCCCTTGCCTAGAATGCAGTCCCTCCTCATTCTTTCAACCTACAGTAAAATCCCACCTTCTCCAAAAAGCTTTTCCTGATCCCTCTTAATTCTAGTGCCTTCCCTCCAAGATTCTCTCCCACTTCTGTCTTCTTTGTCCATAATGGTCTCCCCCCCCGGAATGTGAGCTTCTCCAGGAAGACTGTTTTCCCCTTTGTATCCTCAGCACTTGGCACGGTGGCTGGCACAGAGTAGGCATTGAATATATATTCACTGATTGTATGACTCACTCTTTGACTCCCGGCTTTCTAGCTGTCACCCTTTGGAAACGGATAAGAAAAGCCCCTCCCTTGTTCCCCTGGCAGTGCCCAGAGGAGACTGAGTCATTGGACACCAAATGAGCGGGCACCCTGATTGATACAGATGAGCAAGAGGAAGAAAACCCACCGCGAGGGGCCATTGCAGCCAACTGCCAGCTCTGATTTCTCCCTGAACACCGTACAGGAAAGAGTGGTAGGCTTGGACGTAGCAAGACATGAGTTCAAACTCCACCTCTGCCACTTCCTAGCAGTGAGGAAGTCATTGATATTCTGGGAGTCTTTGTTTCTTCATCTAATTCTATGTGGTTTTTTTTGTTTATGTATATAATCTTAAAAAAACTTATTATTGTTATATTTTTATTTTTATATTTTATATATTTTGTATATTTATATTTTCTTTTTGTATTTTATGTTATTTTATATACTTTTACATTATTCATATTAATTTATATGATTTATTTTTATATTTATGTCTATAAACTTCATGTAATTTATATATATTTGCTTTTTTATTTAACAGCAAAACCCCCAAACCTGCTGGTTTTGAAAAGGAACAAATGTAAGCAGCTATTTTTGCTCAGTCCTTTAAACAATGAGTATTTTTCTTCTCAAATTGCAGTGGGTTATCCCCGTAATGCCTCCCTTGCTGGGCTGTTGTGAGACTCCAAGGCTATTATAATGTGTGTCGAGTGCTGCACGCACCTGAAAAGCTCCACAGAGGTGAGCTCCCATCATCTCCCCATTAGAGATCTTCTGGCAAGGTCACACTAAAAGCACTGACACAGAAAGGAGGGAGCTTCAGTGGTTTTTATTGGGGGAAGGTCCCTCAGGAAGAGGGGGACATCGGTATCTAAAGCAAAGCACCCAAACGACCTGCTTCTCACAACCTGAGGTTTCTTGTTTGTCCAGCAGAGTAGAAGAGCCTGATTTGCATTTTACAAGTTACAGCAAATGCCAGTGCTAAGTAAATGAGAAATGATGAGAGCTGAGGAGATGACCACTGTCCACCTCGTGCAGAAGACAAAATGGAAGGTGTAGACCAACCCTCCCGGAGGGCCCCTCAGCATGCCTACTTTGCCTTTGGGCTCCTGTCCATTGTCTTCTGGTACAGGAAGAAGAGGATAAAGATGAAGTAGGTGATACTCTTCACAAGCAGGAGGGTGTAGGTGTAATAGGCTGACATGTTGGCAAAATGCAGCTCCTCGAGACCTAAAAGGAGAGAGCCTGGTTAGTGCTGCATGGCCTTTTGAGGGACAGAAGAGCAAGGCTCTGGGAGCAGAAGCTGGAGAACCTGGGCTTCCGGCAGGGACAGCACTGAAAATGAAAATGAGCCCCAAAGGAGATGGAGAGAGCAAGGAGCGTATTGTATTTTCTCAGGACTTTTCTGTATGATATAATTTCCCAGCACTCCCCCGGGAGCTTCCAACAGCATAATAATAATAAATAACATTTACAGCATGGACTATGTATGTTTGCGTATGCTTATGTACATATATATGTATAGATAGATACATACATATATGTATATATATAACTAGTTATTTATTATTATTAGTAGTAGTAATAGTAGTAATACTGAATTAGGTCATGCTCCCAGATCTGCTAGAGAATTAATTCTGAGGTGGAAAGGTCTCAGAAGCCACCTAGGCCAACTCTTACTTGAACAAAAATCCCTAATACATCAGAGGTTCTTAACCAAGAGGCCATGAACTTAACTTTAAAAAATCGATAACTGCATTTCAATAAAATTGGTTTCCTTTGTAACCCAGCCTCAGATACTTATTAGCTGTATGACCCTGATCAAGTCACTTAACCTCTGTCTATCTCACTTTCTTCATCTGTGGTTGTAAGGTCCAAATGAGATAATAATTATAAAATGCTTAGCACAACACCTGGTGCATTATTATTATTATTTATTTTATTCTTTAAAAAATATGATTCTGAGAAGGGGCCCCTAGGCTCGCCAGCCTGCCCAAGGAGACCAGGACCCTAAAATGGTTAAGAACCCTTGATCTGCATCATTCTCACCAAACAGCAACACAGGCTTTGCCTGAAGACTCCCAGTGAAGGTGAACCCACTGCCTCCCAATGAGAAAATACTCCAGACAATCTAAACTTTTGCTTCTCGGAGCCCGTAAGTTAGACAGGACACAGGTGATGAGCAAAGAGCCCTGATCCAAGGTTTGAAGACCTCAAGTTTCCTCTGAACTTAACAGCTTTATGACCCCAGCTACCTCTAACTCTTCTGAACCTTAGTTTCTATGTCCATAAAATGGGAATAATGATTGAATTATTGCAAGAAAAGCCCAATGTCTATCAGAAATCTACAAAGCACTATGGAAATGTAAGTTATCCTCCTCAGAGACACGGAGAAGTTGCACATGCCCTTAAGACAGATTTTTCCAGAGCTGGCATGGGAGGGGGGTTCTTTTCTGCATGAAAGAACTATGGTTCAGGGCAGAGGCATCAAGCTGGTGGCCCATAGCCCACAACACTTCCCAGTGCCTCCCAAACCAGGTTAAAAGAGAATTGAGAACTAAATGAAGATTCCATGAAATGTAGATGAGGTGGCATTTTAAAACTAAGTCACTATGTAGCCCGCAGGGGTTCCCCATGTCCATTTGAGTTTGACTCCACAGGTCTTGGGGTTTAAGGAAGACGGCGCTGCAAGTGAGAAGCTTTCATTTCTGGGGCTGGTCTTGCCAGGTCTCTAGCTGGTGACCATGCCCAGGGCTTCAGCCGGCTTCTTCCTCATCTCTCATCGGGGGCTTTCTTATCTCCTGGAGATTTTTGTGGGGACCTCTCTGGACTAAAGCTTGGAAAACCCATTGGAAAGCTAAAAGTACAGTAGGAATGGGGGGCATTTCTGTGGCTCTCATCAGCAGTCCGCTCCAGATCGTAGCTAGAGGGATGCCCCCACCAAGAACTAAACAAGGCCCTCGTGCTTGTGCAGACAGCCCACGTTGGCCAAAAGCTTCATTTGGCCCTGAGCCCATTTCTGTGGAAACTCATTCTGTGATGGTGCTGCATGGCTTGATCCCATCCTGTTACTGGACCTGTTTCTTCAACTGGAAAATGAGGGTTTGGGCTCGACTGACCCCTCAAGTCCCTTCCAGTCCTAAACGTCTATGACTTACCTGATGTGACAAATTGGTAAATGGTGGAATGGATAGGACTCCTTCCTTATTTTTTTACATTAGATTTAGATCTGGGAGGGACCCGTTAGGTATCCTGTAGCCCAGGGGTCGGCAACCTTTTTGGCTGTGAGAGCCATGAACGCCACATTTTTAAAATGTAATTTCGTGAGAGCCGTGCAGTGCTCACAGTGCTGCTCCTGTAACAGTGCCTGGAAAAAAATGGACTTTATGGCTCCTGCAGAAAGAGCCACATCTGGCCCTCAAAAGAGCCAGAGATGGCTCGAGAGAGAGCCAGACGTTGCCGACCCCTGCTCTAGCCTGTCCTCTCCCTCGGTTACAGATGAGGAAACAGCGAATGAGTACTTTCTGAAAAACAACCTTGTGAGAAAAGGTGTTATTATCCTCATTATACAGATGAGGAAACTGAGCCACTTGACCAGCATCCAGTGAGTGTCCAGGCTATGAATGAAGGTGCGCTTTTTCTGCCTGCAAGCCCAATATTTCCTCCACTGAGCTCATTTTTTGCAGATGAGGAAGCTGAGTCTCAGAGGCCTTCGGTGCACTGGCCATCATTCCGCACCATTAGCGAGCATGGCTGACCAAGACCTCGGGATCCTCAGAAAAAGGTCTGGGATGGATTCCTTCCTAGCAAGCACCTCTCCTAGTTCTCCTCAATCCCAAACTTCCAAGCTTTTGGACCCCTGAAGCCTGAACCTCCAGGTCTGTCCAGCCGGATGGCGACAGGGGGGAGGTGCCTTTCCATGGACAAACCAGCCATCCCAGATTCCCAGCAGGCAGGATTGGCGTCTTTCTTTGGACTCTGGGAAGCTTCCGCTCCTCCCCCAATCTTTGCAAGTCAAATATTGAATTGAACCTGAGTCAAAAATACCATCGGCTTGGAAAAGGTGCTCATGGGAAGCTTACCTTTAGCCTTCCTTTGAGTATCCTCGCAGGCTCCTGAAGGAGACTCTTTGGAGAAAACTAGAAGAAGGAGAGAAACCAGAGCTTTTCATTTTGTATCAGGCAGGCTTGGCCGCAGAGAGACACCCAGCCATCCAGAGGAAGCTACGGAGGCTGCCGGCCAGAGGCTTGGCTTGTCGTCATTAGTGCCTTTCCTATTCCCATTCATTCGTTCTTTGTACCCGCTGCCGTGGCTGGTTTTCAGCACATGGGAGTAGTGAGGTACCAGCAGGAAACAGCTTATCCCAGACAAAGCACTATCTCCTCCAGGGACCTTGTGTGCTTAGCTGAATGCGTAGCTGTTCTGACTACTTGAACCAAAGAAAATTCATTTCTTTAGAGAACGGTAGTCAGTCAATCAATAAACATTTATTAAGTGCCTAATGTATACCAAGCACTGCTGTGTGGACAGTCGGAACACCTAGTCCAGCCAGAGTCAAGAAGACTCATCTTCCCGAGTTCAGACGTGACCTCAGACGCTTACGAGCTGTGTGACCCTGGACAGTTAACCTTGTTTTTAAAAATACGTGTATTTTAGTAGAGTCGCTTTCCTCTGTAATTCTACATTGTTCATTTTATGCACTTGACAACATTGTTTTGAGAAGGGGTCACTGGGTAGCCAGGGGGGCCGTGAATAAAAAAACGAGAAGCCCAGGGATGTGACCCACTCTTTTACAGGCAAAGAAGCCAAGGCCCAGACAAACAAGGCCACAAAGGACAGAACCCAGATCTGAGCCTGAGTTCCCCGAATTCAAAGCTCGCCTCCTTCCCATCACACCTACTGTGCGTACCTCCTGGGTGCAGATAGGATTTTGTATCGCCACACTTGGAAAGTGGGGAGCGCGAGGCTGCCAAGAAGGAGGGAGAAATGGCAAAAGGAAGCCATGGGCCAGGCCCCAGTCACGTTGACAAAGTCAAAACCAAAGCCGGTGCTTGAGTCGGTTACGTACCGAGCTTGGGCTCAACCACTTTGACCAACTTCGGCCAAACATGAATTTCCCCTGAATTGCTCTATTGAACAGGAAGTTTCTCGTGACCTTTTTCTCAGCCAATTCACCGAAGTGACAAGCGAGACGCTCTCGAGAACAATCTGTCTTCGGTTAGTCTGGACGTGTCCAGTAAAAGCAGCTCCCTTTATCGGGCCTTTCATTTCTTTATGGTTTCCTTGTTGGTTTTGAAATGCACGTCTAAGGGGGGAAAAACCTTCCCCCGTGAAAGCCAGAGCAGGCAACCCATGCAAAAGATGACTCACCGGAACCCTCAAGAGCCGTGCAAGCGCTGAGCCAGGCTTTGGGGAAATGGCCAATCCTGTCCCTCTCCTTTCCTGGTATCGACCCTGAGCCCTCCGCCTCTGGCCCTTCTCCGAGGCTCATGGGCTGTGTCTATACAAAGAGAGCCATTGGGCTCAAGCTCTCCACTACTGGGTAACTAGACAAAATGGAACTGCTTCGGGTCGCCACGAGCTCTCCCTGTCCCGGGCACCAGAGACAGAGAGGCCCAAGTGAAAGGAGGCTTCCCTCTCCAGGAACTTCTCATTTAGCTGAGAAGCAACAGTGAAAACTGCCATTTTGTATCTGAAGCCAAATCAACGCCCAGTTTGGCACATCTCCACCACTGGGGAATTAATTGGCCAGTTCGAACTGATGGGAGATAATGTGTGATCCGCACCCCGTGGACTCACAGGGCTCTGCCTTCGCCTGTCCCCCAAAGCTCACTAAAACCCAACGGGGAGGGCAGAATCCTGGCCCCGCTGGTTTGATGTGAGAGCCTTTCGTTGAGCACACAGGCCACATCCCGGGAACCGTACATGTCTCTGCTTTTCTCTTAGTGGTGGGGCAGGATGGAAGATGAAGACGAATGTTAAAAGCAGGGGGGAAGCCTTAGATGTGCTCATGGACAGAAAGCAAGGAACAAAGAGCTTGCTTTGACCCAGCACTCTGGTTCACCCATGTCTGGCAGTGTAACTGGCCCAATTCTGTCTGGTCCATTCAGTCTGATTCCTGACGGGGCAATTCAGTCCTAACGATCAGGTGGCTTTTCTGTAGATCTGCTTTATTTACTCTCTTTCTCTCTTTTCATCTATATGTGTGTCTTTCTCACTCGCTTTCTCCATATCTCTTCTCTGTTTCTCTCTCTGTCTTTCCCCCCTCTCCCTTTCCACCTTCCTCTCTCATCTCTTCCCTGCCTCTGCCTCCCCATCTCTCTTTCTGTTTCCATGTCTCTCCCCCTTTCTCTTTCTTTCCTCTTCTCTGTTCTTCTCTGTCTCTTTTCCTCCCTCTCTCTTTTTTTCTCTCTTACTTCCCCAGTTAAAATCTGCATGTCCAGTGCTTAGATGTGCTTGGCATACAGTAAGCATTTAATACATGTTTGATCCTGAATTGACTTTGGGAGGCTGGGCAGGACTTTTACTGACCTAAGACAGGTTCCTGATCCTGTCGATGGAAGGCCCTTTAAGGAGAGAAGCCGGGGTGGAGAAGTGTCCCCACCCAGGAAGCCTAGGATCTGGGTACATACCTTTTCCCCAGACTGAAGGAATCGACACTTCCTTAGGTTCTGTGCCCAAGTCCTCATGCTGGTAGAAGTAGGTGAGATTTTTCCGCAACACGTCTTCCTTCACTGTCAGCCAGCTGACCTGGGAGTATGAATTTCCACTCCCAGTGATCTGTCCAAACTGGGCATCCAGAGGCTGTGCGTTCCCATCTTCTTTCCAATACGTTTTAACGACATTGGGGAAAAAATCCTCCAGGAGGCAAATGTAGGTCCCCGATTGTTTTTGCTTAATCTCCTCCGAAGTAGGGAGAAAAAATATGGGCTTCGGTGGCTTTTTTTTGAAAGGAGACTCTGGGGAGAAAACAGGAGAACACAAAAAAGATGATTATCAGAAAATTAAAAGGCTAATACGGGGCAAGGCAATGGCAGTCCTGAACTTCAGGACTGTTGGGGACTAGGAGAGATGCCTCTCCGGCTCTGCAGGGATATCAACTTTGCACTCACCAAATTTTGGAGTTGAGTGTAACACTGGAAAAAAGATTCCCTCCATACCACACCCAGATGGTCATCCAGCCATTGGTTAAAGATATCCACTGAGGCGGGAGCCACTACTTTTTTTTTTTTTTTTTTTTTTTTTAACCCTTAGAGCAGCAAGGTCTAAACAATGGAGGTTAAGTGACTTGCCTAGGGCCACACAGCTAGGAAGTATTGGAAGGCCAAATTTTTGAACCCAGGGCTCCCATCTCCAGGCCTGGCTCTCTCTCTCCACTGAGCCTCCTAGTCGCCCCCTGAGCCACTGCTTCTGGGAGCAGCTCTTTACTTGGAGGCACTTGGGGATGCCTTGTAATGTTAGGAACAACTCTCTTATAATGAGCAGAAATTTAGCTCATTCCAACCTAGTTCTGCTCTCTTAGGTCAAACAGCAAAACAGGATAAAGCCAGCCCTCTTCCAAGTGGCTAAAAGCCCCTAAAAACTTTGACCACATTATTTCTGGATATTCGACAGTTTTGAAGCTACAATGCATTGCGTGGAACATGTGGCCTTCGGGGTGGGAGATAGTATTAAGAATGGCCGCTCTCCGTGAGTTTCTTTTAGACGTTCCACTAGATTGTTTTCCTCTGGGTCATGCTGAGGATCCAGCTTTCTCTCTATTGACCTGCTTCGAATGCCACCTGATTTCGTTGGTTTTATACAGTATCTAATGCTTAGAAAATTTTTAACAGAGGACATGATGCTGTTGTCAAAGGGAATTTCACATCAGTGTTCATGGAAGTGAATCAGACGGGAATTTTTGCCTTTGCACGTGAGCCCAGAGCTGTCAAATTCTCAAGAATTCTGGTCCATTTCAAGGTTTACGTCTTGTCTTGATTTTTCACCAGAAAGTCATTACTTACACGGGAATATATTCTGCCGAACTCTTACTAAAGCAGCGGTTATACTTTAAATTTGAAAAGCGAACCTATGATCCATTGCCTGCAGAAGGTTCATTCTTAATTTCCAACGTTGACTTCTGTTGCTAAAGGGGCCTTCTTTCTTCTTTCTTTTTTCTTCCTTCTTCCTTCTTCCTTCTTCCTTCTTCCTTCTTCCTTCTTCCTTCTTCTTCTTCTTCTTCTTCTTCTTCTTCTTCTTCTTCTTCTTCTTCTTCTTCTTCTTCT
>NC_058130.1:8935552-8946824 GCF_016433145.1 Gracilinanus agilis | reverse complement strand
TATTGTCTCATAGGTGGAAGATTGGTAAGGGTGGGCAATGGGGGTCAAGTGACTTGCCCAGGGTCACACAGCTGGGAAGTGGCTGAGGCCGGGTTTGAACCCAGGACCTCCTGTCTCTAGGTCTGGCTCTCAATCCACTGAGCTACCCAGCTGCCCCCTAATAATATATTTTTAAGAATAATTTATCAGGAAGTATTCATGACTGAATTTTTTTTTCTTTTCTAAATCAAATCAGCAAAGGAAGATAATTATCATTCCTTTAGGTCTTGTTAATTAGGGTTCTAGATTTAGAGTTAAAAGGTCCTTCAGCCTAATCATTAACATGAATCATTTAGCCTAAGCCTGCAATTTTATAGGTGAGGAAACTGAGGTTTAACAAGAGAAATGAGTTGCCCAAGGTCACGCGGCAAATAAAAGAAACAGGATTCCCAGTATAGGTTGTCTGACTCCAAATGAAGCCGCCCCTTGTGATTTACACAGAAACAACAAAGCCCTTACTGCTGATTCCTAATCTGACCCATTAAAGTGAATGAGATCCGAAGTCAAACGTGATCATTTTTTCTGCACTCAATGCTATTTTTACTGCTCCTGAGGTTTGAATCTATTTAATGCTAAACACAGCAGCAGCAGCAGCAACAAATGGACCCATTTTTTTTTAATTTTTTTTTTTTAATTTTAAACCCTTAACTTCTGGGTATTGTCTCATAGGTGGAAGATTGATAAGGGTGGGTCATGGGGGTCAAGTGACTTGCCCAGGGTCACACAGCTGGGAAGTGGCTGAGGCTGGGTTTGAACCCAGGACCTCCCGTCTCCAGGCCTGACTCTCCATCCACTGAGCTACCCAGCTGCCCCCAAATGGACCCATTTTCGCAGCCTTCCCCTGACATCAGAGAGTCCTGCCCAATGGAAAGCCATGTGGAAGTCAAAGGAGCTCAGCTCACAAAATGGGCATTTTGCTTTTCACCATCCTCAGTTTTCTTTCATCAGTTTCCTTTGCCCGTATTTCTAAAAGAATGAAAAGCTGCCCTAAAGTGCCCCAGACTCTGTCTGGAGCCGGGGCTTTCCTGGCTGCGCCCGTCCCCTCCAGGACAAAGGGGCCCCCCCTTGCCCGCTCGTTCCAGCCGTCTCCTCACATGTAGCCCCTGGAAAAGAGCCCGATCAGGAGCTGCGGGGCTTGGCTGAGCCTCCCTTTACACCTGCCATTCCTAGAAAGGGAGGGAAGCAGAAGGGGAAGCCTGACCCGCCTTCACCAGACCCTTCAGCTCCCGCCATGGAGCGGCCGGTGCTGGAATCGAGGCCCGCCTGGGCGAGAGGGGCTTTAACAGGGAAGGGAAGGGGGCTCCCTGGCAGCTGGAGGGCCGCCCTGAAGGGGGCCCCGTCTCCAGCCTACACTTCACTGTTCTCTTCACGGCATCCCGCCTGGGTCCCGGGCCCGGCCCTGGCCTGAACAGAACACGGGGAATCCCTCTCGAATGCCCTCTTTTGACTGTTGGGAAGCCTTTAGCGGGTGTGAAGGACATTTCTCGGGCCCTTCCTCACTAGGACGGCATCAGGAGGAGACCCCGGGGAAGTCAGGGGGAGCCGAGGAGCTTGTTTTGGCCCCCGACAGAGGATTTTATCGGGCCGTTTGTGGAAATAAGGCCCGACGACAACGGCGACGGCACAGAAAATCTGCTGCCGAGCCAGCGTGTCCCCTGAGCCGCGGCCATGCCGCGGGCCCGGTTCTCTCGGGAACGAAATGGTTCTGCCTCCCTGGCCAGCTTCAGCCAAAGGGCCTCGGCTGCCCGCTAGGAAGCCGCCCCCCGACTCGCGGCGCCCTTCCTGCTTCCCCAGAGGAATCCAGCTGCGCTTTTCCCCTGGGCTGATGGGAAACACTTACGGGTTACGATGAGCCTCGTCCCCTCGCCGAAGACTTTAACGGGTCCCACCGTGGGGCAGCCAGCCACAAAAAGCCTCTGAGGAGCCCCGGCAGCCAGACACGGGCTCGTCGCTGGGCGGCTTCCCTTTTCTGTCTCTTCTCTGCCAACCTCAGCCACGGCTTCCAGGAGCCTTACTTGTCCGACCCGAACGCTCACAGTGAATCTTTATGCAGTCCTTTCCTTTCCCCCTTTACTCTCTCAATTCTTCCACTCAAAATCCCCATCCGGGCTCCGCAGAGCGTTCCTGCCTGGGCTGCTCGTTGAGCACAATGGCAGCCTCGTTAGGGGCGATGCCCGCTTGTTGTGGAATCTGAAAAACCTTGAAGGCGGAACTTTGCAAACCTTTATCTTTTATGTCAGGAAACCAACACCTGGCGTAGCTCAGAGGCCCAGAGAATAGAGAGCCAGGCCTAGAGACGGGATTTTAAACGTGGGTTCAAATCTGGCCTCAGACACTTCCCAGCGGTGTGACCCTGGACAAGTCACTTAACCCCAATTACGTAGCTCTTACAGCTCTTCTGTCTTAGTCTTGATTCGAAGATGGAAGGTAAGGGTTAAAAAAAGAAAAAGAAAACAGCCATAAAGACGCAGCTGTTAGAGAAGAAAATCAAGCTACACTCTCCTAGCCAATCCCTGGGGTGACCTGGATGGGGCGGCCAGTGCTTATCACCAAATTTCACGCACGTGTCTCGGCTCTCCATTCGGGCATTGGATTGACCCTGAATGTTCCGGAGAATCCTCGGAGTGTAACATTAGCATTTATCCAGGAGAGGAAACTGGGTCTTGGGAGTCCTGGAGTTAGGAGAGACCTTGATTCAAATCCTGCCTGCAAGATGCTAGCCATGTGGCTGCGGGCGAGCCGACCTACCCTGCTGAGACTCAGTTTCCTCCTCTGAATAAATAACAGTAAAGAAGAAGGAGACAAAAAGAAGAAAGAGAGCAAACACAATAGTGTATTTTAAGCGTTTCTCCCAGCTCGTAAATGTTTTCCCTACAAGTGTTTGTTATTTTCGTTTTGCGAGCATGGCGAGCAGGAAGGGATTAGCTGGCCCCATTGCCTTGCTTTCTAGGGGAGGCAGCTGCGACCCAGAGAGCAGTTCCGTGACTTGCCCCACAAGGGCTGTCCTTCGGATACAGCTTCTCTGAACAGAAACTGCCTTTTCAAGATTTGGTTCAGGGGGCAGCTGGGTGGCTCAGTGGATGGAGAGTCAGGCCTAGAGAGGGGAGGTCCTGGGTTCAAATCCGGCCCCAGACACTTCCCAGCTGGGTGACCCTGGGCAAGTCACTTGACCCCCATGGCCCACTCTTCCACCTAGGAGCTAATACACAGAATTAAGGGTTTAAAAAAATGTAAAAAGAATAAATAAATAAATAAAAAGATTTGGTTCAGCATTTCCACGCCGGACCCCATCCAAGCTTCAGGGCGCACAGCTTGGCGGCCTGGCTGTCGTGGAACATACCTGTCACAACGAGTCTGGTTCCAGAGCCAAATACGTGTTCTGAGACACGCCGTCTGAGCCCTTTACAAAATCTCCAACCCTGAGAGCCTCTGAAGACGTCCAGCTTCCCAGGAGGCTCCTGGAGCTGCCCTCTGCTCCTTCGTGTCTGCTTTAGTGAGCTGTTGTCAGTGTGTGGCCTGGGATCCCTGGGGGTCCCCACGGCTGTTTCAGGGGGTCACAGAGTCAGAACTCTTACTAAGATGTTCTCATTTCCGAAAGGCCGGATGATCGCAGAACCCTCAAGTGAGATGAATGCAGAATCCTCCATCACTTTAGGAATGTCGTGGTTCCGGGAATGGCTGGAAGGAGAGGGCGGCTCTGGCTTTATCCCTTCATTGTCGCCCACCCCAAGCTCGTCTCTTGCACTGAAGGGAGATCCGGGCTCTCAAAGTGAACGTTCCTTCTCTTACTGCCTCGTCGGCATGTCTAAGGAAGCTGCCTTTCTCTTCCCTCGTGGCCTAGACGACCCACCCATGGCGTTTGGGGGTTGTGATGGGCCTGAGCAAGGTAGAAGGCCAGATAAACCCACGATGCATCACTTGACAGATAAGCTGGAATGAAACCCTCCGATGGGACATGTGTGACTACACGCCTGAACAGCCTAACCCCAGCCTGCGCAGCCTTCCCCCACCTGAGCCCCTCATTCACAGGGGAGGCTCCCTCTCTGTGCAGCCCAGGAGCTCGGAGCTCATCTCCGACTTCTCCTTAGTCGCCAGGCACGAATCACTTAGAATGGAAACCCGGCGAGGGCAGCTACTCCTTTTGTGTGTGTTCTCAGCTCCTGGCACACTGCTTGGCCCGTAAGGAGCCTTCAAGTGGTTTGGGGGCGAATGATGCTGCTTTGGGAGTTAAGTATAAAGATAACCGAACAAGCGGCCGGATGGAGCGGGAAATGAGTGATGCCGGGGGAGACCGTTTGAGTGTGTGACCGAGTGGCCAGCGAGCTGAAAAGAAGGGGCCGGCGGGCTCCCTCGGGGGTCCAAAGACCTTGAATGGAGAGTCATGCAAATTTGCATACGCAAAAATGAATCACGGAAGCCCCAAAGTCCAATTGATTATAGCAAAGACAACGAACCGAGATTCAAATCCGATCTAGTTTCTAATTGGAGGAAAGTTTCAGGGCTTTCCACGTTGGGAAGGGGAAGGAGTGAGTTTCAGGGGGCTCAATTCATAAAATGAAGAGGTGCTGATTCATCACGTCCATCTGCGTGCTGAGACAACAGATCACTTAATCTAGTCTCTCATAAGTGAGGAGCAGAATGGAAGGGAGTCCAGGTGGCGGCCCAACATGGCGTCTGTGTTCCCAAGAGAGAATCTGGTCGGTCTTACTGATTCTTAGATAGAAGGTGAGAGTTTCAAACAAGATTCCATTAGAGGGGTGACTACTAGGACAGCATCCCCCCAGGGGAACAGTAAAAATGCCCCCCCCCCCCGGCTCTTTTCCGAGTTTCTGAGATCATCTTTAAAAGCAGGAGCTCGGCTTCTCTCCCTACTCGGAAGAGACGGACGTTTGCATTTCCCTTCTTTTCCCTTTCCAGGGTGAAGGAGACCCATTAAAAAAATTCGGAATAAGAAAACCAACATCAATTATTTCCATTAACAATAGCTCACATTGAAATAGTGCATTCTGGAGTTTTGTACGTACATTAGCTCAGGTGATCCTCACAATCACCTTGGAAGTAAGTGTTACTACTACCACTACTACTACTACCACCACCACCACTACTGCTACCACCACCACCGCTACTACTCCTACTACCACTACTACTACCACCACCACCACCACCACCACTACTACTACCACCACCACCACCACCACCACCACCACTACTACTACCACCACCACCACCGCTACTCCTACTACCACTACTACTACCACCACTACTGCTACTACTCCTACTACCACTACTACTATTACTACCACCACTGCTACTACTACAATAACATTTCACAGGTGAGGACACTGAGGTGCAGAGAGATTAGGTGACTTACTCAGGGTCACCCAATTATTTGGTGTCAGGTGGGATTCGGGTCTCCCTGAGTCCAAGGCTAATATTCAAGCATTTTATCTTTTCACCCGAGTCTATTGACAGCCTTGAAGGCTGGATTTTCACTTGCCTGTCTAGGAGCTTGAGGGAATGAAGGGAATGAAGTCTGATTCCGGTTCTTGCCTGGGCACAGCCCTGAGCCAACGGCACAGAGAAGCTGTGGCAGGGGCCAAGATCCTCCATGGAGAAGGGATTTACTCGCTCCGCTCATTGCATTCAGAACCCTCCATTTTGCTTTCCAGGGTGGGGCGTCCGCAGCCTCCACAGATCAGCAGGGAGTCCGGCTGGGCTTGGTCAGAGCCCCCTGCTTAGTCTCAGTTGAGTTGGGAGCTCTGCAGAAACGCTGAGAAAGAGAAAGCGTGGCCGCAGCGGCTCTGTGTCTCGCGACTACCGTGCTCTCTAGAAAACAAAGGGATTGGGCTACATGGCCTTTTTTCTGATTCTAAGAACCGGCCCACCGAAGATCAGTTAAATAGGAAAAGAATTCGATTGAGGGGCCAAGTGACCTGGCATTTGGTTTTGCCTCCGTGGTATAACTTTGAGGCAAGCCATATTCCCTTGGCAGCTCAGTGTAGACAGAGCCCCGGACGGGGCAGGAGTCAGGACAGACTGGGATTTGAATTTTGCTTCCAGGACTATGTGACCTTAGATAAGTCTCTTCCCCTCCTTGAGCCTCAGTTCTCTCCCCTGTAAAATGTGGATAATAATGGCTGCCTTCTTTATTTCATGGTGGTGTGGTAGAGCTCAAATAAGGTGACTCTAAAGCACTTTGTAAGCATATGCTGTTATTAGGATTATTTTATTAGAGAAATTATATCATACTGAATAGAGAGCTGGGGGATCTTCCGAAATGAGAGGACCTGGGTTCAAGTCTCACCTCTGACACTTCTGACTGTGTGACCCTGGATAAGCCACTGAACCACTGGGTGCCCCAGACAATTGTCTAAATTCCAGAATAGGTTCTGGATCTGCATTAATAGCCATGAAAAGCATTAACCGGCAGCTCCCTGTACAAAGGTGATCCCAGGGATTGTCCAACCAAACTCTCATCCCTATTATTATTGAACTAGCCACATGGATCTCACCAGAAGCTGAAAGCCCAGCCCGACATCACATGGAATTCCTGCAGAAAGGAGCTGCCAAGGAGCCCCGGACTTACCCATGACGACGAGTTTAGTCCCTGAGCCAAAGTCCTTCTTGCCGAATCCACGATGCTACAGTGCTTAACAGAAACTTCTCCCCCCTCCCAGCAGAGGGCGGCTTTCTGGGCATTTGGGTACCAGATTCTCCATGGAAGGATCGCCTTTACTCGTGTGGCCTTCACTAGTTTTCTGTTTCTTTGCGTTAACCGGCAGAAAGCTCTACTTCCTAGTTAGCTAAAGCCTTCACTCGGGTGCCTCTCATTTGCCGATAAAGACGCCTCTATCCATGCCTACCCATGAACCTACGAGACAAAGCCAGGGCTTGAATCCAGTTCCCCAGTCTGCCAAACCAGAGTTTTCCCATTATGTCACAGTGCTTGTCTCACATAGGTAGCAAATGCGAAAGCCATAATTCGCACCCAGGTCTCTTGATCTCAGCTATTTTTGAAACATAAACACATCTCACTGCCAAAATATTATCCTAGTATTATCCTTGTTTTACATTTGAGGAACAAAGTAATAATGGGTGACAGGTGGGATTTGAACTCATGTCTTCTTGGCTCTGAATGGCCAGGAAGCACAGTGGATAGAGTACCAGGTCTAGAGACAGGAAGAATTGAATTCCAATCTGGGCTCAGACACCTCCTGGTTGTATAACACTGGACAAGTCACTGAACTCTTTTACCTCAGTTTCCTCATTTGTAAAATGGGCTGGAGAAGGGAATGGCAGCCCATTCGAGTATCTTTGCCAAGAAAATGCCAAACGAGGTCACAAAGAGTCAGACATGGCTGAAAACGACTGAAAAATAATAGCAACAACGGCTTTTTGTTCCAAGGCGGATCCTCTCCCCACTCTACTAGGCTGCCTTTCTACCCACGATTCCACGGTGCCCTGTGAGAAGAGCTCCCTCCTACCACCACAGGCTCTGGTGAGAAAGAAGAGAAACATTTTAGCTTCCTGCTAGAAGATGCTGACCTCGGAAGCCAGGCCACTCAGCACATCTTCCCTCAACTTGCTCCCTCCAAAAGGCAAGTTTGCATCGCCACCTCCCTGAACCCCCATCACCCGGGAGCCGGTTTGCCGTGTCTCTGGCCCTGCGGCAAGTCCAAAGACGATCAGTCACTAGATCATATCACAGCTAGAACGGAAGCGCGTGAAGGCAGGATGCTCCCCTCTTTGTCAATGCCATACTTACAGCAAATTTCACAGGCAAGATTCAAACTCAGACCCTCCTTTCTCTGACCAGCATCCTTTCCATCCTCCTCCAATCTCTCTCTGAATCTGAACTTTACTCGGTAGGCCGCGGAGAGCCACTGAAGATTCTTGTGCAGTAGCATGACCTTCAGGGGAACGACATCTAAGCCTGAGGAAGGCTAGCCTGGCTGCCGGGTGAAGAGTGACTTCAAGGTGGGGGAAGGAGGAGAAGGAGGTAACCAGTCTGGAAGCTGTTCGTGGTGGGCCAGGCTATAGAACAACGATTCCTACAAGGTTGGTCACCATCGGGTTAGAGAGGAAGCTAGGAATGGAAGGGAGACTGAAAGGCTCCTTTGGTTGTGTTAAGTGGATTGATTAGCCACAAGTCAGTTGGCTAAATATCTTTTTCTACTCAACTGAACTGGTGGTTAGATCAAAGTCATCCATTTAAGATTGGCTGCCTAGTTCATTTGAAGCGGCCATGGCAATTTTCAGCATACACAGGATCATAGATTTGGAGCTGAAAGTACTATTAGCAGTCACAGAGTTCAAGAAACAGATAAGGAAACTGAGGCACAAAGATATGCAGTAATTGGCCCGGGCTCATAAAACACGAGGCCTCCTGTACTCTCTTTCTTCATGCATTGCTCTCCATTTTATAACCCCCTAAACCAGTGATGGGCAAATTACAACCCATGGCCAGATGCGGCCCCCTGAAATGCTCTATCTGGCCATGCAGCATTATTCCTAATCTGACGAATACAATGAGTAGGATACAATACAATGAAACTTCGAAAGAGTTGCCTTGGAAATAGACTGACAGAGGAGCATTTCCTTTCCTTTGGCCCCCTCTTTAAAGAGTTTGCCCATTGCTGCCCCAAACCCTGATGAGCTCTTGATTCCTTCAGAGCATGCCTGACTTTTTTGAGGATCCGCTTTCTCTCCTTCGTGCTGAAAAGCTTAGACTTAATAGTGTCCCTGTCACAGAATCCGGCTGACCCATCTTTCAATGGAGTGGATTAGAGAGGATCCATCCACACCGAAGTGGCATCATGGAAGATGCAGAAACATTGATAACCCACCTCGTGTGGCCATTTTCATCCACTTTGTCCAGCCCAGGGGAAAATTGGAGGCAGGATGGTCCTGCCATCATGCGTGAGCCCTATTTTCTCTTGGACCCTCAATCATGTGTATCTAAATTCTACACTTTAAGTTTCTGCCATGGATGAGGGGCATCATGGGTGACACAGAGAGGACAGCTATAGCCTCAGCCCTGCTAAAGCTCACCACCATCATCATCATCATCTAAAATGATCAACTTATGATGGGGATATGATTGGGGATGTAGACACTAAACAATAACTCTAGTCCAACAGTCAGTAATATGGAATTAGGTCTTGATCAATGATACATGTAAAACCCAGTGGAGTTGTGTGTCGGCTAAGGGGGTCTTGGGGGGCTGGGGGAGAGGAAAAGAACATGAAACATGTAACTAGGGGGAAATATTCAAAATTTAAAAAATGATCAGCTTAGTGCCACTGCTAAAGTGTTTGATGTTATAATCATGAAAAAACTACCCTCTACAGACAAATGAAAATGCTTGAAGTCACTACACATCAAAATGGTCTGGAGAGAGGAGTTTTCAAAGGGAATAAAGGTTATGATTTATGTAAATTCACACAGACAGTCTCGCACCCATAACATTGGCTAGAAGGCTAAAAGGGGAAATAGCAAATGTTGGCAGGGATGTAGGAAAATGGGACCAGTAACACACTGTTGGTAGAACTGTGAACTGCCCCAGCCATTTTGGAGAGCAATCTGGAATTATGCTGAGAGAATTGGAAAACTGTGCCAACCCTTAATCCCAGCAGTACCACGGCTGTGTCTGCTTCCCAAGGAGATCAGGGAAAAGGGAAAGAACCCGTATATTCCAAAATGGTGATAGCGACTCCCTCTGTGGTTGCAAAGAACTAGAACTTGAGGGGATGCCCATCAGTTGAGGAATGGGTGAACAAATAACGGTTTATGGTTGTGATGGAATACTACTGCGCCGTGAGAAATGACGAGCAGGCTAGCTAAAAAGAAAAAAAAAACTTGGAAAGATCTGCATGAACTCATGAAGAGGGAAACAAGTACAACCAAGAGAACATTATATACAGCTGCAGAATCAATAGCTGAAGAATAACTTGCGAATGTCCACCACCAGAGAAAGAACTGATAAACTAAAACATGAAGGATACAATTTACACAAACTTTTTTTGCCGAGTGATACCTTCTATGGTGCGGGGAGAGGAAGGAAGGGGTGAGCTACCTGGGAATTTTAATGGAACCAACCAACAAATAAATGAATAAAAACTAAAGCTACTCTCTCCTTAGCCCCAGGTGTGTCTGTCTCACACTCCTTTATATCCCTTGTCCACATGTTATTCAAAATCATCAAGTCTCTCTGGATTAATCTGATCTCTTAGGAATGACCAGTCTGTATTGGTATAGTGGAAATACTACTGGACTTGCAGTCAAGGTCTTTGTTTGAGGTTCACTTTTCAGCCACATGACTCTGAGTGAGAACTCTGAACCTCAGTTTTCTCATCTGCCAAAGGAAGGGGTTTGTCTTCATGTCCTCTAGGGCCCCTCTTTAGCACTGAATTCTATGATCTATATATCTGGTAAATGACTGTGGATCCTGTGGACCATGTGGGTTAGGGGTTGGGAGAAGGAGGCTTCACTCCTGAAGCCCAGTGGAGAAAGGAGCTAGCTGACGCTGTTGTTCTGTGAGAAGTCGCTTAATCAGGTTACAAAGTAAAAGTATTTCAAAAGTTGAGATTTGTCAGGGATCTCAGAAGTCACTTAAGCTAGTCCTCTTGTTTTTTAAAGGAAGAAACTAAGGCTCAGAGAGGTGACCTGACTTGTCCAAAATCACTCATATAGTAAATGGCAAAGCCAGAATCCAAATCCAGATTCTGGGCTTTCAAAGCTAAAATTTAAACCCAGATCCTAGGACTCCGAACTCAGAATTCAAACCCAGGTCCTGGCACTGCAAAGAAAGCAGAAAAAAGTACTCACCACTCTGAAGAATTATGAGCTGAGTTCCTTCTCCGAAGTTTTTGACCCAGCCAGTGCTATCACAGTGACTACCTGTTAAACAAAAACATTGTGACCACAACACGACTCTTCCTTGGGCAGGAAGAGAGGCAACACTTCATAGGGCAAGTCCAGAGACTGACTGTTTCTTGGAGTCCAGATGACCGCAAGCAAGTCTTCCTCAGATGGATTGGATGGATTGTACTTTTCTCAATAAATGAGCAAGTTCAGAGCTCATGTGGAGGGAGGGAGGAGAGGAAGGAAGGACAGGTGGGGAGGGAGGGGGGGGAGAGAGAGAGATTGAGAGATTGAGAGAGAGAGAGAGAGATTGAGAGAAAGAGAGAGAGAAAGAGAAAGAGAGAGAGAGAAAGAGAGAGAGAGAGAGAGA
>NC_058130.1:8910421-8935163 GCF_016433145.1 Gracilinanus agilis | reverse complement strand
AGAGAGAGAGAGAGAGAGAGAGAGAGAGAGAGAGAGAGAGAGAGAGAGAGAACTCACATAGAACTTTAACAAAGAGATCACATTTGCTCTTACCAGTAGGCAATGTGGGATGGATGAGGACAAAGAAAGTAGAAGATACTTGGATGATGGGAAAAGATTACATTGTTGTCATTAGATTTAAATACTTCTGTTACCCATCAAGCAAACTTTGAGGTTTCTTAAGTGGTTTGTTCTATCTTCTTCTCATTGTTCTGCCATATGGAAAGATCTACCTGCAACAAAGTTTTATTTTGGGTTTTGTTTATTCAGTAGTTTAACAGTCACTCTAGTGTTCCTTGCTTTCTGGCAGTGGGCTCTTCACCATCTCTGCTCTCACATATGATCAGTTACAAAGCTGTGCTGAGTCCAGTTCCACGGTCCCTTCCCAGCCATCTATCCCTTCCTGACTTCAATGCCATTTGCCACAACCCTAATCTGACTCTCATTCATATTCACAACAGACAGTTGCCTCATTATAGGTCTTTTCGTCTTTACTCTTCCCAAAATGACCTTGTTCAAATTTTGTATGTAAGTGACCGATCAGAATAGTAATGCACAGTCATTGGGCTGACCAAATTGAAGTCTGTTAAAGACAGAAAATTCTCTTCCTTTTTTAAAAATGAGAAATCTTTTGGTGAGAGATTCGAGACTTGGAATTTGTCCCTGTTCTAAATAAAGAAAAGAAAACATTGCTTTATCAAACCAGGGATTCTAACGATTTCTGTATTGATCCTAGTAACATAAAGGAAAACATGCTGCAAAACTTTGGAATTATGATCAAAGTAGTTATCAATCATGACTCTGGGACTGATGATAAGGCATGCCTCCTGCCTTTCATTTGAGAAGTGGTGAAATACTGGCTCAGAGCAAGGCATATGTTGACAAATCAAACACAGCCAGTTTTTCTTAAATTGAATCCCCCCCCCCCTTTTTTTTAATAAGGATCAGTTCTTTTTGGTGAGGAATAGTCATTGGGAAGTATCAGTGATGTCCAAAGTAGAGCATTAGTAAGACTTTTTTTTTTTTTACTTTATAAAGATATTTTGTTTTTACCATTTACATGTAATAACAAATCTCCACATAAATTTTCCAAAGTTATATGATTCAAATTGTGTCCATCCCTCCTTTCCTTCCCACTCCTGGAGTTGGCAAGCAATTCGATCTGGTTTACACATGTATTATCATGCAAAAAATATTTCCATATTGTTCATTTTTATAAGAGAATAATCATGCAAAACCAAAACCCCAAAATAAAAATTCAAATAAACTAAAGTGAAAAATAGCCTGCTTTGATATGCATTTTGATCTTTCTCTGGGGGTGGAGAGCTTTCTTTGTCAGAAGTCCCTCAGAATCGTCCTGGATAATTGTATTGCTGAGAGGTCAGTCTATCCCAGTTGATTATTCCACAACATTGTTATTACTTGTGTACAATGTTCTCCTGGTTCTGTTTATTTCACTCTGCATCAGTTCATGTAGATCTTCCCAGCTCTTTCTGAAATCATCCTATTCATCATTTCTTAGAGTGTATCATCATTATTCCACACTTTTTAAAAAGCCATTTCCTAATTGATGGACATCCCTTCAGTTTCCAATTCTTTGTCACCACAAAAAGAGTATATATATTTACAGATAGGTTCTCCACACACCCCTCCCCTTTTATATCTTTGGGATACAGACCTATTAGTGCTATTACTGGATCAAAGGGTGTGCACTGTTTTATAGCCTTTTGGACATAGTTCCAAATCACCCTCTAGAATGGTTGGGTCAGTTCACAGCTACATCAACAATGAATGTGTCCCAATTTTGCCACATCTCCTCTGACATATCGTGTTCATTTAATGCCATATGGGTCAATCTCATAGGTGTGAAGTGGTTACCTAAGTGTTGTTTTAATTTGCATTTCTCTAGTCAAGAGGGATTTAGATTACTTTTTCATATGGCTATTGATGGCTTTGCTTTCTTATTTTTTAATTTGATTTTTATTTGAATAAGCAATATGAATGGCTTATTCATATCTTTTGACCATCTGTCAATGGGGGAATGGCTTGTATTCTTATAAATTTGACTTAGTGCTCTATACATTTGAGAAATGAGACCTTTATCATAGAATAATAAAAAAGAGAATCACCCCCCCCCCCAATTTGTTGCTTCCCTTCTAATTTTGGTTACATTGATTTTGTTTGTACAAAACATTTTAAATTGAATATAGTCAAAATTATTCATGTTATATCTTATACTGTTCTCTGTCTCTTGTTTGGTCATAAATTCTTCCTTTCTCCATAGCTCTGACAGGTAAACTATTCTATACTCCCCTAATTACTTAATTTTATAGCTAAATCATATACTCATGGTATAGGGTGGGAAATGTTGGTCTATACCTAGTTTCTGCCATACTGTTTTCCAGTGTTCCCAGCAATTGTTCTTGTCAAATAATGAGTTCTTATCCCCAGAGCTGGAATCTTTGGCTTTATCAGACACCAGCTTGCTGAGATCATTTGCCCCTCATCTAGTCCACTGATCCAGGAATCTACTTCCAAGCCAGTAAATCAGATGGTTTTGCCGATTACTGCTTCATAGTAGACATCTGGCACAGCCAGGCCACCATCCTTAGTAAAATATATTTTAATTTTAAAAAGAAATGAGTATTCAAAACATTATTTTAATTCATTCATTTGGTCTATCAGAAGCATTTTAAAAGCATTTCCTATGGTCCAGGCACTGTGCTAAGTGCTAGGAATATTCATTTTAAAAAAGAAAAGAGGGAAAAGTCATGGTCTCTACCCTCAAGGAGCTCACAGCCTAACAGAGGGACAGTATTCAAATAATGACCTTCACATGCCATACACACAGTGTAAAGGGGAGGCTATCTAAGAAGGAAAGTTGGGGGAACCGTTCAGACAGAAGCCAATGAACATTCACTAAGTAGCGACTTTGTGCCAGCCACTGTGCTAAGCAAACCACTTGGGACAAACAAACTTTATACGGGATTCCTAGGAAATAACACACAGAAGGAAAGCACTAAAATGAAGAGGGGTTGATGAAGGCTTTGGAGAAGATGGGGGTTTAGGTGGCACTTGAATGAAACCAGGGAAGCCAAGAGGCAGAGATTTGGAGGGAGAGCCCTCGAGGCAGGGATGGGGGCAGCCACACCAAATGTCCTGAGTAGGGTTTGGAGTGCTTGTTTAAGGAACATCAAGGAGACCAGTGATGTGCCCCAAACATAAGTGTGGCCATCCTGCACCCCTCTTTAAAAAGCTCCAGTGACTCCCTGTTACCATTAAGATAAAATTAAACCCCCTGTTGGGCATTTAAGACCTGTCATGGCCTGAGTCTAGCCTGCTTCTGCAGACTTATCCCACGTGATCCAACTCATCTTTGGGCACCGGAAAGTCCAGCCAGACTGGCCTCCTTCCTGTTGCTCTCCACACAATATTGATGTCCGATCTCCATGACTTCATGCTAAGTGTCCTCCATGACTCGATGACCCCTGCTCCACCCTACCCCACCCCCAATCCTGACACCTCTTCCTCTAGGACAGTTATAGCAAACCTGTGGCACTGGTGCCAAAGATGGCATGCAGAACACTCTCTATGGGCATGCAGCCACCGTCCTTCCCACCCCTCACCTCCAGAGTTCAATACTAGAAAGGCAGAGCTGCTCCCCTACCCCTCTCCACCACACCTGATGACATTTTTTCACACCCCCCACCCCTCTGCCATGCAGCGCAATGGGAGCGCACAGAGGGTAAGGTGGGCGGCTCACGGGCAGCAGAGCTGGAAGAGAGCAAAGCACTCAGGCCACTCCCCTTCCCCCTCTCCACCGTGCCTGAGGACATTCCTCACTTCACCTGCCCCTCCACCAAGCAGCCCAATGGGAGCACTTTCTCCCTCCCCTGTGTGGGGTAAGGGGTGAGGGCACATCTGGCACTCAGTGTGGGGCAGGCATGGCACGAGGTCCAGGGGGTGAGGCCTGGAACTCCATCTCTAAAAGGTTTGCCATCACTGCTCTAGGAATTCCTAGTATTCTTCAAAGATCCATGCCAACTGTATTGTCCTAGACAGAGGCTCTCATGAATATGTCCCACTCCCAATGCCTCCCACAAACTCCCAACTAGTTTGTATTTCCTTTTTATGAAAGGCATCCTGGAGGAAAGGAGAGAGAGAGAGAGAGAGAGAGAGAGAGAGAGAGAGAGAGAGCTGTCTTCAAAATCAAGAAGACCCCCCCAGTTCAAATCATGCTTCTGACTGACATATGGCATCCTGGACAGGTCATTTAGCCACCCAGTAACCCAGGCAAATCTCTAAGGCTAGATGTTGCAGAGAAGACTCTGAACTTTTTGATAGGAGTTTCCTCATCTGAGAGTTTCTGATAGAAATGAGACCAAAGGGCCAGTCTCTGTCTCATACTCTGTACATATTTCTGATTTTCTTAGTGGTTTGCACACGTTGCCTCCTCCCAGAACATGAGGTCCTTCAGGCAAGAGAGGGCTTTGTTTTGGTTTTGAATCCATAGGACTCCCAATGCCTGGCAGGCACTTTTGATTAACTGGACCTTTGATTTCTTCATCATTGTAGGGGATTCTCAATGAGGAAGACCCTCAGCTAATGTGGATCAAGATATTTTAAAAAGAGAATTACCTGGGACATAGAGAGATGGCTTAGAAGGTGCCTAGTAAATGTCTGTTAATAAATGGAAACTGTGAGAGTTTTTATTATTAGAGAAATGCTTTTATTTATTTATTTTTAAATAATTTTTATTTTTTAGAAAAGTTATCATGGTTACATGATTCATGTTCTTACTTTCCCCCTCCCCCCCTGACTGCCTCCCCCCCAGAAATGCTTTTAAAAGAACAGTTAATGATTTGGGGGGGCCTCGGTTCCTGCAGAGAATACTAGCGGAGCATCTTCTCCAGGAACTTCCTTGATTCTCCCTTGTTTTAGTTGCAACTGTTCCAAAAGGAGAGCATTTAATAGCCTTCTTGTTCATTCAGTGATTCCCAAAGTGGGCGCCACCGCCCCCTGGTGGGTGCTGCAGCGATCCAGGGAGGCGGTGATGGCCACAGGTGCATTTGGGGGTGGTGAATAACTGTAAGGGGGCGGTGATAGTATGTGACAGGGGCACTAAGTCAGATTTTTTTCTGGAAAGGGGGCAGTAGGCCAAAAAAGTTTGGGAACCACCAATTTACATTTTTAACTTTGGTCCACAAAATCCTTAATTTTGCATGAATTTCCCTCCATGAAACCGCCTCGGCTTCAATTGGATGACAGATCTCCCTCCCTCCTACCCCAGCTCCAAGCCTGGGGACATCTCTTTCAGTGATGGAGGTCACATTTTCCCAAGGCTTTTGGTAGGTTCTTGAAGGCATCCATGTCTTGTTCTTCTTTCATCTGTCCCACAGCACTGGACACACTCCACCTGAATCAATACTTGAGATAATGAAAAACCCCCACCTGCACTAGCACCAGCAGCAGCAGCAGCAGCAGCGGCACCATCATTAATGTTGAAAAATAGTATTTCACAAATGGAAGGCATTTCCCAGGATATTTCTTCAACATTCTATCTGAAAAGGCATTCCAGTTACCTCAGAGATCTAAGGAATCAAGAGATGCAACCAATGTCTTCCTTCTTCACATTTCTCTTCTTTTCCATGAGGAATAGTGGATCCAATGACCAACTCTGGGGCACGAGATAAGGCCAGAGGCCCAGACCTGAACTCAAGACTATCTGGGTTCAAATTCTGCCTCGGGCACTTGCTCTCTTGGTGATGCTGGGCAAGTCACTTCATATCTCTTAGTTTCTCAGACTCTGAGAAATGGGAATGCAAAGAGAACCTCTTTCAGAGGGTGCTGGAGAGAGTGAAGAAACGTGATGTAATATGAAACTGTCTGCTAAAAAAAATAGAATGATATAATTTGACTGTTGAGAGGAATCTCAGCAGCTATCTAGTCCAACTCATAAACACAATGGAGACCTTAAAGCCTTCCAGACATGTGAATGATGATGATGGTGATGAAAGGAGATTGGAAGCTCTATGAGTTGGAGCAGGAATGCGGTCAAGTTGAGATAGAGGTCATGTTAAAATGCAGGAAATGCTGCAAGCAGGCTGAGGATGGGAGCCAGAATGGAGGAGGAGGCGGCCCATTTGGAAGAGGATGTGGGGCGGGACCCAATGAGGGCAGGATTCTTGTACGTGGAGTCACTGAGTGTTCATTGCCGTGGTTGGTATTCCCAGCCCGAACAGTAGTAGATGGCTTTATCTTCATGTGTGATGTAGCTTATTGCTAAGGTTGAGGTGCTGCTAGTTCCATCCTTTCCCCCCACAAATTTGTTCTCTTTATCACCTAGTGGTTTTTTGGTGGGGACCATGGTTGATTGAATGGAGAGGAGAAATGTCAAAGGCTGGTTTGGTTTCTGATGGTACCAGTAAATCTTCTCATTGTCAAAACCCCGATCGCTGGACACCTTACAGGTCACGTGTGCTGTTGCGCCCACATATGTGGTGATGGAGCTCTGAGGCTGCTTCAGGTCTATGGCTGCATGTCCAACTGGAAAGAAGAGAAGAGAAGACGGGAGCCATGAGTTTGTCCTTTTGTGAATTTCTTCTGGTTCCCACCTGATCTGAAAAGAGGGAGAAGATAACTCACGGGCACAGAGGGCAGCCACAGCAAGCACGTCGTGGAGACCCATTTTTTCTGTCTGGGCAAGTGGTCAGCCTGAAGAGAAGACAAGGAACCAAGGAGGCTGACCAATGGAGAGAGAAGGTCAGTGGAAAGAGTGGTGGGAGGTGGCCTGTTGAGGTGTCAGCAGAGGAAAGGAGCTGCTCAAAGCCTCATCTGAGGCTCACTGAGTGCATTTGAGCTTTCTAAGAGGAGCAGACCAGGGCTGTCCCCATGGGTGTGGGCCAGGCTTGGTGATGTGAATGGTGATTGGTCTTGCTGTTTCCTTTGCCCCCAGATGAAGGTACTGAGGTATTGCCTTGACACTCTTCTGCCTCCTCCACCCCCAGAACCCTGAGAATGTCTGCTGATGGCTTCTCAGACATCACTGGGTCCTCTAGAGAACAATTTACATTTATTTAAGGTTTCATTCTCTTTGAGAAGTAAGATGGAGCAGGGGCCACTGAGAGCTAGTCTCAGAGTGAAGAAGGCACCGACCAGTCGTGGGGCTGTTTGATTCCAGACAAATCGTGACCTCTCAGTTTTCTTGGCAGCTCTCCAAGACTGTGAGTTGAGGGGAAGGTTCCGGCTACCTTTGGCAGAAGGAGAGTCCTCCTCTGGGGGCCCCATAAACTAATGCAATGCCAGGGTCAGTCCCCGTCTCCTTCCTCTCAATAACCATGTTGGACAGAAGTGGAAGGATTCTATTCTACACTGCACAAATGAGAGAGCTGAGGCTTAGAAAATCAGGGTCACTTGCCCATGGCCCCACAGTTAGTAAGTATAGATGCAGTGTATTAAGTTATTCTTTTTTCATTATAGTTTGTAACTCTGATAAATCCCATTCAATCCACGCTTAACTCAGTCTTCTTGGGCCATTTCTGTTCAGCATTACAGAGTTTATCATTGGATTATTTCCCATCCTCTGGTTTCCTACAATAACTTCATGTGGATCACTCAGTTCTCCAACTAGACTAAACTCCTTGAGGGCAGGGACTCTGTCTCCAGATTTCTTTTTTTTTTTTTTAACCCTTAACTTCTGTGTATTGGCTCCAAGGCAGAAGAGTGGTCAGGGTGGGCAATGGGGCTCAAGTGACTTGCCCAAGGTCACACAGCTGGGAAGTGTCTGAGGCCGGATTTGAACCCAGGACCTCCCGTCTCTAGGCCTGACTCTCAATCCACTGAGCTACCCAGCTGCCTCCTCCAGATTTTTTTTGTTCCTCAAATAGCTTTTATTCCCAAGATCTAGTTGAGTCTATTCATCCATTGTCCTTTCATAATTCTTCCATCAGCATAACTGGACTGGATGGGTTCTCTGGAGGGATCCCATGTTTAAGACAATCTTCTTCCCTAGAGAAAGAATACAGACATTGACTGTCCCTCTCATATTTAGGGGAAGGTTGGACTCAATCCTTGGATTATGAATGAGGGCCTATTCGGTTTCCTGTCTGGATCTTTTGCAATCCAAGAAGCTCTTCACTTCTTCCTGCTCTGGTCTAGGCATTGGTTTTGGTACCCTTTTCTAATGATAATAACAGCGAACATTTATTAAGCACCTCAGAGCTTACAAAGTGGCTTATCTCAATAACCTTATTTGATCTCATGTTATTTTTGTTTACATTTTACAGCAACTGTGAGAAATTAAGTGACTTGTCCAAGGCCACACAAGTATTGGTTCGAGTACTGGTCTTGGCATCAAGGAGATCTAAGTTTCAGTTCGGTTTCACTCAGTGACTAGCTGCTATGGGACCACTGGCAAAACACTTAAACTCACTCAGCCTCAGTTTTCTCACCTCTAAAATGGGGATAGCAATAGCATCTATTTCTCAAGGTTATTGTGATGTTCAAATGAGTTGACATGTGAAAATCCCTTCATACAACTTAAAGTATTATATAAATCATATTAGTATTATATTTGTAAAGCAGCTTGTGAACCTCAAAATGAATAGAAATACTAGTCACTATTATTGGTGGTGGGTAACTTGGCAATCTCTAAAGAAAGAAGATTTCAGGGGTCCCAAAGTGCTTTGGAGAGATGCCTGATGGGCCTCAGTAATAATAACCCCCATTCAGGTTCCATTCTAAGGTTAGCCAAGTACTTTCTTCATGACTGCTCTGAAAATAGGATTCTTCCCATTTTTTACAGATGAGGAAACTGAGGACCACAGAGAGGAAATGAGTGGACCTTGGGCAACCATTTCAAACCCAATGGATCCAGACTCATTGCCAAGGAAGGCATAGATAGCAAGAAGGCACTTAAAGGACACACTCAAGCACAGGAATGGTCAGAAAAGGAAGTTGGCTGATCACAAAGGAGGAGGGAATGATGGCAGGTGGGCACTCCAAGGACTGCACTGGTGGTCAGGGAAAATCTTATGGCCAAGAGCCACTCCTTGGCTCAGTCCCCTAAGGAAGACTTATGGTAGGGCACAGATAGGGGTTGCGTGAGTTGAGAAGGCAGGGAGGGGCCACAATCAGTATCAGGAAAGGGTGAAGATCATGTGTCATCTGTGAAAATCATCCCAGAGCCCAGGGAGACAGCCGTAGGAGGTAAAGGGCTCAAGAGAAAGATCCAGCCAGCCCCTGCTTCCCTCGTCCCATAGATCTGAGACTAAAGTGGGAGAGCAAAAATGAGAAAATGCCTTTCACCCCTATTATCTTGGGGGAAATCATTGCTCTGACTTCCTCAGAATTGAAAGGGATGTTAGAGATGGCCTGCTCCAACCTGCAACAACATCCACCCAAACCCTCTATCGAAATCTTTTGACTCTGCAATTTAGCAGATCCTTGCTGGCCCTTTACCTTTCAACGTGCATGGGTCAACAATTTGAGCAATGGTTCTACTGCTGCCTCTGACCCTGGCCACCTGTGTGACCTAGGGCAAGTCATTTTACTTCTCTGGTGATGTTTTCTCATCTGGAAAATGAGGGGGCTGGACTAGGTGCCTGCTGAAGTCACTTCCAGTTCTAAATCTAGACTGTTATGAACTGAATATATCTGGGCCCCCTTTTATTCTCTCTGTATTTAGGATCTTAGACCAAATGGTCCCTGAGGTCCTTTCCAGCTCTAAACCTATGATCATATTTTGAAACAGATGATAGTCACCACTAAGAGGTTCATCCAAGGTCTTTGGAATTACTTTTTTTTAATCCCTTGCCTTCCATCTTAGAATAAATAGTGTATGTTTACTAGTGCAGGATCACATAGCTAGAAAGTGTCTGAGGTCAGATTTGAACCCAGGACCTCCCATCTCTAGGTCTAGCTCTCTATCCACTAAGCCACCTAGCTCCCTGCCTTCCAATTGTTTTTTTTTTTTTAATTTAAACCCTTACCTTCCATCTTAGAATCAATACTATGTATTGGTTCTAAGTCAGTAGAGTGGTAAGGGCTAGGCCATGGGGGTCAAGTGACTTGCACAGGGTCACGCAGCTAGAAAGTATCTGAGGCCAGATTTGAATCTAGAACCTCCCATCTCTAGGCCTGGCTCTCCATCCACTGAGCCACCCAGCTACCTGCCCTCCAATTACTTTTTTTAAAAAAAATTTAAACCCTTAACTTCTGTGTATTGGCTCCTAGGTGGAAGAGTGGTCAGGACCCTCCAATTACTTTTGGAAGAACATCACTCAGTGATGTGACTGAGACATCCATTCAGAGATGCTTCCTCTGGGTGGTAAGCCTGAGTTGAGCCAGAGACTTTCCAAGCACTTGGGCAGGCTTGGGAGAAGGGAGGAAGACAAGAAGAGACTCAGAGCCAGTTCTGGCACTCTTGCTAGTTTGCTCAGAGCCCAAGAACGGTAGCAAGACTTCCTGTGCTGTTCCACACCAGCCAGTGCAGCTGGTGTCTGGATGTTGGCCCTGCGGCCGACGGGGAGGGTTTTCCAGGTGCCGGAAATGCACAGTGAGAGGGTTTTTGTTCAGCATCTCCGTGGTTTGTGTTAGAGTGCCATCCCAGCAGGCACAGTAGTAGAGCCCCCCGTCTGCCTCTGTGACTTGGTGGATCCTGAGGCTGGCGGAGGAGTCGCTTCCCCTCTTCTTGGCCTCATACCTCTCCTCACTGATACCGTCCTCATGGATAACGTTATCATTGGACGAGAGATAGAGAATCCGTTCGAGCCGCTCTCCGGGCCTCTGGCGATACCAGTGGATGTAAGCGTATTCGAAGGGATTCACGTTCACTTGGCACTCGAGAAAGGCCGTGTTGCCCCTTCTCTTAGTGTTGGAGGGTAAGAGCTGGGCCAGCATGGGCTCTGCACTTGCACCTACGACACAGAGAAATCAATGTCAAACTGCGAAAGACTTAAGAACTCCCGAGTCCCCGGAGTCACACTAAGTAGCTGCTCACTTGGTGGTGGTGGGCTGGAGCTGGCCTTTTTAGGCCAATCGTACAAGTTTAAGCACAAGAGCAGTCAGTGAGAGTACCGAAAATGATTTCAGAATCCACCCCCCCCCCTGGAAAATGTCGGCCAAAGGATGGTCCAAAAAAGCCATTTGGAATTAAGTCCTTGAGTACTCGAATCAATTATACATGGTTGGCATTAATTATACAGAAAAGGCATTACCAGGCTGGTGATCACCCTGTTCTTATTCATTAAATGGACTCTCTTGGCCTTTTTGCCAGTCATGGTTTGACTCATGAAGGGATTTCCTTAGCCTGGTCTGACTTAGTATGCGTAGAGTAGAGACGGGACCTCCGAGCCAGGAGGGAGCCAAAAGGGATGTCCATGTAGGTTTCTGTCTCCAAAGCTGCAGAGAAGCTCAAACAAGGCTAACAAAATTCACTTATTCATTCAGACGGAGGCCTGGAAATGTCTTCCAGGACCCCTGAGGCCAGCCAGTGGTCTCATGATATAAATGGAGGCCCAAGCAGTTAAATGGGCCTTTGCCAGAGCCAACCAGTTGGGTTAGTAACCCCAGAACCCGGGTGCCAGCCCAGGTCCTCTGACTCCAAGACCCTGCATCTCTCAGAGGAAGAAAGATGGCGTTGCTTTAACAAGAAGCCCCGGATTCAGGCTCGTTTCCCACAGTTCCCAGGTGGCTACCTCTGGGAAGAAAGTGTCAGGTTTTTGACCCTCATCCCCTTTTTGGCACCTCCATGAATGGATACCAAGCAAGTGACAAAAAAGCGAGAACTCACAAATCCCAAGAAAAGCCAAGGTGAGAACTGGAAGCACTAACACCCTTGTGCTGCCCATGATGGGTAGGAAGAGGGCCCGAAGTCATGCAGGAGGGGGGAAAGGATGCCTGTGCTGGAGGGGAAGGAAATGACTCTAAGCAGGCAGCAACTCATCAGAGATAAAGCCTTTGTGGTCTCAGCTGTGCAGCCACCCCCAGAGGAAGAGGGATCTAGGTTAGGTTAGTTCATTAGCGATGCCCCGTTGAAGAGGACCCTTCAGCTGTTTACCAGCAGCAGCATTGTGTGGGAGTCTCCTTGATTAGAAAAAGGGGGTTCTTCTAAAGAAAGTGAGGTTCTCCTATCGGCCTTCAGAGCTTCACTGGGAATCGTGAACTTAAGGATAACCTTTGCCTCGTAATATGCCACATCTGGAACAGAGCTCTGATGTGTGCAGGCGGCCTGTTATCACTTCTGAGAAGTGCCCACATGTTCCCCCGAGCCCAGCACTAGAGCATCTCTCTTGAATGTTAGCAACGGCATCTCGACTGCAAAAATCCAGTGGTTTTCTCATCCTCATCCTCACAGCCGCTCTGCAGAACGGAGCACAGTTGAGCACCCTCTTCTTATGTGTGGGGTTCAGTAGAACAGAGATAGATTGACAAGGAGAAAAAGATGAAAAGAAGCCCTGTCTGGTCCCCCACCCCCACCCCCAAGAGGCTGAAGATCCAAAGGACATTTCAATAATGCAGAGAAAAGAAATGGGAGGAGCTGCATGAAGGTGTGAAAAAAGCTGCCGACTCCTTAAGAGTGAAGCACTCTGTTTGGGGGGAGAAAATGCCAAAGTGGGAGACCAGATGAATGGAAAAGGGGAGAAGGAGGACAGAGGGAAGCAGCTGATGCACCTAACCATGCCTGTAGGGGAACAGTGGGGGAGGGAGGGGCAGTTAGCAGTTCTTCCAGCTCTGAACAAGAATGAGAGAGCTAAAAAAGGTGGGCAGACTGGAATGGGACCTAGAGTTCTCCCCTGAGAAGTAGCTCTTAAGGGGGACCATTAAAATCACATTCCACTAGGAGAAGAGGTTTATGTCTTTGATAAGAGACCGGGACCTTAGAGAGGGTGAGGGAGCTAGGTGACACAAGGGATATTCCAGCATTTGCCTAGAAGCAGAAAGACCTGAGTTCAAATCTAACCTTAAATGCTTAGTAGCTCTGGGACATTAGTCTCAGTTCCTTCAGTTGTAAAATGAGAATAATAGTAGGAGCTATCTTCAAGCATTTTTGTCAGGAACAAATGACACACACACATATAAAGTGCTTAAAGCACATAGTAGGTACAACATAAACACAAAATGTTGTTGTTATTACATCTTAGGGTTATTTTTTTTCTTTAGGAAACTACCTAAGGCTGTTGCTATGTAAAGGAATGTGTCTCATTCCATTCCATTCATATATATATGTACATATATATATGTATGTATATAAAAAGTGCTTAAAGCACATAGTAGGTACAATATAAACACAAATTGTTGTTATTGTTACATTTTAGGGTTATTTGTACTTTAGGAAACTACCTAAGGCTGTTGCTATGTTAAGGAATGTGTCTCATTCTGTTCCATCCACCACTCCCATCCCAGAGATGCTGTACATTTCTTTAAAGGCAGACAACCCCCACACTCTTTGGGGACTGGGGGAGTCATAGAATCAGAGACCGGCTAATACTGTCTTAGTAATTCTAAGGTAAAGGCAGGTATTAGGAACAGGACTCTAGACTTCAAGTATAAAAAGAACCCGCCACACAAATCTGCTCCATTTGACGTTTTAATGGGGAGAATGGGCACACAGTAGGGAGAATGGAATGAGCTCTCCAAAATCATTATCACTGAGATGGAATATAAGGAGCTGATATTTGATGCTTCTGAAGCTTTGTTTTCATGAGAAACAGAAAATAAATAAGGGACAAGTAAGCAGTCAGTAAACATTTATTAAGCACCTACTATGTGTCAGACACTCTGCTTTGTGCTGGGGAAGCGAAGAAATTTAAAAAATAAAAATAAGATTTCCAGTGGGGAAAAGCATATGCAAACAATGTACAAACTTTAGACAAGATTCATTGGAAATAAGTATTAGAGGGAAGAGGTTTTCATTATTAAGGGGATTAGGAAAGACTTTTGGGAGAAGATGAGATTTTGGATGAGATCTGAGGGCAGCCAGGAGGCAAGAAGGCAGAGAGGAGAGAGAGAGTTCTAAGCATGGGGCTGCATCGGTGGAAATGCCTTTTATCACAGAATCTATAGAGGTTCAGGGGAGGAAGGGTGGAAGGTCTGATGACTGCAGTGGTAGGAAGGGGCCAAGTTATGAAGTGTGAACACCAAAATAATATTTTAATTTGATTCTGTAGGAGATCCTCAACATGTCCTCCATGATGGGACAAATTTCTACCTTCTCCTCTAGGAATTCTTAGCATTCTTCAAAGATCCCTGTCAACTGTATTGTCCTACATGGGGACTTTCGTGAATCCCTTCCCACCTCTAGTATCTTCCATACCTCCCAATTTGGTTGTGTTACTGACCTCAAAATCAGGAAGTCCCAGTTTAAGTCATGTCTCTGACATGTTGGACCCTGGGTAAGTCATTTAGTCTTCCAGTAAACCAGGAAAATCTCTAAGGCTAGAAGTAGCAGAGAAGGCTCTGAACTCTTTTGGCAAAAGGAGTTTCCTCATCTGGGACTTCCTGATGAGACTGAAACCAAAGGTCTAGTCTTTGTTTCATATTTTATACATATATTTGACTTTCTTCCATGGACATGCATTTTGCTCCCCTGAGAAAACATAAGATCTTTGAGGGTGGAGGAGACGGCATCTTTGCTTTTACATCCATAGGACCCATAATGACTGACAAGCAATTTTTTTTTTATTACTGTACCTGTGATTTCATTGTTGTAGGGAACTCCCTGTGAGGAAATCCCTTAACCAACGTAGATTAAAATATCCAGAACTGTGTACTTTTAGAGAATTACCTGGAATATTGGGAGGGTAGGAGACTCTGTACAGAAGGTGCCTAACTTATGTCCTTATCTCATTGATATCAAGGTCATCGATAAGTGGAAACGATGTGAATTGTTAATATTAGGGAAATGCTTTGAAAAGAACAAATGGTGGTCCTAGATGCCTCATTTCCTGCAGAAAATACTAACAGATCATTTTCTCAAGCTTGTTCCTTTCTTCTTCCTTGTTTCAATTGCATCTGTTGTACAAAACGAGAGACTAGATAGCATTGCCATTATTTTGCATTTTTAACTTTGGCCCAGGAAATCCCTATTTTGTTTAGATTTCCCTCCATGAAACTCTCTTGGTTCCCCCTTCCTGACCACAGATCTCCCTCCCTCCTTGCCCCTACTTCAGACCTTTAATTGGATAGAGATAGACCTGTGTTATTCTCTTCCAGCACTGGGAGGTCAGATTTCCCCAAGACAATGTCGATAGGCTCTTGGAGGGACACATGACTTGTTTATCTTTCGTTTGTCCCAAAGCACTGGCCATGCTCACCTGAATCAATACTTGTTGAATGACCAAGATGAACAACGAGCACCAGCACCAAAACTAATGCAGGAAATAGCATCTCACTATTAGAAAGCACTTTTCCTGGGTATTTATTCTGAATTCCACCTGAAAGAGTATTCTAGTTGCTCCCAAGATCCAAGGTATCAGAGATGCAATTGTCTTCCTTCATGTTTCTCTTCTTTTCTCATGAGGAATAGTGGATCCATTTGCCAGCTTCAGTGAATGAGATAAGGGCAAAAGGTCAGACCTGTAGTCAGGAATACCTGGGTTCAAATTCTGCCTTAGACACTTGCTCTCTTGGTGATATTGGGCAAGTCACTTAATAGCTCTTGGCTCCTCAATCTCTGTGAAATGAGAAAGAGAACTGATTCCATATTTTAATATTCCATATTTATTACTGTAGTTAATTATTATGTTCTTAATTAACCACTATTTACTATTATTAGTGGGAGTTGGAGGTTTTCAACTAAAAGCCTATATCTGGAGGGAAAGTCCTTTCTTCAAAGATCTGGAGTTTTTCTAAATTCTAGGATCTGATGGACATAAAAATCTCACTTGGGAATAATCTATCTGTGAGAAGCAAGGAATCATTACCTAATTTTACACCTGCACTGGTTTTGTCAAGCAGACTCAAATGGCAAATAAAGATTAGCCATTTAAAGTTATTTGGCCTTGAAAAAATGATATTTTTGGTGGGCCGATGGGCTGGTTCAGTGGTTCCCAGACTTTTTTGGCCTCCTGTACCCTTTCCAGAAAAAAATATTCCTTAGCCCCCTGGAAATTAATTTTTTAAAAATTTAATAGCAATTAATAGGAAAGATTACACCTGTGGCCATCACCGCCTCCTGGATCACTGCAGCACCCACCAGGGGGCGGTAGCACCCACTTTGGGAATCACTGGGCTAGTTTAATATGTGATAAACTAAGTCTTGAGAACAAACAGCATGGCATCGAATTGGGTGACATTCATTTGAATTGCAGAAGCCAGGGAAGGGGTACAGTTGAAGCTGTGAATCTGATGACACAGGTCCCAGGGCCTACTTGCAATATCAGGGCTTGCTCAGATGTTGGCTCTGCCTCATTCCCCACAGTTACCTCTCTTCATTCCCTACCTAAACCAAATTAAATAACACGATTTCTCCAGCTAACACAAAGCTCTCTGTCAAAAAAGAGACTGACAGTATTTGAGAGTTGGAATGGACCTCAGCATCTGCCTATTCCAACCCATAAACCCATTGGAAACCTCAAAGTCTTGAGGATATGTGAATGACGATGATGGTGATGGAAGGAGGTTGGAATCTCTATGAATTGGAGAAGGAATGTGCTCACGTATGGACAGGAGCCATGTTGGCTTGAGAAGAAATGCAGGAAGTGCAGCAGGCAGGCTGAGGATGGGAGCCAGAATGGAGGAGGAGGTGGCCCATTTGGAAGAGGATGTGGGGAGGGACTGAGGAGGGCAGGATTCTTGTACGTGGAGTCACTGAGTGTTCATTGCTGTGGTATTCCCAGGTGGCACAGTAGTAGGTTGCCTTATCCGCACGTGTTATGAAGTTTATTGCTAGGATGGAGGTGCTCTGGGCGTCATTCTTTTCCCCCACAAATTTGTTCATTTGATCATTGAATGTTTTTTTGGTGGGCACCTGGGTCGATTTGACGAAGAGCAGATGTTGAAAAGCCTGGTTTGGTTTCTGTTGGTACCAGTGTATGTACTCTTCGTCAAAGTTCCTGCTGTACACCTTACAGATCACGCGTGCTGTTGTGCTCACATATGCGGTGATGGAGCTCTGAGGCTGCTTCAGGTCTATGGCTGCATGTCCAACTGGAAAGAAGAGAAGAGAACACGGGAGCCATGAGTTTGTCCTTTTGTGAATTTCTTCTGGTTCTCACCTGATCTGAAAAGAGGGAGAAGATAACTCACGGACACAGAGGGCAGCCACAGCAAGCACTTCGTGGAGACCCATTCTGTTGGGCCAGTTGCCAACCTGAAGAGAAGACAAGGAACCAAGGAGGCTGACCAATGGAGAGAGAAGGTCAGTGGAAAGAGTGGTGGGAGGTGGCCTGTTGAGGTGTCAGCAGAGGAAAGGAGCTGCTCAAAGCCTCATCTGAGGCTCACTGAGTGCATTTGAGCTTTCTAAGAGGAGCAGACCAGGGCTGTCCCCATGGGTGTGGGCCAGGCTTGGTGATGTGAATGGTGATTGGTCTTGCTGTTTCCTTTGCCCCCAGATGAAGGTACTGAGGTATTGCCTTGACTCACTTCTGACCCCTTCCAACCCCAGAACCCTGAGAATGTCTGCTGATGGCTTCTCAGACACCACTGGGTCCTCTAAAGAACAACTTGCATTTATTCAAGGTTGTCACTTGTGTGGCCTTGTAGTGGCCACTGAGAGCTAGTCTCAGAGTGAAGAAGGCACCGACCAGTCGTGGGGCTGTTTGATTCCAGACAAATCTTGATCTCTCAGTTTTCTGCAGCTCTCCAAGATTGTGAGTCGAGGAGAAGGTTCCAGCTTGCTTTAGCAAGTCAAGTCAATCCACGAGCATTTGTTAGGCCTCCACTATGTGCCAGGCACTAGATGCCCTGGAAATAGGATTTGGCTTCCAACCTAGGGCTCTCTGACTTTGAATCTTGTGCCCCCTGCCCTGACTCCAGGCTACTCCCAAGTACAAGTCAGTTCCCCTGTGGTGGCAGGATGGCTGATCTTCCATTCTGATGGAGCCCAACTGTGACCTTGGTCTTGGGGGGGTGCAGCACCCTCTAGGATGAACCCCAATTGCTTGCCTCAACTTCAGTCTTGGTCCTGCTGGTGGACGTGTCATAATCTTAGGCAGTGAACCTGCAGGGAGTCCATTGCTAGCCCTGGATTTTTCCCCAACCTCTAAGTAGGCTACACCTTGGTCCTTCCATACCAGGCCCAGTTTGGGCTAACTGATGCTAATTGTTTCAAAGTATAATTTGAATCTCCTGCCAAATCTGATTTCCTACAACCTCGTTAGCACAATGTTTGCCTCTCTCATGCTTTATTTGCATATATACAAATCACATTCAGATGAACTCAATAATATGGAAAGAAGCCCAAGTTCATTTGCATGCCCCTGACAAGGGTTTGCAGGCACATCTGATTCCTCTGCCAGGACCTGGCCTGTCCATGTATAGGGAAGACTGTAAGCAAAACTACAGGAACCAGAAAGTCTAAGGGCTCAGTGGGAAATAATGAAGTACTTGGAAGGGCACGAAGGGGAGATAAGCCTTATAAAGGGAGGAAGGTGCAAGAATGTGGAGGAACTTGAATCCCAAGTTTAGGAGAATGAATTTCAGTTGAAAATAGGGAGCCATTACAGGATTTTGAGCAAAGGAGTACATGGAAACCATAATCTCCACCTCCTCCCCAGTAGTAATCTGGACCCAATTCACAGTTCTCTTTGCCCCGATAAATAAGCTTCTTTTTTCTTTTACACAGAGTGAGACCCCTCCAGTGCTCTGTAGCCTCTGTCTGGGTCACCGTGCTTCTATCTGATCCTTCCCTTCTGGATCTCCTTTATATGTTGTCTTCCCCAACTAGAAGGCAAACACTTTGTAGTTCAAGGATTTCTTGATGCCATGTAGTATTTAATACAATAAATAGAATACATAGCACTTAATACAATGTCTGCTACATGGTAAGCATTTGATAAATATTCTATTCTCTCTCTTTCTCTTCCTCATTCCCTCCATGCTTCCTTCCCTCCCTCCATCCATTATCTATCTATCTATCTATCTATCTATCTATCTATCTATCTATCTATCTATCTATCTATCTTTATCTATCATCTTTATCTACAAATATCCTCATCTCTATGCATCTAAGTATATATGCATGCTTTTGTTTCTCTATCCACAATCCATCTATGTATATCTCCACATATATACCTACCTCTATCCAACTACCATCTATGCATGACTATCTTGCTGTCTGAAGGTTTTGCTGTCTTGATCTCTCTATGCATTTTTCTATCTCCATCTCACTTTATATCTACAGAAGCTAGGTGGCACAGTGGATAGAGAACACAGGCCTGAAATCAAGAAGACTCATCTTCCTGAGTTCAAATCCAGCCTCAGACAATTTCTAGCTATGTGGTTCTGGCTAAGTTACTCCACCCTGTTTGCCTTGGTTTCCTCATCTGTAAAATGAACCAGAGGAGGAAATGGCAAACCACTCTGGAGTCTTTGCCAAGAAAGCCCCGAATGGGGTCATGAAGGGTCAGATGGGACTGAAAAATAACTGAACAACAACTTGGTGCATCTCTCTATGCATTTGCCTATGTATCTATCATCTATGCTTGAGTGTAGGTTCCTAGCTTTCTCTCTTTACCATCTCCCCTGCCTTTGGATCCTGACATTGAGTTTTGAATCATAGACTTTCAATAACTTTGACAGGCTAGTACCTCTGATGGGAGGTAGCAGAGCTCCTATGTGGCATTTCCAGCTCTGGCATAAAGACTCTGCCATCCTATTCACATATGTTCTCTATGTGAACACCCTCATCACCAGCCTGGAATTGCCATGGGATCCCCACCTACGTTCAGGGGTCCTCCTCTGGGCCTTTCATGATTTCCCCAATTGCTACTATTCTCTCAATGCCCAAATTATTTAAAATATACTTTGTTTTCTTATCCATATACATTTGTGGGCACCACTTGGATTCAGAGGTCTGACTCTTACTACACGATGACCTTGGGAAAATCATTTATTCTTTCTCAGCCTCCCTCAGTTTCCTCATCTGTAAAATAAGGGATGCTCCCTGAGGTCCCTTCCAACTTTGAAATTCTGTGGCAATAATTGTTTTGTTTTTCTCTCTGTAGTCTTCATGCTTAATCCAGCACTGGGCCATCAAGCAACAACAACCATTTATTAAGACTGTCCTATGTATTCGATCCTGTGTTAAGTACTGAGGATATCCAGAAGAGTGAAAAACATAGTCTCTGCACTCAGGAAGCTCATATTCTAATGAGAGAGAAAGCATGTAAATAATTAAGTGCACATAAGATATGTATAGAATACAGATGGATGATAATTTTAAAGGAAGGATGCTTGTGTGCTGGTGGTGGGGGTCCAAGAAAGGCCCCCGTTAGAAGGAAGGATTTGAACTGAGTCTAGAGGAGATTCTGGAGTGTTGGGAGGCAGAGAAGGAGGGAAAGTATTCCAGGCATGGGAGCAGCTAGTGAAAAGGGAAAGACTTCTAGAAACTGCAAGGAGGTCAGTGCCATTGGATTCTTAATATATAGAAAGGATTAAAGTGCAAGAAGACTGGAAAGCTAAGATACAATATCTATCTATCTATCTATCCATCCACCCATCATCTATCATCTCTCAATCTTTCTCTGTTACTCTATTATCTCTCTTTATCCACCCTTCCCTCTCTCTTTCTGTCTCTCTCACCTCTGTTATGTATCATCCCTCTATATCTCTCCCTATATAGACATATTATGTATAAAATGAAATATATGAAGATTACATTTATCATTGATTTAGACCTGAAAGAAGCCTCAGAGACTGTTAAATCCAAACCCTTCATTGAACAGTTGAAGAAACTGAGATCAGGGAGGTGAGGTGATTTGCCTGAAGTCACAGAACATAGATGGCAGAGCTTTAGTTTGAATCCATGTCTTAGAAGTAATTTCAGGGCATGTGAGTGCTTGGCCAGGAGATCTGAACTCTTTCTGACTCTCTACTAGATAATGGAAAGAACTACGCCCTCCTCTCTCTCTCTCTCTCTCTCTCTCTCTCTCTCTCTCTCTCTCTCTCTCTCTCTCTCTGTCTCTCTGTCTCTCTCTGTGTGTGTGTGTGTTGGGGATGGGAAGTAGGATTGCTTTATGCCCTAGAGATCCAGGAAGCTTAGGAAATGATATGTAGATCTTGAGGCTGGACCCTTCTCTTCCAAGACCACCTGCTGAGCTTCCTGTTTAGATGGGAAAGAAACAGCAGCATATCCTGTTCTGTTAAAAAGAGGATGGTGGTGGCTTAGTAAGGTGGGAACAGGATGGAAGGACCTTGATAAAAATCTGACATGGCAGCCTGTTTTAACCACCAGCTTGGCTCTGTGTCTGGGGGCAGAACTCCATTATTAATACCACATCAAGATCAGAAATGCCTGATAAGAATGCTAACTAAACTGCTGTCTATAACTCTTGCCTCTCACCCTGACAGCATCAGGTTCTTCTGCTCATCTTCCTTTCTCATGTGGAAATGTGGACAGGACATCACCTGGGATGGACAGCCAACCTGCCCAGGTCACCATATTCAGCTTCAAGGCTCCATCTGGTTCCCTAGAGCAGGGCTCCCTGTTCTATGGTTGGAAGTGTAGAGGCCTCCCCTGTGCCTTCAGCAAAGATGTTCAGGACAAGGCAGATGCCAGGGGCATTTCCCCCTCTTCTTGGCTTGTGGGTGGATGCTTTGAAAAGAGGAGTAAGATATTCCATGTTTTGGCTTTGTCAAAACTTTGGTGGTCTTTGTGTCATAGGGGAGGAGACAGAGAATCCCAGAACAGGAAGGTTTCTGACTCCAGTCACTGAGTCCAGCACATACCTGAACAAGAATCTCTGCTACAATATCCTTAACAAGTGTCTGTCTAGTCTCTCTCTGAAGACCTCTAAGGAAGTGAAGCCTACCACCTCCTCAGGCAGCCCAGCCAGCTTTGGGATGCCCTCATTATTGAGAAGTTTCCCCCAACATCCAGCCTAAACTAACCAGAGCAGCTTCTCCCTATTGCTCTTGGCTCTGTTCTTGGGGCCAGGCAACATGGAATCCTTCCACATCTTTAAAATCCCCAAAGATGGCCACCAAGTCCTCCCTCTTGGTTACAAGCTTCAAAAAGACATTCAACTAAATAAAACTCAGTTCAAGTTAGCAAATCAACAAAAATTTATTAAGCAACATAGGAAACATTCTGGATCCCTCACCGTCTCTCACCTCTCCCCCCCCCCCCCCACATCCCCGCTGGTGCCAAGGCCTGTGGGTTTCACCTCTGGAGTATCTCTCAAGCACCTCCTCTCCTCTAATACCACCTTTACCCTGGTAGAGATTCTCTTTCCTTCATGCCTGGACTGTTGTAATAGCTACTGGTGGGTATACCTGCCTCTAGTCTCTCTGCACTCTGATCCACACCCTTGATTCATCCACTAAAGAAATTTTCCTAGAGTTCAGGTCTGATCACGTTAGATTCAATAAACCCCAGAGGCTCCCTATTGCTTCCAGGAGCAAATACAAAATGTTCTGTCTGGCATTCAAAGTCCTTCATGAACTGGCCCTGTCTTACCTTTCCAGTCTTCTTAGACCTTATTCCCAGACAAGCACTCTTTGATCCAGTGGCACTGGCCTCCTGGCTTTTCCATGAACAAAACCTTCCATCTCTTGCCTCTAGGCATTCTCTCATTGTTCACCATTCCTGTAACAGTTTATTTCCTCTACTCTGCCTACAGACCTCTCTGTTTTCCGTTAAGTCTCAATTAAAATCCCACCTTCTATGGGAAGCCTCTCTCCAACTCTCTTACTTTTAGTCCCTTTCCTTGGTTAATTATTTTCTATTTCTCTGACTTGGTACATTTCTATTTGCATGCCATCTTCCCCATTCTACTGTCAAACAAACCCTTGATGGCAAGGATTGCTTTTTGCTTCTTTTTGTATCCCCAGAGCTTAGCACAGCGCCTGGAACACTTAATAAATGTTTGTTGATTTATTAATTAGTAGTTACTATGTACCAGGCACTGGGCTAAGTCAAGTAATACAAGTTAAATTGGAAAGGAAGACAGATCCTGCTCCCAAGGAGCTTATATTCTCATGAGGCGAGACAATGCATAAAAGGGAGCTGAAAACCCATCCATCCACCCACCCATCTACCCACCTACCTGCCTACTTACCTATGTATGTATGTATCTATCCTATATTTTTCTCTCTCATTCATTCCATCTACTAGCTATTTCTGAAAGCTGGTTTCCCTTTGATGACATATCAGGATCGTAAGTGTCCAATAAAAGGCAAATGTATCACACCAAAGATTAGAGGTCTTCTAACAACTTAATGTGAGTCTATTCTTTCCATAAGCCTTGGATACATTAGAATATTTTTTCATGATTAGGCAGCAAGTTACACAAATTGGTTTTATACAGGGTGACCCTCTAATGCAAGAAGGACCGAAATGATTTTGAAATTGAATTGAATTGGGTGAGTGTCCCTGTTCTCTATCATGAATTTTTCACCCTGTCTAGACCTCAGTTTCTTTAGCAAAATGGGAGCAATACTATTTATGCTACAAAAGGCACAGGGAGCTTGTCAGGAAAGAATAAATGAAAGGAAAGTATTAAGTGCTTACTGTGTGCCAGGTACTCTGCTAAGTGTTGGGGATACAAATAGAAGCAAAGGAGATAGTCCTCACCCTCAAAGAACTCGCATATGAATGGGGCAGGACAGAGATATGCTGTAGGCAGCTGTTCCCTGACTCAAGATAAGTAATTAAAAATTTCAGTATGAATATTTACTCTTCTACAAGTCAGCACTTGATTTATTACTTTGGTGATTGTCTAGAACAGTGGTTCCCAACATTTTTTGGCCTACCACCCCCTTTCCAGAAAAAATATTACTTAGTGCCCCCTGGAAATTATGAAACTATTTATTGAACTCAGAATTGAATGTAATACAAAAAAAAAGTGTGGCCATCACCACCCCCCTGGATCACTGCAGCACCCACCAGGGGGCGGTAGTACCCACTTTGGGAATCACTGGTCTAGAATCAAGGAAATGATGGAAAAGCTGTTAATAATTCAAATTATTTTTAAAGTGTGTTGTGTGTGCTTTTTTTAAATTCAGCTATTAAACATTCACCAGTGGACCACTGGGTAGAGATCACATCTGGAATAGAGGTGAGCAGGGGAGGGAATAAGAGTTTGGTAAGGTTTTATTAACTGGTCACTATGGCTAGGATGTCAGGCCTCAAGTCAAGAAGATTCCAGTTCAAATCTGGACTCAGACACTTACTGGACTGGGTGACTCTGGATAAGTCACTTCACCCTGCTTTCCTCAGTTTCCTCATCTGTAAAAATGAGATAGAGAAGGAAATGACAAAGATTCCAATATCTTTGCCAAGACAACTCCACATGGGGTCATGAAAAGTTGGACAGGACTGAAAAATGACTGAACAACAGCAAAAGTATGATAGAAATGCATGATTGGGCTCTTTCTCCTCATCAGCAAAATGAGAGAGTTCAAAGAGGTGATCTTTAACATCCCTTTTAGTTTACCCTTCCATTTTGGGACCTATCTTTCAATCTTGCAATCTATCTAGCAATCTATCTATCTATCTATCTATCTATCTATCTATCTATCTATCTGTTGTATTGTCTGTTTT
>NC_058130.1:8894665-8909921 GCF_016433145.1 Gracilinanus agilis | reverse complement strand
TTTCTAAAACAGAAATTGTACCCTAAAGATAAAACAATTTCAGCTGGCTTCCTGGCCTGGGGTATCAAGATTTCTCTGTAGCCCCAAACACACACATAATCAACCCAGGCTTATTGACCCCAAGCTTATCCAGCCCCCTTTCCACCTCCCATGCTACTGGCAGAAAGGTAGCTTTAGCAGACCCAAGGATACACAAGACTTCCCACAAAATCCATCCTCATATCCTGGTCATTCTTCTCTCTTTCCAGGTACTCAGAGGCCCTGCTTCCACACTATGGAAATTTGCCCTGACTGTAGTAGACAGTCAGCTGACCACAAAGACAAAATTGTCCCAAAATAACAAAAACAAGTTAGGGGCCACAGCCTGTGGCATCAGTATGACATTGCTCTGCACTACTGGTGCCAGATACAAAAAACTCTGTAACACCATCAGGGCAGGACTTGGGCAGGCAATGTGGTAGCAACAGTACTGGAAGACTCTGAACTACCAGGACTGGGTCAAAGAACTAATGAATAGAAGGAGAAGAATAGTAAGCTAGGACAATGTTCTCTATGTGAGTGGTGGAGGGATGGGGCAGAAGAGAATGTAGAGCACTCCTCTAAGCCTAAGGGAAAGGAATCCATTTCTAGCCACCTACATGTTCTGACCACCTAAAAGTCACTTGGAGTAGAAACATAGTCTGCTGAACTGTAACTTTCTCAGTTTGAAAGGAGGATAAGACACTTCAAGATCCAGCCTCTAAGGAAACAATGATTAGAAGGGAGAGAGTCAGAAAGAGAATGATAGTGAAAAAAGAGGTGTGGAGGGTGTGGAGGGTGTGGAGGCTGGAATTACCAAAGAGTTTAGGAAGAAGAAAATGCAAAGATTTTGAAAATGAAGAGATAAATTAATAGAAATAAATGATAACAAATGGAAATATGGCCTCAAGATTTAGTAAGCAGGTTCAAATATCTATGGGAAAAATAGTATAAAACAAAAGATAATGATCTAATACTTGATGAAGTATAGAATCCTGTGGAATTTGAGAAGAATATGGAACCACAACCTACTGTTCTGAATAGTTTAAGAGAAATGTAAATTATAAGACAGAATTGATGGTCTACATAGCAAAATAAAGGGCAGATTAAAAAAATCAATTTGTAATGGCAAACTTCACCAAGGACACAAAAAAGAGAAGAATGGATTGGGAATGCAAGTGTACAAAAATGAAAGACAATATAGAAGAAAAGATGCAAAACAATAACTTTAAAAGAAAATACAGCCACTATGTAAGCAAAATATACCAATTTTGAAGAAAGGATATTTAGAGATTACTTAAGGACCATAGATCTCCAAGAACATGACAGGACAAAGGCTTCAACATCAAAATGAAGGAAATCACAGAAGAATTAAATTCAGAAACAACAAATTCTGCAAGTGATCAGGAGAAAGACTTTCAAATATAAAGGAAAGGACACTGAATAACAAGACTATTCTGCACTCACTAGAAAAGATAGATGGGAATGGAATAATGTCTTCTAAGGAGTAATGGATCTAAGAATGCATTCCCAGGGTGACCTCTCTTGAAAATCTGAACTTAACCACACAGGAAAAAAGATGGACATTCAGTAATAGCAAATAATTTGATATATTTTTAATAAGAGAAACAGAGCTGAAGAGATTATTTGCTTCTCCACACTCTGAACAACAGAAATATAGGAGTTGTGAATAAGTGCAACAGGCAAGGATGATAACAACCACAACAGAGTGGCCACAGAGTACAGTAAGAGACTTCTTTGTAAATAAACACAAGGAGACAGAGGCAAGACAGAGAAGATAGAGTCTACAGGTGAATCAGATTTGTGTGTGTGTGTGTTGGGGTAGGGCGTTGCTATATTACAACAGGGGAGAGTAAATGAAGCAGGGAGAGAGGGGAAGGCAGAGAAGAGTGTGTGATGTGTTGGGATCAAATGAAGGGCTAGTAAAGAGGGGAAGGTGACCTCTGTGGTCTCAGGAAGAGAAGAAACTACAGGGGACTAGATGAGGAAGAAGAAAAAAGGATTGAAAAAGGGAGAAGGAAGGAAGGAGACCTTGCTTTGGTTGTGGGAAATAGAGTTAAGTGACTTACTTAGGGTCACAGAGCTAGTATGTATCTGAGGCCAGATTTAAACTCAGTTCTTCACATATCTAGACCAAGAATTCTATCTACCATATCACCTAGATGCTCCCAAAGTATCCTTTTGGACAGCCAGAAAAACAAGAGGAAAACAATATACAAGTAAAACAAATCCAAAGGGAATCAAAAGCAGAAGATGAATATATTAACACACATATATAATCTCTATATTTTAAAGGAATTGTAAACAATTTGGAGTTTGTGGTTTTGTACATGATTTTCTTTATGCATTTCTTTAGTTAAATGTTTGTTTTTTTTGCGTGGTGGTGATGGTTACTAAATATATAATTTTTAAAAACAACTTAAAAAAAGAAAGTATCGGGGCAGCTGGGTAGCTCAGTGGATTGAGAGCCAGGCCTAGAGATGGGAGGTCCTAGGTTCAAATCTGGCCTCAGACACTTCCCAGCTGTGTGACCCTGGGCAAGTCACTTGACTCCCATTGCCTACCTTTACCACTCTTCCACCTATAAGTCAATACATAGAAGTTAAGGGTTTAAAATTAATAATAAAAAAAAGAAAGTATCTTCTGGTACTCCTAATGGAACATTACATATTAAATATCAAATAAATAGATAGTTAGATTAAGGTAAGTCAGTGAAGTTTTTTAAAAGGTAAATATTTGATATCTAAAGATATCAACGTCTTAGTAAGTATTTTTTAGAAGCACATTTAGGTTTGTAAAATAAATGAATATTGTGATGTTAATAATATAGAATTGAAAGTCTATCTAGTGCCTCTTATGAGAAAGAAAAAATATCTGAGTTTACATTTAAGTATAACAAATAATTAGTAATCTATTCCAAAATTAATTATTCCCTAAACATGGGGAGGCATCTGAGGAATAAAAGTCTATTTACATAGCTGTTGAGCAAGTAGTATTATACCCATAGTATATTCCGTATTTGTCATTTGACTGGTAAAGAATTAAAAGTATAAATTATTTTTGGCAGTATTGTCAAATATTTTATTTAATATACAATATTATTATTTATAATATATATACCTAAAATATATCGTAAATAATATTTTATTATATTTGCACAACCTAACCATGAACACTGGATATTCTTCCAGTGACCAAAGTTGTCCTTATTTCATTAAGAAGTACGATATATTTGAATCTGTATGCTTTATCCTGGGCTTTAGGAAGTCAATCCCCAAATAGTTTATGTATTTTTCTCTAGAATGGGATTTCCCTTTCTATTATTGCTTCTTGTCTTTTGTTATCATTAAAAGGAATTTATGTTGATGTTTTTGTTATAAATATGTAATAAGGTCTTTTAAATAAAACAAATTCTCACTTTAGCTATATACAACAATCTTTGTCTCATTCTTTTCACCCCTCCCTTTCCCCCTTCCCCAAGAAGGCACATAATATGATATGGGTTGTCTATTGTTATAGTAACTGATTATGCTGGTAATGGGATGGCCCAAGGCCCTCTGATGGTATGAGGACTTGAAGCTGGGTGAGAGTGGGAATCCCTAGGTGAACCAGGTTGTATTGGAGAACACCAAGACCCCACAGGAATATTTGTGACTAAACTCATACATGCAGCTCCAATATAACAGTGTCCCAGGAATAAGTGATCAAAGAAGAGGCTGTGGATTAGATCACACAGGTTCTTTGACTGCCTATCTTGGCTCCAGAACTGATGGATAATGCTAGTGACTGTGGCTTCACTTGAGTTTGAGTAATCCCTCTTCCCAGATTCCCAAGGATATGTCTGATGGTCCTCAGGGTAATGATGGCATCCACCTGTGTAAGTTTCAGGATTTAATAACAGACTTGGGGAAAGAGGAACAGGGACTGGAGGAAAGAGGTGTGAGGGAAAGCTTGACTAAAAGTACTGATGATCAAGTGTTAGCAATTGAAGGTAATCAGATTTGAGATTATCAGCTGGAGAGGTTGGTCCCCTCGCTTGCAATCTGGCAGGTGAGGCAGCTTGACCTGAACCAGATTGTTTGATGGTATTGATGTTACTTCTTCCTCAATGATCAATTGAATAGGATGTATAATACAACTTCACACAGAAGATTAGGGTGTGGTAGTGATTGGAACTGGATGCAGGCATCCTGGGTTGATTTCGCCTGCCCAAATTCCCAACCAACCTCCCACCAAAAGTTCCTTCTCCCAATTGAGAGAGCTTCTTGTTCAAAATCCTGCTTTTTATAGTCCCCCAGTAATAGCAAGGGAGAGCCTTGCTGGCTCATGGCAAGCTTGGTTGGTTCCAAGTTCTAAACTGCTAAGTGTTGCTCATCCTGCTCTCCATTTTGCATAGCAGAGATGATATTATAACATATATTATCCTATTATCTATGTACGTGTATACATACATGTATGTATCCTTTTCAACATGTGAAACAAGACACATATCGCTTACACTAAAGAAAAATTCATGGAAGAAATAAATGAAGTATGTTTCTATCTGAATCTGGACTCCGCCTGTTGCTTCTCTGGTGGTGAATATCCTTTTTGTCATGAGCACTTGGTGTTGTCCTGGATCCTTGCCTTGTTGATAATAGTTCATTGGTTTCTGTTTATTTTAGAGAATTTAGTTTGTAGCCTGAAATTTGGCTGAAGTTTTGCCTCAATTTGTGTTTTTACTGATTCCCTACAATTTTCCAAGTGATACATTTCCATAGTATATCCTAAATGGATTGATAACCTTAATACCTGGAGAAGGAAAGACAAACAACTCCAGTATCTTTGCACAGAAAGTCCCCAAAGGGCTCATGAGAGTTGGAAATGACTGGAATGCCCAAAACACAATAACAGCAATCTTAAAGTATAAGATCACACTACCAAAAATTTAGAAAAAAACCCATAGCATCTGCCTCTCCCAGGTATGGGCAAGAGATGCATCTTAACCACAAAAGAAACTGAGGCAATTTCAAAAGACAAAATTGATAGCCTCACTTACCTGTAACTAAAAGGCTTCTTCAGAATAGCTAATGTTTTTGTAGTGTTTATTGTGTGCCAGACTCCCTGCCAAGTACTGATCTTCACAACAGTCCTAGAAAGTAGATCCTCTTATTATTCCCATTTTACATATGAAGGAACTAAGACAAAGACAAACAGAAGTAAATGACTTGCTCCAGTATCATTCAGCTACCATGTTTTAGGTTGAATTTGAACTCAGATGGTCTTGAATCTAAGCCAGTGACTTATCCACTGCACTGTCTAGCAACATTAATGCATCTAGTATAAGAAGAGAAATGGTTGAACAAAGGGAAAAAAAAATCTTTGTATCAAATTTCCTTAAGGGATTATTATACTATACACGCACACACAATTAATACTATATAGGACTAATGGCCATTCCCCAGTAGAAAATGGCAAAGTGCCCATAACCACATGCAAGAATGCTCCAAATAACTCACAAGAGAAAGGCAAATCAAAGCAACTCTGAGGTTTCACCTCCTCCCATGAAAATTGGCAAAAATGCCAAAGTATGGCAACACTCAATGTTGAAGGGGTTGTGAAAGAAGAGGCTGATTCATTGCTGTGGAGCTGTGAAATGGTACCATCATTTTGGAAAGCAATTTGGACTTCTGCAAATACAGTCAAATATTCATACCCTTTGAACTAGAGACTGCATTACTGGGCTTATACTACAAAGAAACCATTGATAAGAAAAAGACTCCAAAATATTTGTATTGGAACTTTTCATGATAGCCAAACATTAGAAACAAAGTAGATGGTCATCATTTGGTTGATGGAAAAAAATGTGGTGCGTCAATGGAATGGATTAGAATTTCTAACTGCATTGTAAGTGATGTGCATGGTGAAATCAGAGAAACATGAAAGATCTCTGAACTGATGTGGAATGAAGTAAACACAGCCATGAAAAGAAGGCATGCAGTAACTACAACAGTATAAATGAAAAGAATAACCATAAACTAACAAAATCAAAATTCAATGAAACAAAATTGCAAAGATCAAATAAGGCTTGAATGAAGAGAGGTAAGAAGACACTCCCAACCCATCCCTCAGTGGAGGTGTTACACATTGTACATATTTTAAGACTGAATTGTATCAATGAGTTGTGCCAAGGACATGTTTACTCTCTTCTTGACATGCTGTGGCACAACTTTTCCTGGAGATCTTTTCAGCTCTTTCTGAAATCAAGGAGTTCATCATTGTTTATAGCACGGTAGTATTCCCTCACCATCACATGCCACAATTTGTTCAGCCATTCCCCAATTGAGGGGCATCCCCTCAGTTTGAAGGGAGGCATTAGTGAAGGAGTAGCTGTTCCCTTGATGCATTGGGCTGAATTCTTCCAGGTTGTGGCATTTCAGCTGATAAATCAATCCACCACCAGGCTGGCTTCTCACTGGAATTGGATAACATTGTTTGAGGCTTCAGCCACTTTTGATGGCTTTGATGAGTCTTCCAGTCTCACCAGTCACCTGGGTACTCCCTTCTTGGAATACTCAATTGTCTAAGACCAGGAAAGAAAAAACCCATACAAAAGAGAAGTCACGTATTCAAGGACACATGGCAAGTAGGTGGGAATTAGGACAACCACTGCTCCTCTCCTACTTTGCAGCTCTCAAGAGCTCTGATGTCCATCATAGTCAGAAAGTAAACAGACAATAGATCCAAGGGAAGACTGTATCATTCTTTTGGTGTACAAACTTGGTTCAGAATTGAGCTCCTTTGGCATTCCTTATATAATCCATGAGAGAAGGGAAATCTAAGCTTGCTCCAAGGACTCTTCCTTCATTGGCCCATCTTCTTATTACATTGTGACCTTTAGCGTTACCTTAGGGAGTTGTCCCAGCATACAAATTTGGTGTTCAGTTAGCCTCAGGGAATTTTAGGGTGGGCTTGTACACACTCAATGAATTTTCTCAAGGCTTTAGGCTAGGGGAGGGTGATTGGGTACACTGGGCTGGAGGAAGGACTTTCCCCATCCGTGGAGGGAAGATTGGCTGAGGTCCTGCACAGGCTGAGGGGAGTAAGGACAGGGAAGGACTGAAGGAGAAGCTTGCCCTGCTTTGTTCAGTACCAGCTGCTCCAGGTTGCTGACAGCAGGAGCTTTTGTGTGGGGAGGAGATGCATCCTGGTTCACTGTGGTAGTCCCAGTCCCAGATAGCGCAGTAATACAGGCCATTGTCCCTCACATCCAGCTTTTTGATTATCAAGATGACCTTCTCACCATTAAGTTGATACTTAAAAGCATGGAATTTATTATCATCCAAGCCCTCATCAAAATACAGTTTGCCTGATACCCAGTGCAAGTAGAGAAGGTGCTCTGGGGGCCTCCCATCCAAAAGCCGGTACCAGTGTATCCAGATGAAAATAGCATTAAAGATCTGACAGGTGATTGTGACAGAGTCTCCCTGAATGCCTGTCACAGAGACCTCCTGCTTCATGTGGACACAGGATAGGCGAGCTGTAATGAGAATAAAACCATCAGGAGAGAAGAGGATGAGGAAGCCTTGGCTCATCACCCAACCCCCACCCAGAATGCCACAACAGACTTACCAGGAAGTAGGGAAAACAGAAGCAAAAAAAGGATTCCTCCCATGCTCCTAGCTGCAAGAGACCACAGAAACTGTCCCTTGACCCTTTCTTCTGAGTCCCGGTTCTGGGGAGATTTGGATGAGAGGAGCCTTGAAGGCTGGGACCAAAGAGCAGAAAAGCCACTCCCAACTGTACTTTTTGAGAGGCACTTCCTTTTGGCTGGGAGTGGGCAGAGATGCAGGTGCTGTGGTCCAGGAGCCCACACTGAGCACAGGCCAAGAGCCAGCAAAAGAGATAAAAGAGAGAAACCAGGGAGTGGGTAGACCTTGTTCAAGGAGGCCCAATGGGGAAAAGACAAAACACCCCTCTGCTATCCATTAAGCAAAGTAATAATGGATTGAGTTTCCAGAGTGAGTCCACAGACAATGAACATCCATTAATTTACAAAGAAAAATGGCCCCCTTCTCATTTGATTTAGTGCATATTCCACCCAAACATGGCCATCTGCAAGCCTTCTCATTCCCATTTTCCCCATCTTTTCTCCCCTAAGTCCTTGCCCTTTTGTAAGCACTCAACTATGGACCAGGCACTATAACTGATCCTTTTAAATGTATCCATTTTGGGGCAGTATCAGGCTTTCTCACAGTCTTCTAAGGCCATCTGAGCCTGTTAGAATATTAGCGATAAAAGGCATCGTTGAATTCAACTTCTTGCTCTATAGACCCAGGAAAGGAGACCCAGAGGGATCTGTGTGACCTGAGTCCCAGTGAGCCAGCAACAAAGCACTGGGCACCATTAAGTCTGCTGCCTCTCCTCTTACACGAAGCCATTGTCATGAGCTTGCTGCATGCCCAACGTCTTTATAAAACCCAAGCGCAGAGTTCTTTAGATGGAGGGATGTGGGGAGACTTGACCAAGGGCTCAGAGGACCCTCTGAGTGTCCTTATCTGTGAAGTGGGCATCATGATCCCAATGGTGCCTACCCCATGGACAATGCTATAAGATCAGATTAGGGACCCTGTGAGATACTTGGCAAATGCCTTTTCTGTCTTCATATTCTACATGCTTAGTTTAGTGATTTGCTTATAGCGAACTCTTCATTGGTGACAGCATTTTATGTCATTGTTGTTTCTTGGTATTGTTGCTGAATTTGGACTCGATCCTTAACTGAATGGAAAGGGAGCTAAGCTGGCTCCAGAAGTAAGTCACAAAGTGGAGTCAGTGAGGTTCACTCAATTCCCACATTTAGCCACTTGCTTTCTCTCAGTTTCTCACATGAGGAGGCAAAATAGTAGCTGTCGAAGGAGACCCATGTGGACACCCGGGGAACTCGCTAACCAATTGAGATCTTTTAAAGTCATACACAAAAGACGTAAGCAGGAGTAGACAATGGAGAATGAACACCACAAATAGGACGTGAGAAGCTTTGAGGTGCTACAGCTGAGAATGGAATAGAGGCTGTTGAGAAAAGAAAGAGAAGGATTACAGATTGACTTTTAAAAAAAGGTATATTGGGGAAAAGAGAAAGATCAAAGAAGGAATAGGAACCCTTCTAGAGTGAATGACAGACAGTAACTGGTAACACTGAAAGCAGACTTAGGTAATTCATTTTGGGGGGGGGGTTGGATTCTGTCAGTGAGAATGACCTCTGAGCAGAAAAGGATTAATCACAAAGGAGTTGCTCCCATAGAGAAGTAAAGGAGTAATGAAATAAAAAAAAGAAAAGAAAACCAAAACCTAGCTACCTTTGATGATTTTGTAGCCTCTCCTAGCTGAGTTATATCCTTGGATATGAAAAGTACACTCAGACTTAGTGGAGGAGCCATTGGCAGCGATCTTTCAAAGATCATAGAGAATAAGAGAAAATACCATCAAATCAGGGAAGTGCAAATATGGTTCCAATTTAAAAACATAGCACAGAACATAATCTTCAGAGTACAGGCCAGTGCTCTTTACTTCAATTCCTGATAAAGTTCCAGAATGTATTATAATTATTTTTCAACCCTTACCTTCTGTCTGGTATCAGTTCCAAGACAGAAGAATGGTAAGGGTAGGTAACTGGAGTTAGGTGACTTGCCCAGGGTCATAGTACTAAGAAGTGTCTAAGGTCAGATTTGAACCAAGGACCTCCTGTCTCTAAGCCTGATTCTCTGGCCCCTTAGCTATCCAGATGCCCCTAGAATGTGTTATTAAAGAAAATGAACATCTAGGAAAGAAAATGATGTTTTAAAGAAGCCAGCCAGCTTCATTGATTGCATTTATATAATGTTTTAAGGTCATCAAAACACTCAACATGTGCTATCTCATTTGATACTCATGAAGACCATGTGAAGTAGATGCCATTATTACCCCCTTTTTTCAGATGAGGAAACTAAGACTGAAATATGTTAAATTACTTGCCAGGTGTCACATGTCTAGTGAGTTTCTGAGTGAAGATTCACACTCAGGTCATCTTGATTCCAAGCCCAACACTCTCTCCATTGGACCGCCTAAATTCTTCATCAAGGAGAAATCAATCTGGGGGGAAACTAGATGGCTTAATTGATCAAAAGCCAGGTCCACAGACAGTAGGTCCTGGGTTCAAACCTAGCCTCAGATACTTCTTAGCTGTGTGATCTTAGACAAATCACTTAACCCCCATTATCTAGCTCTTACCATTCTTCTGTTTTGGAACCCAGGCACAGTATTGATTCTAAGATGGAAGGTAAGCATTTTTTAAAAATAGACCACACAAAATTAACTTTATTTCCCTTCATGACAAGATTGTTAAACTGCTAAAAAACAGGGTCATTCTGTAGTTATAATTCATCCACATTTTCAGAAATTATTTGGTAAAATACTTCATACTATTCTTATGGTAAGATGGGGAGCTGTCACTAAACTATTGTACAGTCAGATGTACATTACTCAGATGAGTTCAGTGCTGGCTGAATGGCCAGGCACAAATTGTTACTAACAATTAAGTGATTCTTTGGAAGGAAGTCATCAGTGGAGTCCCCCAGGCCTTTTGTATGGCTTGGTGCTGCTTCACATTTTTACCCATGGTATAGAAAGGCATAAATGGCACGCTACTTACATTTGAAGATGACAAGGAGCTTGGAGGGAGAGCCAACACATTGGGAGACAGGATTAAGATTCATTAACCTCTTGTGAAGTTACTATGTAGGGCTGAATAAAATAAAATGAATCTGGATGAGATGAATAAATCATTATACTTGGGCATAAACAATCAACTCTCCAAGTATAAGAGAGATGGCCAGCAAGGAGCTTGTCTGGAAATAGTTGGAGACTTTTAATGTACTAAGGTCCACTTAATCTGAATTAATATGGTAGCCAAGGAAGGCAATTTGTACTTGGGCAGCAGTAAGTGAGAAACTGGACCCAGCAATAAGAAGGGATGTGCTCTTTCTAGTTCTGCTGGCTCCAGCACTTAGCACAATAAACAATAAATGCTCTCTGTCTCTCTCTCCCTGGCTCTGTCTCTCTCTGTCTCTCTCTCTCTCCCCCTCATCTCTGTCTCTCTCTGTCTTCCTCTGTCTTTCTCCCCCCCCCCCACCCCTACATAATTATATCTGTATCTTTGTGTCTCTGTATCTATCTCTTCAGATTGTTCTGAATCCTCCATAACCCATCTGAGCCCCACCATGTTGCCTCATGGACATCTTCAAAACTTGCTGCCACTGTGATACCTTCTTTCACAACACTCATGCATAGACACTCCACTCATATCTCTTAGAATAATAATCAAATGAACACAATAACGTTCTTAGAAAATTCATCAGTTATCTGTCCTGTGACTCCACTCATCATCTGCAGGATTCCCAGCTAAGACCACACACCCCTGTCTATTCGTCTCTTATGTGTTGTCTTCTCTTAGTAAAATGCTCTCTGAGTTCAAGGGTAGGGGGGGACTGACTTGATTTTTCTATTGATTTCCCCAGTGCTTAGCATAGTGCCTGACACATAGAAAGCTCACAAATGTTTTTACTTATTCATAGACTACCTTCAGGGTATCTCATTCAGTTTCAGGAAGGACGGGTCTAATGTCTCTTGCCATACTCATCTCACCATGCTCAGGTAGGTGCCTGGAAGCTTGGGGTGGCTCTGCTTTCCAGCTGCATGATTCAGGGACTCTTCTTCCAACTCAGAGCACTCACAGACATCTTCTGACTGCTTCTAGTCAGCCATGATGACTCAGAGCTTCATACTAAGTGGTGATACAAACTATTTTCACTGGTTATTGTGACAGAACACTGGGGATAAATTAAAAGGGTGATTCTGGCGATTATGGTCTCTCAGGTCTGTTCTTCTTGAAGGCTGTGAAGTACAAGGATGACTCTTTAAGCTCTCTGGAGGTCAGGTGTGGGTGGGTTGTTATGGAAAGCCTCAATGCTTTAAACTAAGACAGCATGGAAGAATCCACTCTCCTCATGTGGTGGATGCAGCATTGTAGCAAAGGGCTCTTCCTGAAACCAGAAACTGGATGCAGAAAGAAGTTCCACATCCATGAGACCACTGGAACCTTTCCTGATGTTGGCCTATAAGGACTGCATCCTCTTAGAGACTACACACCCAGTGATGTTGCATCTGGGGGAGACTATGGGCTCAGTGGGGACTAACAGGAATCAATGCCCAGTGGGAGCCATGAGAAGTCATTGCCATAATATATTAGTCGCTTTGCAATATTGGCAGCATGGGACTCCATGACTACACCAGCTCAAAGTGTTCCCTCCATGCATGGACCTCCACATATTTTGCCTGGGTCACACCTGTTCCTTCTGTGTCTTCACCCTTCCCACTAACAGTGCATGCAATTATGGCATAAATACCCAAGATTTTATTTTGAAATGTTTTATTGCAATTTTCTTATAATGTTCCATTAAATGCTCCCTTCTCTTTAAACTAATTTTGTCTCCCAGCTGATTAATAAAGGTTAACCTATTGGTGAGGGCTCAGAATTCATATTGTTAGGTGGATTTGGGCTCACCCAATGGGCGGGCGAGAGTACCAACACCCTATTCTGTGAAGTGTAGGTGTTGTCCCCAGGGACACAGATTTATTGTCACCTATCCATAGATGACAGTAACTTATCACATAATCTACCAAGTGAATTTGAGGGGTGCAGAACAATTTACCATGTAAGGTTTAAGGGGAAGATTGTTACATACAGAAGGGATTAGGGGGACTTTATGGAGGAGGTGGTATGTGAGAGGGGCTTCAAAAGATGGGTAGGAATTCAGGAAATGAAGGAGGCAAGGGAGGGTATAAGAAGCTGTAACTTTTAGTGGGAAAATGAGAGAAAAGGGCCTCTCTCTGCACAAGTGATTTCCATCGCAAACTTCCAGTGCCCACAGACCACTCACCAGAGTCAAGCAATCTCTCCTGTGGTAGGTGATAAACAATCCACTTTTGAGCACTAGCTCTAACCAGACAGGGACGATGTAGAAAAAGACATCTAGGATAAGAGGCTTTCCTTGGCCTCCTCTTTGGAGAAGTTCAAGATCACAGGATTTGAGACTGAGAGTTGGAAGGCACTGTAGAGGTCATCTGGGACAGCTAGATTTGAAGGCAGGAAGACTCGAGTTCAAATCCTGATTCAGATCCTTACAAGTACTGTGACCCTGGGTAAGACACTTAACTTATGTCCACCCCAGACAGAATGAGGATCATTATAGCATAAACCTCCCAGGGATATTGTGAGTATGAAAGAAAACACTATATTTGAAACATTATATAAATGTTAGCTATTATTATTTTTTCTAATCCTGCCCTCTCCTTTTACACATGAGAAAACCTCATGAGGCTGAGGGAGGTTGAGTAATTTAGAATCATAGACTTGCAAAGCAAAGATCTAGATCAAGAAAGAACCCCACTGGCCGTCTCATACAACCTCCCTATTTTACATATAGGGAAACAGAGTCCTGAGCTTAAGTGATAAATAATAATGAACACTTACTGTTTTACATGATTACATATATAAAATCTTCATTAGATTACTTACCATCTCAAGGAGTGGGGAGAGGTGGGAGGGAAGATGGGACAAAGAGAGAGAATTTGGAACTCAAAATTTTTATAAAATGAATGTTAAAAATTTCTTGTACATGGAATTGTGGGAAAATAAAATTTTATTTTATTTTTATTTTTTAAAACCTTGACCTTCTATCTTAAAATGAATACTATGTATTGGTTCCAAGGCAGAAGAGTGGTGAGGACTAGGCAGTGGGGGTTTGTGATTTACTCAGGGTCACACAGCTAGGAATTTAACATTTTTTTAAGTTAACATTTATTAAATACTCATGTGCCAGGCATCATGCTAAGCATTTTATAATTATTAACTCATTTGATCTTCACAACAACCCTGGGAGGTTGGTGTTATTAATATTCCCATTTTGAGGAAACTGAGGCAAAGAGGTTAAATGACTTGCCTAGTATCAAAACAACTAGTAAAAGTCTGAGGTCACATTTGAATCTAGGTCTTTCAGACTCTAGATCCAACACTCCATCCAATGTGCTAACTAGCTGTTCCCCCATTCACAGGTAGTAAATATTAGAGGCTGGATTTGAACCCAAGTACTTTGAATTCAAAGCCAGGGCTATGTATATTCTAAGCAGAGGAATGAGTGAGGTTCTACCAACCTCAAAAACGTGTGTTCTCCAACATCTTGGCCAAAGTTCCTGGGTCTTGGGGTTTATTTCTTAGAGGTTGGTCTTGGTGGTTCCTTAATTCAAGGGAAGGCTCAGTAGGTGTCTAGCCTTCACTGATGTGGGTGCTGGGATCCCTGGGTAGAAACTCCAGCTATTCAAGGTGACATTTTTTGTTCAGGAGCCAGGGTGACGTGTGCCGCTGTGGTCCGTCCCAGATGGCACAGTGATATATTCCAGAGTCGCTCACTTCGAGATTACTCACTACTAGTCTACAGATGTCATCCTTCCTCTTATAAGCCCTGAGTTTCTCAGAGCTGAATCCTGGGTCCAGAGCAGACTGTGAATTGCTCATGGAGTAATGGAGGAGGTGTTCAGGGGCCCTCCCCTCCTGGAAGCGGTACCAGTGGATATGGTCGAACTTTGGGCCCAAAATCTGGCAGCTCAGCATGGCAGACTCTTTGATGTTTAGGGTTATGGAGATAACTTTCTGCTCCAGGGTGATGGCCATCTGGCCAGCTGTAGGGACAGAAGAAAGAAGTTGGTGCAAGCAGGAAAGCTGCTGCAGCTATTTCCTGGCTCCCTGCGCACCACTGGAGACAACTTACCATGAACCAGGGCAGCCAAGAAGAGGAGAACCAGGGAGCTGGACATCTCGGTGCCCCTTGGGCTGTGGCCTCAGGAAGAGAAGGACTGAGAAGAAAGCCCTGGAGAAGGTGGGTGTGGAGCTGCAGTGGGATGGGCATCTGCTCAGTTCTGAGAATTCACTTTAGCTTTCTCTAAAGTGGGATGGGGGGAGGTGCTGGCGTATGGCAATGGCGAACCTTCACAGAGCCCACAGTGGTGGCTGCATGCAGGTGGCGTCTGGGAGCAGAGGCCAACTGTCCTTGTGCTTGTCCAGCATCCCAGAGGTAAAGTCTGGGAGACACTCTTCATGCCAGGCACTGAGGATACAAGACCAGAGGGAGAGCTCCTGCCCTCTAGC
>NC_058130.1:8876441-8894165 GCF_016433145.1 Gracilinanus agilis | reverse complement strand
TGTCTCGATTCCACGTACCTTCCACGCTGTGCCCTGTTGTGGGGTTCCTCCGTTCGTCTGGACTTGTTTTTATGTCCCCTTGAGGAGTTTTGTGTGTTTCGGTCAGGAGAGGTTAAGAGCTGCTTCTTACTCTGCCGCCATCTTAACCCGGAAACCATAGATATTGTATCTTAATGATTTATCACCTTCTTGTGTTGGAATGGAATTAGTTTAACCATATTGAGTTTTTACTTTTCTCTTTACCTTTTTACACTTCTCTTGAGTACCAATCATTGAATTTTCTTTTCAGTTTTGATTCTTTTGTCATGAATGCCTGGAAGCCCTCTATTTCATTAAATGCCAATTTTCCCAGATGATTCTTGGTTTTCATCCTAAATCCTTTGCCTTGCAGAATATCATTTCCTATACTTCCAATCCTTTAATGTAGAAACTGACAGGTCCTGTTTAATTCTACCTGAGATTCCATAATATTTGAATTGTTTCCTTCTGGCTGCTTGTAACACTCTTTCCTTGGCCTGAGTATTCTCAAATTTGACCATAATAATCCTAGGAATTTTAACTTTGAGATCTCTTTCGGGAGGTGATTGGTGGATTCTTTCCATTTCCATTTTACCTTCTTGTTTGAGGACTTTAGAGCAGTTTTCCTTTCTGATTTCTTATAATATGTATCCAGGCTCTTCTTTGGATCATGGCTTTCAGGTATTCTGATGATCCTTAGATTATCTTTCACAAATCCAATTCCTTTTTCTGGATCAGCTCTTTTCCAGTGAGATATTTCATATTTTACTCTATTTTTTAATTCTTTTGATTTTGTTTTATTGTTTCCTTATGGAGTCATTAGCTTCCATTTGTCCAGTTCTAATTTTAAGGAAGTCATTTTCTGCCTTGAGCTTTTGTGTTTCTTTTTTCATTTGGCCAATTCTACTCTTTAAGGAACTGTTTTCTTCAGTGTTTTTTTTTTTTGTGTGTGTGTGCCTCCATTTTCATTTAGCCTATTCTAGTTTCTAAGGAGTTGTTTTCTTCATTGAAATCCCCCCCTAGCTATTGACTCTTTCTATCAATTATCTTATTATTTGATTTATTAATTTCTTTTCAAGTACTTCCTGGGGTTCTTTTGGGGTCTGACAACCACATATACTTTCCTTTGAGGCTTCACTTGTTTCCATTTTGGTATTGTTGTCCTCTTTTGAGTTTGTATTTTGTTCTTTCCTTTCACTAAAGTAACTTTCTAAAGTCACATTTTTTTTTGTCTTTTGTTCATTTTTCCAGTTTTTTTGTTTCATTGTTTATATATTGAAGTTCTGCTCTCCTCCTCGGGTAGAGGGAGCACTTTTCCATGCTGACAATGCAATCTACTCTCGCTTGGGGTTGATCTGGCTGCCTTTGGGTTCCATAGTGTGTACTTTGAGGAAGGTGGCCTTGCTGGCTTGCTGTAGGAAGACTTGTAGCTGTTTTTTCCAGCTGTGGGAAGATTTGTAGCTGTTTTTTTTCCAGTCATTCTCCCCTCCACTGCCAGTTCCCCTGGTGTTTCATGAGATAGGCTATTCTTTATTCTGCCAGTTCTCCTGGTGCCACAAGCCTAGGCTACTCTCCCTTCTCATCCAAGTGAGATGAGTTCCTTATACTTTCCTTAGTTTTGGGCCCACCTCCCAACCTTTTTTGTGTGTGATGTTTGGAGATGGGTTTGGACAAATTTGGAGCATTCCTTACTCCTCTATCTTAGCTCTTGGAAGTAGAAAACTTGTTTTCCTTTTTAAAATCTATTGGTATATTGGGAAAATCCACAAGTTAGAAAAAAGAATTGTGTTGGCAAAAAACTTTGGCTTTTTTCCATATTCTATTTTTGTTAATAGCAAGAATTTGGGCCTTTAAAGATAGTACTGGGTACTAGAGTTAAAGAAAGAGGGCAGTGTGAAGGCTCAAACTCAGGTAGCTCTATTCCGTATTCTGGGGTAAGTCCACTGGAGATTTTGCAAGGTCAGGTCCAAGAAGAGGCCCATGCTAGAAGATCATCACAAGCACAGTACAGTAGGGAACTCTTCTCAGAAAAAGAGTCATTTGAGTTGGATTTCAAAGAATCAAATTCACTATATCAAGGGAATGACTTGTTGCCCAAAAGTTTACAAAAAGAGAGAACCTTTAAATATAATTAGCAAAAAGATCTAGAAATTAGAATATGTAAATGAGATGTGATTTTGTCAGCCTTTTGTCAGTGCCAGTGGTTCAAATTTTCTATTTGAAGTTTTCAAATTTTAAATATGTTTGCATAGGAGAAGCAGTGAGGCATGAGGGCTAGAGAGCTGTCCTTAGAGTCAGGAAATCACAGGTTCAAATCCCATTTACCTATGACAGACATGACAGTGGGACAAGGGACAGAGAAGTCAGTTGGAAAACCCATCATTGAAGGTGTCAACCATCTTTTATGTGGTTTCAATTAGGATAAGAGTTGCCAATAATCCTTTGATGATATTTTGACTTTCAGGGGTCCTTGTATGGCAATGATCATAAGTAAGGAGAATGCAATCAAGGACTGGAGACTGTTCGCTGGTCCAACAGACCCAGATATAGCAAAAAAGACTCACCCTTCATCCATCCGTGCCCTTTATGGGAAGGACATATTGGACAATGCAGTACATGTATCATCTACCAGACAACATGCCTTGGAAACCATTGACCTGTTATTTGGAGACATTGTTTTGGACTTTGAAGAACCAGAATAAGGTAGAGAGCCTCCAAGGCTCATATTTTCTTTTCTAGGTTGGTCTGATTTTCAGGACTGACCACAAAGCGGCCTTATCAAAAGAGCCCATTTAGAATTATAGACCTAGATTTGGAAGAGCCCTAGGGACCATAAAGCCTAGTCATTCACTTTATAGGTGAGGAAACAGACACAGAGGCTGATTGGGTTGCCCAAGATCACACAGCTATTGAGTATCTGAGGAGAGATATGAACTCAGGCCTTTCTGACTCCAAATCTCCCTTCCTCTCCCAACCCTATTCCCATCTAGGTTAAGTCCATAATTATCCTGTTTCTAAAAACTCAGGGTTGGAAGGGAATCTGAATAATTCAATCTAGTCAACCTGACATATGAAGTTCTATCATAATGACACATGAAGTTCTATTATAACTCTCCTAATGAATGGAAGCCAGATTTTGCTTCCAGAACTCCAGTGATGGGGAACTCACTACTTTGAAGTTAACCCATCCTCCCTAGTTCTGGCCTCTAGAGGCAAGGAGTCCAATCTTCTCTCTTACATGACAGAAGGAGCTTCATCTCATATAGGACTTAACCTGAGAGAGATTCAACCCCCACCAAAGTCCTACTGTTTCAGTAGCCTGAGTGAAGAGATACTGTCTAGCCTGTCTATATACCCTTGCTTTTTCTGGGTGACTCTGGTCCACTCAGCATCTGCAACCCAGCTGTCAGCAGTGTGAAGAAGAGGCAAACAGGCAACAAACACTGAAGTGCTTCCTATGCTAAATACTAGGAGTACAAGGCACAGTAGAAATACAGTCCCTTCCCTCTCAAGAGTTCATATTCGAATGAAGGAGATAGAGTAGATGGGAGACAATATGAGAGGTAAGGGCAGATGGAAAAGACCTTTAGTAGAAGAGAGGACCCTAGCTCAGTTTTCTAGTTCCTGGGAGGTGGGGATGCCCAGACCCAGTCCTTGATCTATCCATATATTGAGTTTCTAAGAGGTCCACCTGAGCTCCTCCTAGTGGGCCATCCCCCAATGTCTTGCCCTTCATTATGACTTTTCCCACCAATTTAGCACTCAGGACTGTGGGAAGATGATGCTCTGGCTTCTTCCTGATGCTTCATTGCCAACTTGTTACACGGCTTTGGCCAGCACCTTCCCCTTTCTGGGTCCCAGTTTCCTCATCTTTAAAATGAAGGGGGCACTGTTTGGCACAGTCTGAACTCCCTTACGGTTCTGACATTCTGGAATTCCATGCAATGCTACCATTAGGCAGAGTGGCAATTAGAAGGAGTACATTGAATGGGACAGCTAGGTTAGAGCAATAGACCTGGAGTTAGGGAGACCTCAGTTCAAATCCTGTCTCTTTCTAGCTGTGTGACCTTGGGCAAGTCATTTAAGCTTTGCCTGACTCCATTTCTTCAACTGAAAATGGAAATCATAATAGCACTTATCTCTCAGGGTTCTTGTGAGAAACAAATATGAGAATCTTGATAAAGTACCTTGTTTGGAGCCTGGAATACAGCAGGTGCTCCATAAATACTTACTCCCTCCCCTCCCTTTCCCATCCCCAAGGCACACAGGTCCTGTATGCAGATAACTGGGAACTGCTTTGACATGGCAGAAAGGATGTAAATATGAAAGTAGGTGGGAGTGATGAGAACAGGCTGTCCTGGAGACATTGTGAGTGGGTTAATTTTTCTTCCCCAGAGCTCCCTGCAGATGTCGCTCCATTTCATCTACAGCCATGAAATATATGGCACGCCTGCCTCCTGCAACAATAAAAACACAGGCTTGGGGGAAAGGAACAGTGAGGGTGACATAAATAAAACAAAACTAAAAGAAAAGAGCCTCTCAAACTGGAAAAAAAATCCTAATCCCTTTTCTGCAACAAATTGGAAGTGTAGAGCAGTGTAGAGGCAAACATTAAACCCAGACTGATGAGTCTGTGAGTAAGAATAGAGAAATGCAGAGAGTCCAGGAGAGAGCCTTGGGGGACACCTGGAGGCAGAAAGTGGAGAAGGAACCTGCCAAGAGGGATCCAAGGGAGAGCAGGACCATTCTCATCACTACTGGCCCTACAAGGCAATCCTGTTATTCTTCCATGATCATGTCTCTCAGATCTGAGAGGGAAAATGATCACCCACAAAACATAACCTTCTTTGAGAAATCTTTACAAAGGCAGCTTGGTGCAACTGATCACCAAAGTTCTGTCCTCGTTCCATTTGCTTCAGGTAAGATGCTGACAATTGTTGGAAGTAATGTTACTTCCCATTGTTTTCTTTTCCCTTAAAAAAAAATTAGACAGAGTTAAGTGACTTGCCCAGGGTCACACAATAAGTGTCTGAGGCTGGATTTGGACTCATAAAAATGAGTCTTCGTGATTCCAAGCCCAGTGTTCCATGTGCTACACCCATCCAGTGGCCCCCAGTATTTCTTTGAATTGAAAAATTTGCCAACTTGCTAGGGAGCTAGTTGTCTGACCTTGCTCGAGTCCCTCCCCTTTTCTGTGCCTCAGTTTCTTCCTCCATAAAATGAAGACACTGGATTAGAGATTGCTGATTCCCAAACACTCTTTCTTGTCTGTCTTCTCAATCCTCGCTCACAGGATTCCCAGCATCTTTGGGGTTTACCACCTCTTACACATGCTTGATGTGTGGTCCTGGGCCAATCATTTACTCATTCGGAGCCTCACTAGCTTCAGGTCCAAAATGGAAATGAGTAATTCTTATAGTACCTTCCTTGTGGGATTATTGGGAGGCTCAAAAGAGAGGTTCTGCATAGAGTGTTTTGCAAACTTCTCAGGGCTGTAGAAATGTTTGTAATGGTTGTTGCTGTCGTTATTGATGTTTTTCTTTTTCTTTGGATCTGCACCAGTGGCTCCATTGGTATAGGGAGGTACCAGGGGTAGCCCTGGGGTCTCAGAGCTAGTGTATCAGCAGCAGGGCACCACCATCATTAATATTTGATAGGTTCCAATTCATCAGCTGTCTGGAGAGAATCAGGTATTGAAATGATGCTATTTCAATATTCTCCCCAAGTAAAACGGTTTCCTAGTGTCTCACCAGTAGATGGCATAAGAGAGACCTAAGAGAGACACATGGGCTTGGACATTCATCACTAGTCTGGATGTGATGGGGAACCATTTTTAGGATCTCTGCTTTAGAGGTAGATGGGGTCATTTTACAGATGAAGAAACTGAGGCCTCATGAGTTGAAATGACTTTTGATACGAGTTGGGAACACAGTGAAGGAAGAGTGACCAGAGAATGCAGGCTGAAATTTCAGCTACCCCACAGCCTACCTGAGTGATCTTAGGTAACCTCTCCAGGTCTCAGTTTCCTCATTTGTACAATGAAAGGGCCTAGTATCCTATAACTCAATCAAATATACAAATAGAAAGTGTAACAACTGGGATTCAAACCCAAGTTTTTCTTTTAAAAAAACTTTTTTATGGATATCTTTTGTTGTTTTTATCACCTTTTTTGAATATATCCTTTTCTGGCCCCTACCTAGTTGGGTATCCCTTGTAGCAACAACAGCAACATTAAAGAAAGAGAAAAGGAAAAAAAAAGGCCAGCAAAATTAGCTGACTCATCAAGTGGGTCTGGAAAATATATATAATATTCCACATCCATGGCACCCCATCTCTGAAAAAAGGAAGAGAAGCATTTTCTCAAATATTCTCTATGGATAGTCTTGTGAACCCAAGTTTGGCCTTGGGCTCAGCAATTCCTCTACTACACCCAGCTGTGAATCTCTTCTGATTACAAAATATGAAACAACAGCCCTCCACGGTACCTAGGCTCGTGTTGGTGAATCTATAGCATGCATGCCAGAGCTGCTCCCCTCCCCCTCTTCACCATGCTTGAGGACATTTCTCCCATCACTCGCCCCTCTGCCGAGCAGCCCAATAGGAGCACTTCCTCCCTCCCCTGTCTGGGGTAAGGGGGTAGCGTACATGCAGCATGAGGGTTGTAGTTTGGGCACTCGGCCTCTAAAAGGTTCACCATCACTGACCTAAGCCTTTCTTTCCCTATTACTAGGCTGTGGATCATTTTTCCTGGGGGATTGACTAAACCTGAGTATAGTGTATCCATTTTTCAGATAAGGAAACAGATTTAGAGATGGAAATCCATTTGCCCAGAGTTACATAGTAATGAAATTACCACCCCATGAATATTAGAGGAGTCTCTTCTGGATTTTGGAGACTCTGGTGAATTTCTGGCTATCTGGATAAGGAAGCTATTTCCCTTTTTGATCTCCAAAGATAACTACCCTGGGCTTCTGGCCATCTTTTCCTAATTTAGTAGGAGTGTCTTCTAGAGATATATGTTTTGGTTGTCAGGTGAGCCCCATATCCCCCATGGTCTTTCAGATGATCTCACCACCATCCATAGGGCTTTTCTATCTCAACCCAGCCAAAAAACACCCAGCGGTCAATAAACATTTATTAGGTGCCTACTATGTGCCACACTCCATGATGAGGATCTCTGAAATTCCTCTTTCTGGTCAAAGACTAATTACTCTTTGTCACCGCTTCTTTATTTCTCCTCCAGTTGCAGCCATCCATTACAAATGCTCTTTTTCCTTATCCCAAACTTCTTTCTACACTACCCTCTATTCTCTTTTCCTTCAGGCTCTGATAATGAGGTTACCCTTCTTGCCAAGACCAACATTTGATCTTAACTTCCAAGACTCTTCTGGCAGACTGACCCTGAAATCAATCTATAGGTTCCATCAACCCTGCTTACAAATATTCCTGAATAGTTCCAGTTCAAACAAGAGGCTCTCTAACTCACTAGACCTGCCTTTCCTCTTCCATTATTCTAGATTTTCTCTATTTTATAGTTAAATTCTTAGAGAAAAGCCACCTAAACTCATTACCTCTAAATCTTCATTTCCCATTCACTTTCCAGAGTCTTAGAATCTGCTATTAAAATCCACTATTTGATTGAAATTTGATTGAGATTTTTTCCTCAGGGATTACCAAAGATCTCTTAGTTGCTATCTAATGGCTTTTCCTCAATCCTAATTGTCCTTGATTTCTTGGTAGAATTTGACTCTATTAATCCAAGCTCATCCACCTCTTGCCCCTTAGCCCCAGATGTCTCCAAAGCTGTCTTGGGCTGTTTTCTCTTCCCTTTCTCTACATCGTCTCTTGGTAGCATCACTAGCTTGGGTCCAATTATCCTTTTTAACATAGATATCCTTGATGATATCTTTTTCTTGAGCACCAGTTCCATACCACCTCCAGCAGGTCAGATATTTTTAACCTGATGTTATGTAAGGATCTCAGGTCTGACATAGCCAAAATGGAACTTTATTTTCTTCCCTAAATGAGATTTTCTTCCAGACTTCCTTTTTTTCCCAGCTGCGTAAACTGCTCTTCTTTTTTTTAAGCCCTTACCTTCCATGATTCTAAGGATTTAGAGAGCAGTAAGGTCCAGCCAATGGGGGTTAAGTGACTTGCCCAGGGTCATAGTGTCTGAGGCAAGATTTGATGCACTACTATTCTGCCAAGTCCTATGTTCTCTAGCTCCACAGTCACCTGCTACTCCTTACTTAAAGTTGCTAAATCTTATCTTGCCCCACTACATAGATACTTGATGAGTAGCCAGAAAGGAAAACGATCTGGACCAAAGAAGGCAGGAACATCCTTGGGCACAATGGATACCACTTTTAGAAGTCCTTTCCTTCTCTTGACTGGCCTAGAGGGAGTTCATGGGAGTCCTACGTTGAGTCCTTAGTACAAACTTACTGTTCTCAGGATCATCAAGGACTCATCTTAGGGTCCATGATGTGAGGGAGGACAGATGTCTCTGAGTTGATTCATCTGTCCACTGAACTAGATGGTAGAATAAGTCTGGATTAATAGGATGGAAGCTCCTTGAGAGCAAGGACTATGTCACTTTAATGTTCATATTCTGAGCACCTAGTTCAGTGATGGCAAACCTCTTGGAGACCTTAGAGACCAACTGCCTAAACTTCAACCCTCATGACACATGTGAGCCCCACGACTTCTCCCCACTATACCCCAGGTAGAGGAGGCGAGGAATCACTCCCATTGGGCTTGTATAGTTGGAAAATCTTGAACCCCTGGAACTGCATTACCCCAAATTCCTTTCTGTATTATCCACAATTCCTTTTGCCTTTTATTTACGTGTGTCGTTACGTGGTCTGTATATAGTTTGGGTCCGTTCTGCCACACCCTCTCTCTTCCATGTGAATTGAGTGGTGAATGTTCCTTGTGTTCTCTAGCTCTATAATTAAATATTAATAAATCTTTATATTATACTTTGGAGATATTGAATATTAATTTTAAAATCTACAGGCTTCTGGATAGAGTGGTGGGTGACGTGAGAAATGTCCTCAGGCATGGGTGGAGAGTGGGAAGGAAGAGCTCCTTCCAACACTCCGGCACCCGTGCCATAGGTTCACCAACACGGACCTAGTCTATAGTCAGTACTTACGCATGTTGGTTTAATTTGTTTATGTTGTTGTTATTGAGTTTCTTAGTTGGTCAGACTCTGTGACTCCCTTGGGGCTTTCTGGCAAAGATAGTGGAGTGGTTTGCCATTTCCTTCTCTGGCTCATTTTATAGGTGAGGAAACTAAGGCAAACAGGGTTGACATACTGGGAAGTGGAGGTGGGGGTAGGTTTGTTTTTTCCCCACTATTTTCCTTTAGAGAAATCTTAGCATGGACATTTTCAAAACAATGCATTAAATAGACTTAAAAGATAACAACTGGATAAAGTGTCAGCCCAGAACAGTCTCCTAAGCTTGGTGGATGGAGCACCAGCCCTGGGGTCAGGAGGACCGGAATTCAAATTTCAAGTCAGAGACTTACTAGCTTCCCAGCAAATGCTTTCTCAAAGGAGATTTCATTCTAGAAGGCGACAAAAGGAAATTTTTGCAGATTAACGCTAGCTCGCCATGTTATTTGTAGGTATTTTTTCCTACAAATCTGTATACACAAGGTTGCCCCTAGTGGTATGTAAGCTCCATGGCAGACAAGGACTTTTACTTTTGCCTTTGTTTCCCCAGTGCATGACACACAGGGGGCTGTTAATAAAAGCCTGTTGATTCATGTCGCGCTGTAAGATTCCCAAAGCATCTTATATGTAACATTCTCACGTTTGTCCCTGACAAATAGAGCCAGTGAGATAAATACTATTATGTCCATTTTGCCCGGGAGAAAACGGAGGCTCAAAGAGGTCTCATGACTTAATTGCCCATGGTCACACAGGTAGGAAGTATCTGAGGTGGAATTAGAACCCAGGACTATCTAAGGCAGCATGCTTTTCTTTACCCCACCCTGCCTCCATGATGGAGGTCCAAAACGTCTTGACTTTCCTCCAAGAAGGTTTAGTTACAGAAGGTCTCAGCAGCTCATTTAAAGTGGATTTAAGCTACTGTGTGACCCTGGACAAGTCACTTTATCCCTCTGGGCTCCAGTCTCCTCATCTGTAAAATGAATGAGTTGGACTCAAGGACCTCCTAGGTGTCTTATAGCTTTCAGTCTCGGGCTCTATGATCTATGGCTCGAGTGAGGCTCCCGCTGTATCCTGCATCCTACAGCCATCCAACTGTTTCTCCCACAAGCAAAACACCCACGGGTGCCAGAGTGGCCCGAAGATTTGGGGAGTCTCCCAAAGACTCCTTTTCTGCATACAGGACTTCCACTCAGCCCAGGACTCGACTAATTATCTATTGCAATTTTATTTGTTTTGATGGATTGAAATAGAAGAAAGATTCCCAGGAGCACCTAATTCAATAAGCGAATACAACATGTAAAGTAAATATCGCATAGTACAATCTAAATCAAAGGAATGGAGGGGGAGGGATGGCAACCAGACAAATCAGGTTAGACTTCCTGATGGAGGTGACATCGAGTGGAGCCTTGAAGGGAGGAGAGATTCTCTGAGGCAAGGGTGAGCAGGGCTGGGGGGAGACCACCTCTGCAAAGCAATCGAGGCTGGAGACAATGTCTTAGAAGGTCTTTGGAGACAGGAATCGCTCCCAGCTCAGCGGTATTTCTTAGCGTATTAAGCTAAAATGGAGTGGGGAAACCTTTCTGAGGGTTTGTATCAGAACAGGAAGAGAAGAACTAAGGGTGCTCATAGAATCCGAAGAATGGAGGCCTGGCAGGCATCTTGGGGACTAGCTAGTGAGAGTGGCCTCTTTTTTCTTCTTGGAACTTCCACCCTTCAGTCTTGGAATCAATACTGTGCAATACAAGGCAGAAGAGCGGTAAGGGCTGGCAATGGGAGTTAAGTGACCTGCCCAGGGTCATACAGCTAGGAAGTGTCTAGGCTAGATTTGAACCCAAGTCTCTAAGTCTGGCTCTCAACCCACTGAGCCACCTAGCTGCCCCAGGGCTTATTTTCTAGATGAGGGAACTGAGGCCCATGTTGGGAAGAGAATTTCTCTTGCCAGGGGCCATAAAAGGAATTAGGGGCAGAATCAGGAAAAGGACCCACTGCTGTCTATCCTCGGGGTACCAGACTGAATCAAGGAAGGCACTTCTCTGGGCTCCTCAGTCAAGGGGGGGACAGTGGGGGAAAGGCAGCTCTTAAAGGGATGGGCCATTGATGGAAAGTTCTTGTGTCTGTGCTTAACAGATAATAGCAGAGTCCCGAGGGTGGGCCTGGTCCGTCTTTCTCCCTTTATTTGTCCTTTTTAAAACTACTCAATCTCGTTAGCAGTAATTAATCAGCCCCCTTTTTTCAAGGAAGAGTTCAGCAATAATGCTCCATTCCTACCCTGGAGCCCAGGGATGCAGCCTGGGGTAGAAGAGAGAACTCGGGCCTGGAGCCGGGAGACGGGGCCCAAGTACCATCTCCAGCACCCGTTGGCTGGGTGAGCCTCTAGGTGAGTGCCGGGGAAGCGTTCTCAGCCACTTGGTGAGCCCCACTCGATGGCTCTGACCCACGTTAGGTCTGAAGGCCTGGGCCAGGCCCTTAACTCCGTGGGGGCCCGAGATTGCCCACCACAGCAGAGCAGGCCGGCCCTCTGCTGGAAGGCGGCCGTGTCCTCATCGGGGGCTGCCTGTTGGCTAGGCATGGTCTAATGTGGCTTCCTTTTCAGCTACAGGATGGAAGAGAAAGGCCCTGAGGCTGGAAGAACCAGCTCAGATTCTGGTCCACAAAAGCCAAACGAGCCCTTCCTGGAGTTCGTGGTAGATGCCCATCTCCAGGCATACTCGGCTGGCCATGGCAGGGCCAGACCATTGCTTCCCCGGTCCTCCAGGGCCGCCTCGGAGGACATAAGGGCCCAAAGAGGGTCCAGCTCTCTTCAGACCTTTTCCCTGAAAGCCCACACACATCTGCCATATTGTGCTGGGCCTCACCTGAGGGAGATTTGGGTTTGAATCCCGCTTTCAGGTCACCAAAGATGGTCTCAATTATCCTGTGAATTGTTGGAAGAGCTCCTTCCTCTCCCCTGGGGGAGATGGGGCAGAAGAAGAGCCCGCTTCCTGTAAGCTAGGGATGGGGCAGCCCCATGCAGGGAGTCCCGCCACTGGGAGCTTTTAAAAACTTCTACTTTTCTGTCTCGGTAACAGCTCCGAGGAGAAGGGCGAGTGTCTGAGGTCAGATGTGAACTCGGGGGCTGCCCCCACCACAAGCCTCTATGCCAGGGGGAGACCAAAGACCTTCTGAGCCCCGAGTCTTCCAATGGCAAATCCCCTTCCCCAGGGCCTGACAGTCAGCCCACAAGACGAGCCTCTTTTCAGGCGCTTTGCAGCCAGGCTTGGTCTGGTCAGGCTCTCGGAGTGGCTGGGAAGGGAGCTGGAGCTAGCCCAGCCGGCATGCCTCGGGGCAGAATGGTGGAGGCATTTGGGAGTCTTACTGGAGGTTTTCCAGAAATGCCCGCTGTTTACCGGAGAAGCTTACAGGCAGGATTAGTGGGTTTTCCTCTTTTTTTTTCCCCAGCGCCCTTCACTCCTCTAGATCCTTTTTTTTGGGGGGGGGGAGGGGGGACCGAAGCTTTAATTTCTTCCGGGGAAAGAGCTCCCTCTATCAATGCAAATCAATCTTCTCTGAGGGGCAGTGAGGTGGCACAGTGGGCACTGTGCCAGGCTGAAGTCAGGAAGACTCGTCTTCACGAGTTCAAATCTGACTAAATAGACTTACTAGCTGTGTGACCCTGGGCAAGTCACTTAACCCGGTTGGCCTCAGTTCCTCATCTGTAAAACGAGCTGAAGGAAAGGGCAAAGCCAAGAAAACTCCAAAGGGGGTTGCAGAGTCAGACGGGACCCATCCAACGTAAGAGAGTTACCTGGGACACGAGGGTCCCACAGCCTGTGTGTACGGGGGTGACACTCGCACCCAGGTCTCCTGGACTCGCTGTGGCCTGGATGTTTATGGAGCGGCCCACAATTGGTGCTTAATAAACATTTGTTTAATTGCATTTCCTTCCTCGGGCTCCGGTGACCCCGCTTCCCCAGTCTGCGCAGCCCCGGCTCTAGGCCGGATCCCGAAGCTCCGAGCCGCAGCCTCCTCTCGGAGCCTTTGGGCCGCCGTAGATCTGAAAGGCCTCAATCTAGCAGCGGAGCTCGCCCAAAGGAGGCGGCGGGCCTCACTGGAGGTCTCGGGCTGGCTGGCGGCTGCCCTCTGCGGAGCGTTACGGCGGGGTTTCATGTGAGCTGGCGGCCGCGGCGCTCGGGCCACTCTGAAAGGCGGCGATTCTCCCGGGCGCGGAACGATTTCCTTCGACGTGGAACCCGGCAATGAGCCGCCACACCCCGGAGAGCCCCGCAACGCTGCCCGGGCCTTCCCCCGGGGGGGGGGGGGGCGGCACTCGCCGGGCCGGGTTCTAGACCACAGCTAAAGCCCTAACTGCGGAAGGAAGCCTGAAGTAAAATACATTTTACAGCCTTTGAAGTTTGGCCCGCGAGGCGCGCTGCCCCTGCTGCCGGGGCGGCCTCCCAGGGCCGGGACGCCCTTCCTCTGGCCGCGCTCGGTCCCGCCCAGCCCGCCGCGCTCTGCCGTTGGGCGCTCGGCCCTCGCGTGCTAACTATTTGGGTGGCTGCTTTGGCGAGGAGGGGCTTCGCCCTTCTGCTCCAATCGTCCTCCGACGCCAGTGCAGGTGCCAGCCTGGGGCTAAGCGTGAGAAAGCGAACCTTGGCCAGTGAAGGGCTAGGAAGCCCGAGGCGCCACGCCACGTTCGGAGGGGCCGGGCGTGGTCCCGGGCCCCGCCCCTCACGGCAGAAAGTCCGACCCGGCCCCGGCGGCTCACACCCTCTGGGCCTTGGCTCGCTTGGGGGCACTCCTGGCTTTGATGCTCTTTTGCGGGCCGGCCGGCCGAGGGCCCACGGGCTTTCCCTTGGCCTTGGGAGGGCCACTGCGGCCGGTCCGCCCGGCCGTTCGCTTCTGAGTGGTTCGCAGCTGCTCTTGTAGCCTCTCTTCCCACTGCTGGAGAGAGTTTGGAGAGAGGCGTGAGCGTTCGGGCCCTCCCCCGGAGCCCGGAGCCCGGAGCCCGGAGCCTGGCCGGCGCTGAGGCGTCTGGGCGCCTCGCAATCTCCCTCCACCCATTTCCAGCACTCCCCCCGGGGCTCCGGAAGGTCGAGGCTGCCTGGGATGCACCGGGGCGCGGCCACCTTTTGCACTCTGCTGGCGCCTCCCTGGAAGCCCCCCTAGACCAGAGCAGGGGTTCCACCTCCCCGGGGCGTCCCGCCGATCGGCCTCGGAGGGTCCAACCCATACACGGTACCGACTCTCAGACGGAAGGCGAGGGGCCTCGAGTTGTTTTTAAAGGGGGACGAGCTTATCTTAAACGGGCAATACGGGATGCGGAAGTCACCCCAAGCCAGGAAGCCCTCTTGGCCCCACCTCCACGGCCCGGCCGCCCCCTCTACCTTCGGCCAACACGTCCCCCTCCCAGCCATACTTACCATAAACCTCTTCCCCAGCTGCTCTTTCCACTTCTCCACCAGGCAGTTCTCCAGAAGCATCATCCTGAAACAAATGGCATTTGGGAAGCTGCCCCCACTGTGGCCCTCCCGCCGGATCACCACCAGCAATAGCAACGGCAGCCACACTGCCTGCCAGGGGCAGCCGGGATTCACTGACCCGCGGTTTTAAGGCCACAGAACAACCCAGCGCTTTCCATCTTATTCTCTTCTCAGTAACCGAGGCCGAGAGAGCCAAGATAACTTGGCCAGGTTTCGAACTCAGATCTTGACTCCAAGTCTAGGGTTCTAGTCACCACAGCTAAGCCCCATGGAGGGAGGTTCATGCTCTCACACATTCTAGGTCTGGCTAGTTCATTTCCCAACACCTGTCTCTCCAAATTATACAAATATAAATAACAGCAAATAAATATACACATATATGTATAAATATATATACACATATATGTATATATATGTATATATATACATATATATATATAGTAATCCTTACCTTCCATCTTAGAATCAACACTGTAAGGATTCTAGGGTCAAAGAGAGGTAAGGGCTAGGCAATGGGGGTTAAGTGACTTGCCCAGGGTCACCCAGTTAGAAAGTGTCTGAGACCAGATTTGAACCCAGCTTCTTGGGAACCCACAAATGAACCCATTTGAACTATCTCTAGACCTGGTTCTCAATCCATTGAGCCGCCCAGCTGCCCCCTCTCCAAATAGTCCTGTCATCTCTTGTAAATATTATATAGATCCTGGGCCGTCTCTTCCAGTAGAAGAGGAGCTCCTTTCATTTTTGTCTTTGTATTCCGAGCAACAAACAGCACCTGGCGCAGAGTAGGCACTTAATGAATGCTTGCTGATCGATTGATACAGAACAAGGGAGCCATCCATCCAGGTGGGTAAAGCAGGTCAGAAAAGAGGGAGGGCTAGCCAGGACAAGTGATGCTGTGTTAAATATATTTGAGACTCAGGGGCAGCTGGGTGGCTCAGTGGATGGAGAGCCAGGCCTGGAGATGGGAGCTCCTGGGTTCAAACCCGGCCTCAGACACTTCCCAGCTGGGTGACCCTGGGCAAGTCACTTGACCCCCAATGCCTACCCTTACCTCTCTTCTTCCTTGGAGCCAATACACAGTATTGACTCCAAGATGGAAGGTGAGGGTTTAAAAAATAACTAAATATATTCGGGACTCAAAGCTTAGAGTTTTCTACTTCATAATCAGCCAGTAAGCACTTATTATGTGCCTACTGCTTACAGACACCATGCTAGGTGCCAGGGTTACAGTGACAAACATGGAACAGGAAAGAAAGCAAGTTAATTTACCATTAATAACAACTCATGCTGAAGCGCGTTTTAACTCTTTTAAAATAAATGCCAGCGTAAGAGTTCAAAATCCATTTTCTCCCCCCACAACACTCCTGCCTTTGCTTACCTGGACCGCCATTCATAGCACATGATGAGAACATCCTGGTGGGGCAGGATGTGTGGACACTGGCAGGAAGAGTTGGTTACAAGAGGCACCTGAGTCCGGGGAATGGGTGACAAGGACTTGAATATCTCCTTGACGTCCACCACAGTGGTGACTTCATGGCAGCCACTCCTTTGTACTGCTTTTATTTTGGCATGAATCACTGAAATAGGAAAGATGCCATGAGCAACGCTACCATTCTTGGAGAAAAAGTGATAAAAGTCAAGGGCAGAGCTTTGGTGATGAATATTAGGGACAGAAGGAAGAGAAACATCGAAACCAACATCCAGATTGTCCGTCAAAAATCACAACAAAAATTCATGATCCAAAACAAGGCAAGGACAGCTTACTCCGGCCCCACTTTCCACTTAATATAACCAGATGCAATTTTCAGTTGCATTAAATCCACTAACATTTTGGAGCCCTATTTGTTCAACAGAGTTTGGCCTGACCATTCAAAGAGGAAAAACGGAGTGGATGAAAAATGTTAGATGGACAACCTGTTGAGCTTGTTCAAGAATAATCCAATCCACTACATGCCAGGCACTGTGCCAAGGCCATCACTACATATCAAAAGGGGGCAGCCAGCATAGATGATCTGGGTCCAGTATTAAAAAGAGGGAGGAGGGGCAGCTGGTTGGCTCAGTGGATTGAGAGCCAGGCCTAGAGTCGGGAAGTCCTAGGTTCAAATCTGGCTTCAGACACTTCCTAGCTGTGTGACCCTGGGCAGGTCACTTAACCCCCATTGCCTAGCCTTGTAACAAATAAAATTAATATAGAAGGATATATATATGATATTAGGGTTTAAAAAAAAAGAGGGAGGAGAATGGGCTGGATTTCCTTTGGTAAATTGTAAAGCTCCTTGAATGATTCTGGATTTATTCCTGAACCAAAGTCTACCCCCTCCTTGTCTTTCTTACACTTTATTGGACTCTACAGTCCAGTGATACTGGCCCCCTTTTCTTGCATAATATTCCATGTTTTAACTCTACTGTTCCCTTGACTATTGTCTCCTCACCTGGAGTCCTCTTCCTCCTCATTGTACCTCCTGGATTTCCTGGCCTCCTTCAGATCTCTTACAGCTTAAACCTTCTCTTTTCATCTCTCCTCCAACCTCCCATGGCTCCCCCTTACTCCATCCTCTCAGATTAGAACCTTGACTCATATAAAAAATATTGAGGCCATTTGCTCCATCTTTCCCCCTCTTTATCTATCACTCTGAAGCCTTTTGACACTCTCCTCCACCCTGTCTCACACGATTAAGATGAGCCATGCCATCCTAACTCCTCTGACAGACTGCCACCTTGGTCATCCTCAGTCTCACATATTTGCAAACTCGTCCTCTTTACTAGCTCATTTCCTATTGCCAACAAACATGGCTGTCTCTCTGCTATCTTCAAAAAACCCTTTACTTGACCTTTTCATCCTGCTAAGCATCCTTTATCTCATGTGCCCTTTGTGGCTAGACTCCGTGAGAAGTCATCTACAATAGATACCTCCACTTTCTCTCCTCTCTTTCTCTTTTTAATCCCTCACAGTCAGGTTTCTGACCTCATCACTGCCCTGACACTGGTCTCTACAAAGTTACCAGTTTAATTGGTAACTCTTTCTTTCTTTCTTTCTTTCTTTCTTTCTTTCTTTCTTTCTT
>NC_058130.1:8865291-8875941 GCF_016433145.1 Gracilinanus agilis | reverse complement strand
CCTCCTCCTCCTCCTCCTCCTTCTCCTCCTCCTCCTCTTTGTCATATTAACTCAGCTAGGAGCCTGGCTCAGTAATGAGTCGATGCTTCATTTTCCCCTGCAGCATGTGCTGTGTTGAAAAGAGAAATCAGGAAACCAAAATGTTTTTGAGTCAAGGATGAATTCATTGTCATTCACTTGCCCTACGTTAATAGCTTTCTTTTAGTGGCTCATGTGTGTTTATAGTCCTTGCCAGTTTTGTGCTTGTGCCTCCCCCAGAAATTGGCTCAGATCCTGAAGCTTTTATGTTTACAAAACTGCCGTTTACTCCCTTAGGAGTTACTTATGGAAGAAGGCCCATAGGAACTATAGGGTTTTCTATGATCTTCTTAGTGTTGATTCTCCTAGTTCTTGCAGGTGGGGAGGGAAAGAGGATTACAGTGTTCTTGAAGCTGTCTTCCAGAATTGGAGCTTTCCAAAATTATTGCCATTTTGTTTTTCTTTTTTAAGGCATTCATTTAGATGCATAAAGCTGATTCTGAAGCATGAGACTAATTTTTGAACAATGAATGTGGTAATGTGGTTCCTTTGAATGAGCCCCAGAGTCAGAGTCATAGGTGGATTCAAATTCTGACTCTACTACTTACTACCATGTAACCTTGACCAAATCACCTCTCTGGACCTCAGATATAAAATAAGTGTTGAACTAGATGTCTGCCTAATCTGTGCTTCCAAATCTATGATCCCGTGTTCAGTTATAGTAGGAAAGTTGAAGAAGAGGAGATGGAGGTAATTTATCTTTTTTTTTTTTTAAGATTAGCATTTGATTAGATCAAAACTGAGGGGAGCCATTAAAGTATAAGTGGCCCCATTGTGCACAGAACCTGGAGTCAGAAAGACCCAAACTGAAATCTGGCCTCAGCTACTTACCAGCTATGTGACCCTGGGCAAGATACTTAACCTATGAATACCTAAATTGCAAAATGGGGATAATATTAGTACCTACTTTGCAGGGTTATTATGGAGATCAATGGAGATATTATTTATTTAATTTATTTTAATTTTTTTTAAACCCTTAACTTCTGTGTATTGGCTCCTAGGTGGAAGAGTGGTAAGGGTGGGCAATGGGGGTCAAGTGACTTGCCCAGGGTCACACAGCTGGGAAGTGTCTGAGGCCAGATTTGAACCTAGGACCTCCCATCTCTAGGCCTGGCTCTCAATCCACTGAGCTACCCAGCTGCCCCAATGTTATTTATTTTAAAAATGCTTGGCATATAGTAAGTACTATAAAATGTTTATTCCCTTCCCTTATCATTAACAAAACAAAAAATGAACTATTAAAAAAAATTATTACCTTTTGTCTTAGAATTAATGCTAAGTATCAGTTTCAAAATAGAAATATAGTAAGGACTAGGCAAATGGGATTAAGTGACTTGTCCAGGATCACACAGCTAGAAAGTATCTGAGGTCAGATCTGAACCCACATCCTCTTAATTCCAGGCCTGGTTCTCTATCTGCTGAGCCACCTAGCTACCCCAAGAATGAACTATTAATAGAAAGATAACATGGCAGAGGAAATAGAGGCAGGTTCTTCTGAAAATATTCATGTCATCATTTCTTATGGCGTTATAATATTCTTTTATATTCATATATTATATTTTCTTTAGCTCTCCCCAGTAGGTAGGTACCCACCCTCTTAGTTTCTAGACAAATTTTTCACAATTATTAAAAAACAACAACTATTATACATTTTTTTTGCATACCTGAGTTTCTTTTCTTTGATGTCTTTGGGGTATAGAACTAGGAGTCAGCCTGCAGTTTTAAGATTCTTTCCACATTCTCCTTTTGAAATTTGGGACATTTGTTCTCCCATCCTGTGATTCCTTCAATTTTTCCTCTCTTTTGAAATATATCATGGACAGTAACTCCACAGTTGTGTCATTAGCTGTTTTAGTCCCTGAGGATGCAGTCCAGCTGCATCAGTCAAATGGAAGTCATCAAGGGCAGTTGGGTGATTTCCTACTATTGACTTTTTTTCTTGGATATCAATGCCCTATTAGCCATTTTTATTCTGTTCTTTCCAATTCAAAAATTATTCTTCTTAGCAGAGAAAACAGAAGCCAAAGAACACTGGAGTAGTTCTGCTTTTTTCTTATTGTCTTGTCATTGTTCCACTTTACCCCTAAACAAGTCTGTTCCTCTTCTTTTGATCCTCCTCCTTCCTCTGATGTAATTGCCTTGTCCTGATAAACTAAAAAAAAGGTGCCTTTGGCTTTTGTAGCCAAATGCTGCCCATTGTGAACGGTGGCACATCAGAGACAGGTTTTATTGGAGTCTTTTGGCACAGCTTTATACTCATCCTATTACTTGTCCTTTTTTTTCCTGCCTTCTGTAAATACTTTTTATAAAGATCAAATTTGGTTGGTGAGTTCCCTGTGCATCCATAATGCTTTAGTATAATTCCCCTACCTTCTCAATATCTGCAAAATAAGAGGATTGGACAAGAGTATAGTGTAATCCTTACTTTGCACCAGAGGACACGTTGGGGTATCCGCCAGGCTCCCTGTTCCTCATTCAGATTCCCAGAGCAGTTTCACCTCTTGGCTCTACTCCTTCCTGGATAGCGTCACACTCTTGGTCTAGAGGTGTGTCTGAATCATCTAATCAAACTTCAATGAGATCAAATTATTTGTTTGTCCCTACTTCATGGACTATTTCTTTTATCCTTTTTTAAACCCTTGTCTATATTAATCTATATTAATATAGATTCTATAATATATTATAGAATCTATTATTATAGAATCTATATAAAGTATTTATTCTAAGACAGATGATAAGTAAAGGCTAGGCAGTTGGGGTTAAGTGACTTGCCCATGGTCACACAGCTAGGAAGTGTCTGAGGACAGATTTGAACCCAGGACCTCCTGAATCCAGGCCTGACACACTATTCACTGTGTTACCTAGCTGCCCTTACTTTTATTCTTTTTTTAAAAAATATAATCTTTACCTTCCATTTTAGAATTAATACTGTGCGTTGTTTCTAAGGCAGAAGAGCAATAAGGACTAGGCAAAGAGAAATATCAAAGGTCAAATTTGAACCCAGGACCTCCTGTCTGGATTGAGGTCTGGCTCTCAATCCACTGAGCCCCCTAGCTACACTCTACTTTTTATACTATCTCTGGCTATGTGCTCTGATACTTTATATTTCCCTACATCATTAATAATTGAGGCATTTAGTTAGATTAGATAATAGGTAGAAAAAGCAGAAGCATTACTTGCATGGAATACATTGACATTGTGCCTGGCACATAATAAGTGGGTATTTCCTAAATGTTCACTGGTAGTTTGATTGACAAATTGGATTTTCATGTCATCCCAAAGTCCTGACCCATCCCAAATCAAGACTTCTTTCTGAATAAGATGCCTATATTTCTTTCCTCTCCCAGCCCAGGAATGGGAATGTGTGTCCATCTTTGGTCATCACTCTAAGGGCTGTAGAACCATTTGTCTCACCCTGTGATGTATCCTCAGTTTCAGAAGCTTCACTGGACTTTGGTCTTTTCCTATAGCCCCTAACCTTGCTGCTGATAATATGGTCTGGGAATTACAAGCAACATGGTTTGCCCATCACACAGTCAACGTCTGGAATGGCAACGTGGTGTGGTTTCAGGTGCCACCCTGCTCCTCCTCAGTGCTTCTCTTTTCCCTTACAAGAGTGTGGCATCCTTCATCTGACCCCACCACTGAAGTCTGGCAACTGAGGCATCATTTAGCCAGGCCAAATAATGATAATAGGATTATCAGAATCCTAGATTTTGAGGTGAAAGAAAATTCAGAGGTTGTTTTTAGTCCAGCCTTCCCATTTTATAAACGGAGAAACTGAAATCCAGAGACGTGAAGTTGCTTGACTAAGCTCATCCAGGTTTTCTGGCCCCAAATCCATTTCTACTATGCCATGTTGAAGTAGCATCTAGCTCTAAATTCTACAATACAAGGAGGCAGCATGGTGTAGTGGATAGACAGCCAGCCTCAGAGCCAGGAAAACCTGGACTCAAGTCCCATCTCTAACCCATTCTAATTGTATGACCCTGAGTAAGTCATTTACCTCTCAATGCCCTAGAGAATGTTACATAATAAGAGGTTAATCAATGTTTGTTCAGGGTAAAGTCAGTGCTCCCATATACTATACGCATATAGGTGCTAATGTTAGATGCTATCAAAGAGGGAGGGGACAGCTAGGCAGCACAGTGGATAACCCAGCCTGGAATCAGGAAGACCTGAATTCAGATGTAATCTCAGACACTATCTGTGTGACCCTGGACAAGTCACTTAAACCTCTTTGACTCCATTTCCTCATGTGTAAAATGAGCTGGAGAAGGAAATGGCAAACTGTGTGACCCTTAACAAGTCACATAACTCTGTTTGGCTTAATTTCCTCATCTGTAAAATGAGCTGGAGAAGGAAACAGCAAACCATTCCAATATCTTTGCCAAGAAATCCCTATTGGGGGCATGAAGAGGCAGAGGACTGAAAAGACTGAACAACAATCAGGCAGAGAAACTGAGTGGAGAGAGATTACATGATTAAAGCCAGGTTGTTCCTCTCCTAAGGTTTAGTGATTGAGCATAGGAAAATAGATTTGAGTGTTTCCAGGGGCAGGTCATCCCTCCTCTCAGTAAAGAGCTGGCATTGGACAAGCTCGTAGACAGGTGCAGGAAGTCCCTTCCAGCAGATAACAGGCAGTTGGTACTCACACCTCAAATGGGGATCACCATCAGGTATAATGAACCATAGTAGAAGCCAGCTTTGGCTGGTGATTCTCTAATTTTTCTCTAGAAGTAGCAGAGCTCCCTTGCTGCTCAGGGATTGGAAGGCAGGCAGGCAAGGGCAAAACAAAGGAGGAGTGAAATTCTGACTAAGTGGGCTGGGCTTTACTTTCCCTCTTATTTCAGGTATGAATTTAGACAGAATCTCAGCAATTTCCTCCTGGAGAAATTAATTAAGAACTCATGTTCCAGGAGGGGAGACAGTTCAAGGAACCTCGACTTGTCTGTGCTGATGAGGAATTGAAGTGTAAAAATCCCTTCAGAGAGAACATTTTAGGAAACTGTCTAAAGTGATTTTGCAACCCAGACATTGCTCAGGGTATTTGCCCAAAGGGTTTTACCCCCTGAACATTACAGTAAGTAAGAGCCCACAGGAAGAAAATTCTAAACTCAACTACACTACCTTTTCCCTGTTTATGCAATAAAATTCCAATATAAAACACCAACTTATGAAACATGTTATTCTGTCCACTAGATTTGCCATATATCTCCGTGATAGATCCGGTTTTGAATTTCCATCTACCTTTACCACCTCTTTTAAAAATTCTTTATTTTTGGGGGCAGCTGAGTAGCTCAGCAGATTGAGAGCCAGGCCTAGAGATGGGAGACCCTAGGTTCAAATCTGTCCTCAGACACTCCCTAGTTGTGTGACCCTGGGCAAGTCACTTATCACATTGCCTAGCTCTTACCACTCATCTGCCTTAGAACCAATACACAGTATTGATTCTAAGATGGAAGGTGAGGGTTTAAAAAAAATTCTTTACTTTTATTCTGATCTTGAACAACCAAATAAAATGGGCATTTCCAAATATATAAAACAGAAATTGGATTGTTCATGAATTTGAATCTGTTATGTATGGCTTGCTTTTCTTTTAAAATGTTAAATATAAGGGGCAGCTGGGTGGCTCAGTGGACTGAGAACTAGGCCTAGAGATGGGAGGTCTGAGGTTCAAATCTGGCCTCAGACACTCCCTAGTTGTGTTACCCTGGGCAAGTCACTTATCACATTGCCTAGCTCTAACCACTCATCTGCCTTAGAACCAATACACAGTATTGATTCTAAGATGGAAGGTGAGGGTTTAAAAAAAATTCTTTACTTTTATTCTGATCTTGAACTTAACCCCCATTGCCTAGCCCTTACCACTCTTCTACACAGTATTGACACCAAGATGGAAGGTGAGGGTTTTAAAAAATAATAATAATAAAAAATAAAATGTTAAATATATTTATATTAAAATATAATAAATTTAGCCTCCATTTTTCAACATTGTCCTATTTGTGATTCTGGCCATCCTTCTGTTCTATGAACCTTTTTTTAAACCCTTACCTTTTTCCTTAGAATCAGTACTAAATATTGGATCCAATATCCTGTTGCATCCTGAAAAAAAATTTACTTTTACTTGGCATTGAAGGCCATCTCTGTTCTGGTGCCACCATACCTTTTCATCATCACACACTCTGCCAGCCAAACTGGGCTATAATTCTGTAACTTATACCCTTTCTTGCCTCCATCCCTTCCCTGAAGCTGTTCCCTACCCATCCTTGAAAGCCCAGCCTGAACGCTTCCTCCTTGATGACTGCTGCCTCCCCTCTGCTATGATAATAGCCTTTCATTTTGCTCCCACTAACAGAGCTGAGAAAGGACTCAGACCAGGGTATAAGCCGAGGAGCAGGTGCAGGAAGGCTCCACAGCAGCCTGGCTAGTGTTTTGTTTCCTGACTTTTCCCCTCCTGGTCACCCAATTACTAGCCAGGGTATAAAGGCTGACATTCTTCTGCTCGTGATTGTATTATCCGTGGAGGCTGCCCCTGCAGGGATGTGAGTTGGGAATCATTTGGCTCAGGATAGTTCTGGGTTTTTGCAGGTGTTAGAATTGTTCAGCAAGGGAGCCCTAGGGAATCTGGATTAGCTGCAGCTGTCTGAGAGTTCTTTTTCCTGTTGGTCCCTCTGTGTCCATTTAATGTATCTCCCTGTTATTCTGTGTGGTGCAGCATCTGGAGCCATGGCACCTTAGTTCAAAACCTGACTCTATTGCTTGCCACCTGTGTAGCCTGAGGCAAGTCACTTTACCCCCTGGGCCTCAGTTTCTTTTCCAGACCTTTCCTGCTCTAAAGCCTGTGGCCCTAACTCTAGGCTAGACTGGTCTGTTTGTGTAATATCCTAGAGCGGGGGAATTTGCTCTGGATGAGAACCTGCTGAGGTCCAGAGTGTCCTAATAGTCTTAGTGATGCTTAAAATGGCACTAAAGCTTTCTGGGACACAGTGAATGTTCATCTGTGGGCAAAGGGGAAACCTCTTTCCCCAGGATAGAAATAGAGATGAACTGAACTGCTTTCTGTATCCAACATGCAGCTGAGAACACATTTCTGAGACGCTCTCACCATTTCCACTAATGAGATCTGCACCCAAAGAAATGAATCCCCTTAAGCAGTTTGGGCTGCGTTCCTCAGATAATTGGAAACCGTTAACAGGTTTGAGCATACAAGTGAGTGACATGATCAAACCTGTGCATTAGGAAGATTAATCTGGCAATGATGTCAGGAACAAATTGGAAAGATGAGAGACACGACTCAAGAAGACCAGTTTAGGAAGATCTTGTAATAGTTCTGATGAGACGTGAAGGAGGGTCTGAACAAGGTTGATGATGGTGGGAGTAAAAAAGGAAGAGATTATTAAGATTGTTTTTTGAAATCCTTTCTTCCTGCTTAGAATCAATATGGCATATTGGTTCAAAGGCAGAAGAGTGTTAAGGGCTAGACAATGGGGGCTAAGTGACTTGCCCAGGGTCACACAGCTAGGATTTGAACCCAGGACCTCCTGTCTCCAGACCTGGCTCTCTATTTACTGAGCCACCTACCTGTCTCCAAAAGGAATCTATGATTGAGAGATAAATGAGGACTTGGTAGGTGGATATGAAGGAAGAAAGGAAAAAAACTAAAGTTGATTCTGAGATGCTCAAACTCCTGGTAATTTGAAGAAACAAAGGGAATAAGGAAGTAAAAAGGAGGAGCAGGTTTGAGGAAATAGGAAATTAAGATTCTTCTTGTTGAATCTTTTCAGTCATGCCTGAATCCCATGATTCCTTCTGGGGCTTTTAAGGCAAAGATCCTAGAGTGGTTCGCCATTCCCTTTTCCAGCTCATTTTACAGATGAGGAAACTGAAGCCAACAGGGTTAAGTGACTTTTGTACAGAGTCATACAGTTAGTTAGTGTTTGAGGCTGGATTGGAGTTCAAGAAGATGAGTCTTCCTGACTCCAGGACCGGTGTTCTATCTACTGTGCTACCTAGCTACCCAGAGAATTCAGATTAGAATATTATTAATTGACAAGCATTAATAAAATGCCTACAAGGTACCGGATATTAAAGTTTGAGCTCTTGTGGCTGTTTCTGTTTCCATACTAGCTATTATTGTAAGTATTTTGGAAAATCCATCTTTAGGCTTGAAGGGATCTTAGAGACCATCAGTAGATGACACACTCATTTTAGAGGTGAGGAAGCTAAGAAGACCAACACTTATTTTATACATATTAAATAAATGAATGTATATTCCACATGGAGTAACTATTCACAAAAAGGTAAAATTAGTTTGCTTTTGGTTGTCCTAATGCTCTCTCATCCTAATTCCCTGTCTAGTATAAATATATAAAACCCTTGCCTTCTCTTAGAATCAATATTGTGTCAGTTTTAAGGCAGAAGAATGGTGAGAGCTAGGTCAACTTTTTAGAGCCAGAGTGCTGGGCCCCAGCCCTACCCCACCCCCAGACTGAGTGCCAAGCCCTTCCCCCACTCCACCCCCCCCCACCAAGTGCTGGGGGTGCCCTGCTCTTCCCTTACCCCACACAGGGGAGGATGAAAGCACTCCCATTGGGCTGCTGGATGGAGGGCTGGGTGAAGTGAGGAATGTCCTCAGTGAGTGTAGAGTGGGAAAGGGGAGTGGCCCAAGCTCTCTGCTCCCCTCCAGCTCTGCCTCCTGTGAGCTGGCCACCCACCTTACCCTCTGTACACTCCTCTTGGGATGCTAGGAAATGTGAAAAAATGTTCAGTGCAGTGTGTGATGGAGAAGTGGAAGGGAGCAGCTCCACCCAAGTCCCTTTACCTTTCTAGTAATGAACTCTGGGGGGAGAGGAGAGGTGGCCACATGCCCACAGAGAGTGCCATCTTTGGCAACTGTGCCATAGGTTCATCATCACTGGGCTAGGCCATTGGGGTTAAGTGACTTGCCCAGGATCACACAATGAGGAAGGGGCTGAGGCCAGATTTGAACCCACATCCTCCCAACTCCAGGCTTGGTTCTCTAGCTGCCTCTACCACCATTTAATATTGTCCTAGACTCAGGTTTCTCATCTGTACAATGAGAAGGCTGGTGTAGAGAATGCCTAAGATCTCTCTTCTAGCTCTAAACCCTAAGATTACTTTCCTTCTGCTTTTTTCCTTCTAAATAATGATCCTAAAGCAGCCCCATACTATTCCCGACAACCACCCACCATTTATTTGCTCTCACTACTCCAGAGGTTGGTGAAATCTCCCCTCTGGTATCCTGTTGTCCCAAAACAGTGTTAACTGGAGAAGGAGCCAGAATGTTCTGAAGTGTCCTATGGGCACTGCTTGGTTTTTAGAGCCCCCTTAATAAGTAATGTTTCTTAGCATCCTGTTTAATTCATGGGGAAATCAAGGGCTTAGTGGGGCTCTAATTGAAACTACATTTCCAGGGAAAGCAACTTGCTAAATAGCTGAATTATGGAAGTTTGTTTAAGCTGCTTAATTTGAAATTAAAATTTTTAGCACCTTGCTTTCTTAAATTGTGAATGCAGATATTTGGGTACTGTAACTGCTGAAAGAGGCAATTCTGGAAAGACTCATAAATTGACTAGGTGTTCAGATAGTGCTCTAGATTTCATTGCATATGAAAACTATGAAGTTATAGGAGGTGGGTAGGAAGTGTTTTCCATAGGTAGTTTTGCTATTGTATCATTTGTATTAAGGGGTGCTGCAGGCTCAGTTATGGGGGAAAACATCTTTATGCTTTTTATGAAGTGAAGGATCCACCCTTTGCTTCGGCTCAGAAATCAATTCCTCGCTGGTCTAGGAGCCAGTTCCCATCAAATGTTCCAGACCTGTGGAGGAGGTCCAGGACTGATGAAGGGGTTAACAAAAACTGAGCAGAGACCAGGAGCCCCCGGGGTTCTCTCAGTGCCAGTAGAGGGCAGCAGGGGCCTCACTTGGGACCAGCAAATGCACACATCACACTAATAATGGGAAGAACATTGAGAGAAAGCTGGAGCATCCAGCTCAAAATTTCAGCCATTGCAGGAGGGAGTTGTCAGTCAGTCAACAAGCACTTATTGGGCATTTATTATGTATCACACACCATGCTAAGCCTACTGTTTGACTTCTTACCTCTAAAGCCAGCCTTCTCACCCTAGAGATTCCTCTGCCTCAGAGGCAGCCTCCTCAAACTGATGAGCTCTCTCCACATCTAAAATTTTGGGAAGTGCCCAGACCATTCATGCTCATTTCTTTCCCAGCTCCACTCCAGACTCCTAATACTTTTCTACCTTGACCCTATGTGTGGACCTTTCCCCTCCTTTCCCCTTTCTGTCTCCCTATCACTATGCAAGTTTTTTGATAATAGGAACTGTCTTTTTTTCTTTTTGCTTATATTTTTATTTCCAGAGCTTAATACAGTGCTTAATAAGCATTCTCTCTCTCTATCATCCATTTATCCATTTATCTATCTTCCTATTTATCTTTCACCTATCCTTCTATCCATCTATCATCCATCTCTCTGTCTGTCTAATCTATCTATCTATCTATCTATCTATCTATCTATCTATCTATCTATCT
>NC_058130.1:8851873-8864896 GCF_016433145.1 Gracilinanus agilis | reverse complement strand
ATCTATCTATCTATCTATCTATCTATCTATCTATCTATCTATCTATCTGTCTGTCTGTCTGTCTGTCTCTCTGTCTCTCTGTCTCTCTGTCTATCTACCTCTCTGTCTCTCTGCCTGCCTGCTTGCCTGTCTGTCTGTCTGTCTGTCTGTCTGTCTGTCTATGAACATCTGGGTGGCTCAGTGAATCGAGTGCTGGACCTATAATCAGGAAGACTTGAGTTCATATTCAGCCTCAGACATTTACTGACTGTGTAACCCTGGGCAAGTCATTTAACTTCTATTTGTCTCAATCCACTGGAGAAGGAAATAGCATACTGTTCCACTATCTTTGCCAAGAAAACCCTGTGGACAGTATTGTTGTGCTATGGTCCACAGGGTCATAAGGAATTGGACGCAACTGGACAACAACATCTCTCTAACTCTCTCAGTATATTTATCTATCTGTCCATCCGCCTATCTGCCTGTTTATCTAGCCACCCATTTGTATCTATATATCTATGTATCTATCTATGTATCTATCTATGTATCTTTGTATGTATGTATTTATCTATCTATCTATCTATCTATCTATCTATCTATCTATCTATCTATCTCATGAGGAAAACCAGCAAAAGAAAGAGTCTGAGATTAGAACAGGAAGTTGGGGTACCAGTTTGATGAAACCTGAAGGTAGTAGATGGGAGACAGTATCTGAAGCATAAGGCAAGGGGCTAGACTCAAGACTCGCAGATATATAAAGGATGGCAAAGTACTAGAGTGATTGCCTGTAAATTGTTACTCTGGGGTCAGACCACAAATTCCTTCCTTCCCTTCTTGGGATGGGAACCAAAGAGTTGACGTCAATAAGGTATCTCTGCCTGACAACACATACAGATGATTGTTGTCCCAAAAATGGAATTTTGCCAATGGTGACACTATGTCCAAAGCTTCTAACCCTAGGGCAAGGCACTCACAATTCCCATAAAGGGATACAAAGAGGAAGGTAAGAGCTGGAAGGAAGGAAATAATTTGATCTAACTGTTTTACCTCAATTCATTTCTCCCAAAACAAGGTAATTGGCCAATCAGTCAACAAGGATTATTTATTCATCCTATGTGCCAGATACTAGGGATAGAAGGTCTAAAATGAAAATCCCTGTCCGTAAGTCATTTACATTCTAGGGGAGCAGAAGGAAACAAGCAGGAGGGAGAAATACCATATCACATATTGCCTATTAGTCATATTAGTATATACAAAAAAATAAAGAAGATAATTCTGGGGTAAGGGAAGAATTGGCAGTTTTTGGAATCAACAAAGGACAGTTTTACTGGCCTGTAGATTATGTTGGGAGGGATAGATCTCATTTTTGTCAGGGGATACGATCTAGGAGAGATGAAAAAAACTCCTTTGGCAGAAGTGGGAGAGCTACTTCAGCTCCAAAGGGGACCAGACCCCTTTAGGGTCTTCAGTAGTAGCCATAGGAAAAGGAACATGCCCATGACCCCTGCTGATAACCATCAGCATCACTCATTATGGGCCAGCATCTGAAGTGATATAAAAATGTGAAGATACATTTGAAAGCCTGGAAAGCTGGAGGCAAGATCAGAGATGACATAATTGTAGTCATCCTCTGTAGGCAGAAATTCCTCCTTCCCTGAAGGTAAAAACTAACCCAGTGGGCATAAATCAGCCTGTGCATTGATTGTTTACATCATCCTTTGAATATATGAGATCTCTTTACAGGAAGGGATAGTGACCTGTCCTCTGTGCCTGAGAGGCACCATCTTGAGCAGGTCAGCTTGGCACTCCCATCCCTCTCCTGTCACCCACAAATTCACCCCCATTCTTAGGTCCTGAACATACTTTTCAGCACTATTCTTTGGCTAGTGACTCTCCCTCTACCTCATGTCTTCTGTAAAAGAACATTGGATTAAATGATCTCTGAATTTATCCCTTTCCCTAGCTCTTACTAGCTTGGGCATCCTGGGACTTAAGGAGTCTTCATGCGCTGTTGGCATGGGCTTCTCTTTTGGCTGCAGGAGGGGATTTCATCTTATCAGTTTCTTTTTTGCATGGTCTAGGGTAGTAGATGAGAACTGGATTTGAATTCAGTGGGCCTGGGTTTGTATGTTGATTCTGCTATTTACTTATTGGTGTGACCTTGAGCAATTTACTTCACTTCTCTGACCCTCATTGTTCTGCATTTATAAAATTAAGGGGTTAGATTATATGATCTCTTAGGTCTCTTCCAACACTGATTATTTTTGCTGGAAAGGTATGGGGAGGGAGGTAGGGAGGGAGAGACTGCAAGCAAATGTTTCAGCATATGTAGTTCTTCATTTTAGATTAATACAATGCAAGATGATGAAAAGATCATTGGACTAGAAAATCAAGAGATATGAGACTTAGATCTGCCACAAGGTAGCTGTGTGACTTTGGGCAAGTCATTTCTCTTGCCATCCATTTCCTTTTAATAATAAGTTTAACATACATTTTTATGAATTTAACATTTGCAAAGTGCTTTCTTCACAATAGCTCTATGATGTAGGTCATATAAGTATTATTCTCATTATGGAGAATGTTGGAGAAACAAATATGGGGAGGTTAAGGGAAATATCTGTGATAAACCAGGTTGGGAGTGTTGAGGCTAGATTTGAAATCACCACCTTTCTTATTGTACCACCCTTCCTCCTCTGCCAGATAAGGACATTGAAGTTGATAAGCTCTCTGAGTCTTTGTCATGGAGACATGTATCTGAAACAGTTTATTTTTCAAGCTAGAAGGATTTGCAATGATCATCTGGTCCAATTGATTTCATTTAATAGATGATGAAACTTGAGATTAAAGGGTAAAGTGATTTACCTAAAGTCACACAACTAGTTACCTAGTGGGAAAACTTCAAGTAGAAGCCAGGTCTTGATTATAAGTCTAGTCCTCATTGCATAGCACCACATTCTGAGTTTTTATGACTTGTGATTTCTCGTCCCCCTCCACTCGGCGTATATTTAGATTTTTATATTTAGGAGTTGATCTGTTTCTAAAGAAATTGATAGTTTATGTCCTTGAAAAGGGCCTATGGCCCCATTTCTGCCAGTATCAGCTAGCAACCATGATGACTGGCAGGAATGCCCTTCATCCCTTGACATCGTATCTGGTAGGACTAACTAGACTTGCTGTGGCAGTGTCCGATTGTTTGATTGGAATGGCACCAGGCAGGACTCTTGGCAGTCATTTCCTCTTGTCCCTGAATTTCAGGGTGATGGGAATTGGGTTTGATGGTTTATTTACACATTTGCACAGATCCACACATAGCTATGGGGCAAGCATCTCGTGCTTCATTGCCTATTTGTCATAAGTCGATTAAAGCTCTGAAATGATGAAAGCTTCACTGGCTATGTGGAGGCTGGTTAGATATTAGATCTCTTGTTATTTACTGGCCAGGTCTCTAGGAGACTGGACCGTTCAGTAGCGCACATTAAACTTGGGTCTTGGAATGAGAAGACTGGTGCAAAATCCAGCTTTGTCACTTACACATAGCTATGGGCAAGTCATTCAAGTTCTTCGTGCCTCCCTTTTCTCATCTATAAGAGAGGGATAATAATACTTGTACCACTGGTAAGGTCTTTGTGAGGGAACCACTTTGTAACCTATAAAGCACAATATAAATGTGTTATAATTTATTTTATGTTCTAGTATGTGTGCAAATCTTATCTCCCAGAGGTAGAGATGTTTTTAAAATCTTTTAAAATTAAATTTTATTTTTTCAGTCACCAAAATCTGCCTTCTTCCCTTTCTTACACCATCTTTAATTGCAAATGAAAGAAAAAACAAAACTCCTCTTAGAAACCTGACTAAGCAAAATAAAGTTCAGTATTGACCATGTCCGAATACATACGTGTCTCACATATGATGTATATTGCACATATGTAGCATATGTGTACATAATTCTGTACTCTGTGACTTTCACCACTCTATCAGGAAGTAGGTAGCAGGTTTTGTCATTAGTCCTCTGGAATCATGGTTGGTCATTATGCTCATCAGAGTCTTAAGATTTTCAAAGCTGTTTGTCTTTACAATATTGTTACTATGTAAATTGTTTTCCTGGTTCTACTCACTTGACTTTGATCAGTTTTTCAAGTCTTCCCAGGTTTCCCTGAAACCATTCCTTTCATAATTTTAGCTAGCATAATAGTATTTCATCACATTTATATAACAAAACTTGTTCAGCCATTCCGCAGTTGATGGGTAACCTTTTAAATTTCAATTTTTTTTCTTCAAAAGTAAGGGGCAGGGGGCAGCTGGGTAGCTCAGTGGATTGAGAGCCAGGCCTAGAGATGGGAGGTCCTAGGTTCAAATCTGGCCTTAGACACTTCCCAGCTGTGTGACCCTGGGCAAGTCATTTAACCCCCATTGCCTACCCCTTACTGCTCTTCTGCCTTGGAACCAATACACAGGATTAATTCTAAGACAGAAGTTAAGGGTTTAAAAAATATTTTTTAAGTAATATCTTACACTTTTTTGAGTGAAATGATTCCCTAAATACCTAATACCTGTATGCGTAGGCACATAGGAGGCATTGTTTTCCTAAATATTTTAAGATAATCCTTAGAAACTATTACTATAACATCTATAAGCACTAAAACAGAATGGGTAAATCTTATAACTTCTGTTTTCCTTAGCTTCTTCATCTAGAAAATGGGAATAATAATATATGCTACCTACCCAACATGGTTGCTTGGGGAAAAAGTCTTTTATAAGCTTTAATTTGCTAAATATATTTGATCTATTGGGATCATTATCCCTGGGGGAAGACTGTATCTGAAAAGGTATCTAAAGGGTCTTCAAAATTCTTTATAATATAGAAAGATATAATAATAAAAGAGCTAGGAGTTAAGATTAAAATCCTAGTCTCCACTCAGCTGCTAAATGACTGTATAGCTTTAGTCAAGATAGTGAATGATGACCAAAACAATGATACTATAAATTGATCTAATAGGTTTGGGGGATACAAAAATACAAATTCAATTCATCTAACAAGAAATGAAATAAAAAAACAAAATAGTTCATCTACTTAAGGAACTCACACATAGGAGGAGACAACATGGACCTAAGTAAGAAAAGATAAAATACATCAAAGTAATTCAAAATAAAAGCATTTAGCTATAGATCTACAGCTACATGGAACTTCAGAGGACAGCTTGTCTAAGCTAATGAAGTGTATTTTCTGGACTTACTTTCCTGACCTCCATTTATACTGGAAGGCTTGGTTTCCAAAGGACAGTGGTTACTTCTCCCCTTAAGTTATCTCTTCTAGCACTATAGCTTATGAACCCCCACCTATATACTTTATCTCAGTGATTGTTAGTTGATATCAATTAGGTAATGAGACTTAGCTTTTGGAAATGGGTATTTATCAAGTTGATATAGTCAAAATTGTTAGTATAAACATTCCCCCCCCCAAATCTGTCATTTTCCTTTTAAAAAAAAATTCAATCTTACTTTATTGTCATTTCTTAGTTCTCTTTTCCATCTCTCCTTCCCCACTCATTGAGAAAGCAAGAAAAACAAAATCTGCTACAAATATGTATAGTCAAACAACAAATTCCAGCATTAGCCATGTCCAAAAATTTTATATACTTCAGTCTGCATTCTGAATATATCACTTCTGTTGGTGGTAGACAGCATGAGTCTTCTTATCATGAGTCATCTGGAACTATGGTTGGTTTCATCATATTAATCGGATTTCCTAAGTCTTTCAAAGTTGTTTGTCTTTACAGTATTGTTGTTATTGTGTTATTCTTCTGGTCCTGCTCACTTTGCTTTGCATCTATTCATACAAGTTTTTCCAGTTTTCCCAGAAACTGTCCCCTCCCTCATTTCTTACAGCACAATAGTGTTCCATCAACTGCATAATACACCTTGTTTAGCCATTCCTCAAATGACAGACATTCCTTCAGTTTTCAATTCTTTGCCACAACAAACAGAACTGATAAAATATTTTTGAACATATGGGTCTTTTCCCTCTTTTTTTGATCTCTTTTAGACCTACTAACAATATTTCTGGGTCAAAGAGTATACACAGCTTCATAGCTTTTGGGGGTACAGCTCCAAATTGATTTTCAGAACTGTTGAATTAGTTCACAGAATCTCCACCAACAGTGCATTAATGTATACATTTTTCCCACAGTCCCTATAGCAGATTTCATTTTCCCTTTTTGTCAGCTTTGCTAATCTGATGGCTGCTGGTACCTCACAATTGATTTAATTTGCACTCCTTTATTTATTAGTGATAGCAATTGATAACTTGAATTTCTCCCTCTGAAAACTGACAATTCATATCATTTGGCTTTTATCAGTTGAAATATGGTTCTTATCCTAATAAATTTGACTCAGTTCTCTATGTACCATGAGTCATATTCTCTTGTCAGTACATAGAGTTGAAAGGAAAGTGGGCTCAAGCTTAGAGAATATAAGAAACAATGGAGTTTCAAGGAATCCTTTTCTGAATCCTTTTCTCCCTTTCCAGAGGTACTGGAACATTCCCCTTAGCACATGGTGACTTTCTGCTAGGCTCCCTTAAGGAGTCTCAAAGATGTCTTCCTCATTTGTCCTCAGTTTGTTTACAAGTTGTCTTTGCCCCCCTCTGTGGTCATTGCCACCAGCTCCTGCTGCTCTGGGAATGCTTCTAGGCAGAAGTCTAAATTCTCCCACCTTCCAAAATTCACAAAGTCCTCCTTTGGTCAAGGTAGAGAACATCTTATTCTTCCCCTCCAGTTTCCTCCCAGAAGTTTGCCTGGAATGTCCCTGACTCCAAAGCAGCACACTGATATAAGTCACAGAGGGCATGATCAAATCTCTTTAACCAATCTGAATACACTTTTTGTGTCAGCTCACATCATCATCCAGTGGTTTTTACTCCTAAACTGACTGAGGACTTCTTTTACACTTAGAATGTTTGGATTCATTCATTCAATAGAGATGTCTGAGCCTTGTACCTATCTAGTTAAGGATCCCTGCATTATTGAGGAAGGGGATGGTGCACTCTCTCTTACATGAAATTTGTGTGGGAGAATGCTAATAAATAGGGAATCAGTAAAATCCTTATGGAGAAGATGGCATATAAATCATGCTTTGAAGTAAAAAGAGATTATATGAGGTAGAGGTGAAGAGCAAATCAAATCCAAACATGGGAGACCATATGTGCAAAGTCACAGAGGTGGCAGATAAAATGTCATGTACAGAGAACAGCTTCCAGCTACTTTGTTTGGGATATGGAATGACTAAAAGAGAGTAGTAGCAACAAAATAATAATAATAAAGTTTAAATGAATAATAATAAAATAATAAATAATCATTTACATTTACATAGCATTGACTATGTTCCAGGCACTGTCCTAAGCAGTTCATTTATTTATTATAGTAATAATATTATATTATTATATTATAAATATTATAAAAATAATCTATTATTATTTTCACAACAGCCCTGGGAGGTGCTTTTCTTATCCCCATTTTACAGAAACTGAGCCCAAAAAGTTGAAGTGATTTACCCAGGGTCATCCAGCTAATAAGCATCTTGAGTCCAGATTTGAGTTTAGATCTTCTTGACTCCAGAGTCAGCATTCTGGAATCTGAAACCATATTCAAAAGACAGGATTTTAAATGCTAGTTGAGGAGTTTGTATTTTATTCTAGCAAAACAAGAAACTGATGAAGATCTTTAAGTTGAGATCATCTTTGTATTTAAGGATGTCAATTTGGCGGGTGTGTGGATGGATGATAGATTGGTGAGAAGAGATGCTAGAAGCAGGGATACTAGTTAAGAGGCTATAAAGCTAAGGGGGCAGTTAGGTGATTCAATAGATAGAGAGCCTAGTTTGGAGAAGGAAGTCCTGGGTTCAAATCTGATCTCAGATACCTAGCTGTATGACCTCGGGCAAGTCATTTAACCCTCATTGCCTTGTCCTTACCACTCTTCTGCCATAGAGTCAATATAATCGTATTGATTCTAAGACAGAAGGTAAGGGTTGTTTTTTTGTTTTTGTTTTTGTTTTTGTTTTTTTTTAAACAGGCTATTGTAATAGCCCATAATAAGAACCTGAACTAGTCTCCTCAAGAAGCATATGATCTCTCAGGGTAGTTTTGATGTGTATTTGGGTATGATATGAAATAGAATGTGAGAGGAGCAAAGGAGAGATTCAAGCAAAGTGTTCCAGGAACATTGAAGAGAGGAGTGATCACTTCCAGTGGGACTGGGTCTAATAAAACCTCATGGAAGAGGTGGCTCCTGAGATGAACCTGGAAGGAAGAGAGTTATGTCAGTAGGTGAGGAGGAGGAGGAGGGGTGGACAGCATCTGTGAATTCAAGGGAATGAGGAACAGCATTTGGATAATGCTGGATCCAAATTATCCTGAGCTTTAAATGCCAGGCTGAGGAATTGCTAATTTATCCTCCATAGAGAGCTCCCTGAAGGTTTTTGGAAGAGAAGGACATGATCAGAATTGTACCTATGGAAATTCCTTTTGCCAGCTTTGCAGAGGGTGGGTTAGAGATTAAAGTCAGGAAGATTATCTAGCATTTTGGTGAGGGAGGGGGTCTCAATCCATTTTATAGATGAGGAAATGGAGGCATACATCGGTTAAGTGATTTGCCAAAACTCAACCAACCGGTAAATGGTTAACTTGAATTCCTGTTTGATATCCTTCCTCTAAGGCCATTTTATTGTCTCCTCCACTACATATTAGCCCTTGGTTTCTTCTTCTGTAAAATGAGGGGATCTGGCCTAATTGACTTAAAAAAAACCCCTTTACCCTCCTGTCTTAGAATCAACACTAAGTATCAATGCTAAGGCAAAAGTGTTTAAAAACTAGGCAATTGGGTTTAAGTGAACTTGTCCAGGGTCACACAACTACAAAGTGTCTGAGGTGAGATTTGAACCTAGGATCTCCCAACTCCAAGCCTGACACTCTATCCTCTGAGCCAGATAGATTGACCCAATAACTGACTTTTCAAAAAATTAAAAAACTCTTACTTTTCATCTTAGAATTAATACTATGTGTTGGTTCCAAGGCAGAAGAGAAGCAAGGGCTAGGCAATGGGGGTTAAGTGACTTGCTCAGAGTCACATGGGTAGGAAGTATCTGATTTGAACCCAGGACCTCTCCTCTCTAGAACTGACTTTCCATCAACTGAACCACCTAGCTGCCCTCCTCCAATTGGCTCTTAAAGTTCCTCTTACATTCTAGGATTGTCTCTTTTTCACCCTTTGAGCTGTGTTGGCTGCCACTTGTGAAGGACTTGCTGTCCCTATATGTGAGAGTCTTTCAGAATGAGTGAACTTGAATGAACTGGTTTGACTATTTTTGACCTTTTACAACAGACTGAATGGTTTGCTCTGCTAATAAAATAAAATTGCCTTAGCATTTTTGTGAAATGAAACATTTTTCCCCCTGGATGAGATTATACACATTTTTCAGAAGGTGAATAGGTACCCTCTCTGAGGGAATATGGGACTTTGGGGAGTGGGAAAACATAGCAATAGGTTTGGATCAGGGGCATGCTGAGAAATGAAAAAAAAGTACATACAACACACTTTTAAAGTTAATCTGCACTGTTGGAGTTGGATAGATATGGATCAAAGCATACTATCTTTCACATCAGTGCATTTATAGTTTTATTTTGGGGTTTGGGTTTTATATGTGTGTTCTTACAGCATAATAATAAAGTGAATCTGCATTATTAACACTTTCTCCATCACCTTCCTAAGTCTAGACAACCAACAGAACAACAAGATAAGATTGATGATATATACTGATTTCCAAGGTATAAATATACACACCAAAAATTTAACAATCAGCTCTGTGAGATGACTAGAATGCTCCCAGTTCATAATTAGAAGACCAAGCTTTTGAGATTCTGGGTTAAGATGGCAGCAGAGTAAAAAGCAGCTGCTTAACCTCTCCTAACACACACATACAGGACTCCTTAAGAGGACATAGAAACAAATCCAGAAGAACGAAGGGACCCCACAACAGGGTGCAACGTTGAAGGTATGTGGGATTGGGGCATATCATTGCTAAAAAGGGGTGAAATAGCTCTCACTAAAAAGTGAGCTGAGCAGCTCCCTCTCCACCCCCCATACCACTATAGTGCCAAACCCAGCACACAAGAGTTAGAGCAAGTTTGGGGCATTCATTAAGTTCTTCACAGCGCACCAGAGCCTGCCCCTGTGAGCAGCAAGACATAAGACCCCAAAAGGCTAAAGAACCAGACTTTGAACACAGACCTTGAGCTCAGGCTCGGATGCAGGCACAGACACAGGCATGGACTCAGGCTCAGACTCAGGTGTGGATGTGGATCCTGAGCCCAGGTGCAGACCTTGGGTGGGGACACAGCGTAGAGGGGTGCATGACTGTGGAAGCAGCTCCCTGAGACTGTTAAAAGAGTTTCAGGCAGAGGAACAAGCAAGGGGACCACCAGGAGGCTTGACCCTGAGAACAACTAGACCTGAGATGTCAGGAACCTAAAGAGCTCAGACAGACCCTGGGCATGAGGATAATGCTGAGAGGGTGCTGGGCTAACAATGGCAAGCAGACACAAGAATCCCAGAAGAGAATGATCAAAAAGAAATCTTTAACATTTGACAACTTTTACACAGAAAAAATCCAGACAACAGAGCAAACAGTAGAGGAGAACAAACAAGTAATCATATCCAAACCTTCCCAAAAATATGAAAACTGGTCACAAGCTCTTGGAAGAGTTCAAATCTGAGATTATGAGAAAGATGGAAGGGATCTGACAAGAAAATAACAGTTTAAAAGGCAGAATTTTGCAATTGGAAAGTGAGGCTCAGAAATCAGATGAATTGATAAGGAAATTGAAGCCAGAAATGACCAGCTGGAAACCTTGAAGAACCAAACAGATCAGATTTAAAAGGAAAACAAAAAGATTATAGCCAAAAACCAGTCTCTAAAGGCTAGAATTGGGCAATTAGAACCCAATGATCTCTCAAGACAGCAAGAACAAATAAAGCAAAGTCAAAAGACTGATAAAATAGAAGGAAACATGAAATACCTCACTGAGAAATTGACAGATCAAGAAAAAAAGTCTAGAAGAGACAATTTGAGAATTATTGGTCTTCCTGAAAAAGCAGAAATTAATAGAAATTTGGACTCCATACTAAAAGAAATTATTCAGCAAAACTGCCCTGAAGTTCTACAACAAGCGGGCAATATAGACATTGAAAGGATCCATAGATCACCCTCTACACTAGACCCTGAAAAGACAGCCCCCAGAAATATAATAGCCAAATTCAAGAGCTTCCAAGTAAAAGAAAAAAATATTACAAGAAGCCAGAAAGAGACAATTCAGATATCAAGGGGCACCAATCAGGATCACACAGGACCTGGCAGCCTCCACACTAAAAGACCTCAAGGCTTGGAATATGATATTCAGAAAGGCAAGAGAACTGGGTCTACAACCAATGATCACCTACCCATCAAAACTGACTATATACTTCCAGGGGAAAGTATGGGCATTCAACAAGATAGAAGATTTCCAAGTATTTGCACAGAAAAGCCCAGGTCTAAATGGAAAGTTCAATATCCAGCCACAAAAACCAAGAGAAACATGAAAAGGTAAATAAGAAACAGAGGGGAAAGAAAGAAAACTCTTATGTTTAAATTTGCCTCTTTAAGGGCTTTAATAAGATCAAATTATTTGTATTCCTATATGGAGAAATGTTAGGTGTAATATTCAAAAACTATATTCATTATTATAGTAATTAGAAGAATTATTCACAGGGAGAGGGTGGAGCACTAAATAGTCTAAGATGAGACGGGGGTAGGGAAGAGGGGGTGAATAGTAGATGACATCAAGAGAAACTTGAATGAAAAGAAAAATAGGATATTCTATACCACACAAAGAGGGCATGGGAAGGGGAGGGGATGCATAATATTATAAGAAGCAGAAGAAGAGAGCATTAAGAGGTAATACTTAAAACTTACCTTCATGGGGATTAACCCTGAGAGGGAAGAGTAGCTATATCCATTGAGATATAGAATTCTATCTAACCCTACTGAGAAAGTCAAAAGGGATTAACCAAGGGGAGAAGGGGAGTGGGGAGGTCAAAAAAAGGAAGGGAGGAGAGGGGGGAGGGAATTCATTAGGCCTTAAAAAATAAAAAGAAGGAAATAATAAGGGAGGGGGTGGAAAGGGAAGTAAATCAAAGGAGGGGACAAGGGAGATTGGTCTAAAACAAACCACTGGTTTAAAAGGAAATAGTGTAAGAAGAAGGCTTAGAACTAGGAGAGGATTCCAAAATGTTGGGGAATACACCACTGATAATTATAACTCTGAATGTGAATGGGATGAACTCAGCCATAAAACAGAAGCAAATAGCAGAGTGGATTAGAAACCAAAAGCCTACCATATGTTGTCTACAAGAAACACATATGAGGTGGGTGGACATATACAGGTTTAAGATAAAGGGCTGGAGCAAAATCTTTTGGGCTTCAAACGAGAAAAAGAAGGCAGGAGTGGTGATCATGATTTTTTTTTAAAACCCTTAACTTCTGTGTATTGACTTATAGGTGGAAGAGTGGTAAGGGTAGGCAATGGGGGGTCAAGTGACTTGCCCAGGGTCACACAGCTGGGAAGTGTCTGAGGCCGGATTTGAACCTAGGACCTCCTGTCTCTAGGCCTGGCTCTCAATCCACTGAGCTACCCAGCTGCCCTGGTGATCATGATTTTTGACAAAGCCAAAGTAAAAATAGATATGATTAAAAGAGATAGGGAAGGTAATTACCTCCTGATAAAAGGCAGTATAGACAATGAGGAGATAACAGTACTCAATATGTATGCACCAAATGGTATAGCCTTCAAATTCCTAAAGGAGAAACTGGCTGAGCTGAAGAAGGAAATAGATAGTAAAACCATACTAGAGGGAAATCTAAATATTCCTCTTTAAGATCTAGATAAATCAAACCAAAAAATAAATATGAAAGAGATAAGAGAGGTGAATGAAATCCTAGAAAAATTAGAATTAA
>NC_058130.1:8851005-8851373 GCF_016433145.1 Gracilinanus agilis | reverse complement strand
TTCTTAATTACTTGCTGGAGTCTCTTTGCTAGTATTCTATTTAAGATTTTTGCATCTATGTTCATTAGGGAGATTGGTCTGTAGTTTTCTTTCTCTGTTTTTGGTCTCCCTGGCTTTGGAATCAGTACCATATTTGTGTCATAAAAGGAATTTGGTAGGACTCCTTCTTTGCTTATCATATCAAATAATTTGTATAGTATTGGGATTAGTTGCTCTTTGAATGTCTGATAGAATTCACTTGTGAATCCATCAGGCCCTGGCGATTTTTTCTTAGGGAGTTCTTTGATTGCATGTTCAATTTCTTTTTCTGATATGGGATCATTTAGGTATTCTATTTCTTCTGCTGTTAATCTAGGCAGTTTATATTT
>NC_058130.1:8836191-8850915 GCF_016433145.1 Gracilinanus agilis | reverse complement strand
TACCAGCTTCTAGTCTTATTTATTAATTCAATAGTTCTTTTACTTTCAATTTTATTAATTTCTCCATTGATTTTTAGTATTTCTAATTTAGTTCTCATCTGGAGATTTTTAATTTGCTCACTTTCTAATTTTTTGAGTTGCATGCCCAATTCATTGATCTCTGCCTTCCTTAATTTGTTAATATATGCACACAAGGATATAAATTTCCCCCTGAGTACTGCCTTGGCCACATCCCACAGAGTTTGGTAGGATGTCTCATCATTGTCATTTTCTTCAATGAAATTGTTGATTGTTTCTATGATTCCTTCTTTGACAAATTGGTTTTGGAGAATCATATTATTTAATTTCCAATTAGTTTTTGATTTGCCTGTCCAGGTCCCCTTACTAATTATTACTTTTATTGCATTATGATCTGAGAAGGTTACATTTATTATTTCTGCTCTTTTGCATTTGTTTGCAATGATTCTATGCCCTTTAACATGGTCAATCTTTGTGAATGTGCCATGTGCAACTGAAAAGAAGGTGTATTCCTTTTTGTCCCTATTTATTTTTCTCAATATATCAATTAAATCTAATTTTTCTAGGACTTCATTCACCTCTCTTACCTCTTTCTTATTTATTTTTCGATTTGATTTATCTAGATCTGAAAGAGGAATATTTAGATCTCCCACTAGTATGGTTTTACTATCTATTTCCTTCTTCAGCTCTGCCAGTTTCTCCTTTATGAATTTGGGTGCTATGCCACTTGGTGCATACATATTGAGCAGTGTTATTTCCTCATTGTTTATACTGCCTTTATTCAGGATGTAATGACCTTCCCTGTCTTTTTTAATCATATCTATTTTTACTTTGGCTTTGTCAGAAATCATAATAGCCACTCCTGCCTTTTTTTTCTCATTTGATGCCCAAAAGATTTTGCTCAAGCTCTGAACCTTAAACTTGTTAATGTCCACCTGCCTCATATGTGTTTCTTGTAGACAACATATGGTAGGATTTTGTTTTCTAATCCACTCTGCTATTTGCTTCCTTTTTATGAGCGAGTTCATCCCATTCACATTCAGATTAATAATCATCAGTTGTGCATTTGCTGAAATTTTCCTATCCTCCCCTATTCCTACCCCCTTTTTCTTATACTATTTCCTTTTAAACCAGTGGTTCGCTATTGAGCCACTATGCCTTATCCCCTCCCTTTCTACCCCCTCCCTTTTTTCCCCCTCTTTTTGTTTTTAAAGGCCTTATGAATTCCCTCCCCCTTCCTCTCCCCTCCCTTTTTTTGACCTCCCCACTCCCCTGGTCCCCTTGGTTTATCCCTTCTGACTTTCTCAGTAGGGTTAGATAAGACTTTTATGTCCCAATGTATAATATAGCTACTCTTCCCTCTCCAGGTTGATTACACTGAGAGTAAGGTTTGATTATTACCTCTTAATGCTCTCTTCCTCTCCTTCTTATAATAGTATTTGTCCCCTCTCCTTCCCATGCCCTCTTTGTGTGTAATAGAATATCCTATTTTTCTTATTCACTCAAGTTTCTCTTGGTGTCCCCTGCTATTCACCCTCTCTTTCCCATCCCCCATGTCTTCTTAGATTATTTAGTGTTCCACCCTCACCCTGTGAATTATTCTTCTGATTACTATAATAGTGAATACTATAATAGTGAATAGAGTTTACTACAGAGAATTATACATAACATTTCTCTACATAGGAATACAGATAATTAGATCTCACTGAGGCCCTTAAAAAGGCAAATTTAAAAATTATAAGTTTTCTTTCTATCCCCTCTGTATCTTATTTACCTTTTCATGTTTCTCTCGATTTTTGTGGTTGGATATCAAACTTTCCATTTAGCCCTGGTCTTTTCTGTGCAAATACTTGGAATTCTTCAATTTTGTTGAATGCCCATACTTTCCCCTGGAAATATATAGTCAATTTTGATGGGTAGTTGATCCGTGGTTGCAGGCCCAGCTCTCTTGCCTCTCTGAATATCGTATTCCAAGCCTTGCGATCTTTTAGCGTGGAGGCTGCCAGATCCTGTGTTTTCCTAATTGGTGCTCCTTGATATTTGAATTGTCTCTTTCTGGCTTCTTGTAAGATTTTTTCTTTTGCTTGGAAACTCTTGAATTTGGCAATTATATTCCTGGGCGTTTTCTTATCTGGATCGAATGTCGCGGGTGTTCTATGGATCCTTTCAATGTCTATATTGCCCTCTTGTTGTAGGACTTCAGGGCAATTTTGCTGAATAATTTCTGTTAGTATGGAGTCCAGGTTTCTATTAATTTCTGGTTTTTCTGGAAGGCTAATGATTCTCAAGTTGTCTCTTCTAGACCGGTTTTCTTGGTCTGTCACTTTCTCATTGAGATATTTCATGTTTCCTTCTATTTTTTCAGTTTTTTGACTTTGTTTTATTTGTTCTTCTTGTCTTGAGACATCATTAGCTTCTAATTCGTCAATTCTAGCCTTTAGGGATTGGTTTTCGGCTATAATCTTTCGGTTTTCGGCTATAATCTTCTGGTATTCCTTTTCAATCTTGTCATTTCTGGTGTTCAATTTGCTTATCAGTTCATTTGGTTTCTGAGCCTCACTTTCCAATTGCAAGATTCTTCCTTTTAAACAGTTATTTTCTTGCCAGATCTCTTCCATTTTCCTCAAAATCTCAGTTTTGAACTCTTCCATAGCTTGTGAGGAGTTTTCCTTATTTGAGGAGGGTCCAGATGCTTGTTTGTTCTCCTCCTCTGTTTGTCTGGATTTTCTCTGTGTAAATGTTGTCGAGTGTTAAAGACTTCTTTTTCTTGTTGTTAATCTTTCTCTTCTGAACTTCCTGAGACTGGGTAGCCATTGTTGGCCCAGCAGCTCCTCAGGTTTATCCTCGCGCTCAGGGTCTGTCCGCGGTCTTTTGGCTCCAGAGGTCTGAGTTCTGGTATTTTCCAAGGTCAAGCCCCCTGGTGGACCCCTTTGCTTGATCCTCTTCTGGAGGTTTCTTTACAAGTCTCAGGGCGCTGCTTCCACAGGCGTATACCCGTCTGCACTGGTTCCCCACTCAGGGTTTCAGAGCCTTAGCTCGAGGCTGTGTCTGCCTCAACCCACGCCTCCAACCGCGTCTGTGCTCTGCTCCTGTGTCTGCTCTCTGTGCCCTGCTCCCGCTCTCAGTGTTCATGTGCTTTCTTTAGCTTTTTGGGGTCCTAAATCTTGCTGCTCTCAGGAACAGGCCCCGGAGCTGCCAATGACTGGATGGGTGCCCCAAACTTGCTCAATTTCTTTTTAGCTGGCTTCGGCGCTACAGGTGGTGTGTGTGGAGGGGGTGGGGGTGGGGTGGTTGCTCAGCCTGCGATTTAGTGAGAGCTGTTTCACCCCTTTATAGCATGGAAATGCCCCGATTCCATGTACCTTCCACCCTGTGCCCTGTTGTAGGGTTCCTCCATTCATCTGGACTTGTTTTTATGTCCCCTTGAGGAGTTTTGTGTGTTTCGTTCAGGAAAGGTTAAGAGCTGCTTCTTACTCTGCCACCATCTTAACCCGGAACAGTTATACTTCTTTTTGATGAATGAACTGGCAAATGCATGTGAAAAAGGTTTGCTCCTAAACCTTGATAAGATCATAGTTTTTGAATTAGAAAGAATCTTGGAATCCATCAAGTCTAATCTCTTCATTTACCAGATGAGGAAACTGAGACCAATAGAGGTTAAGTGACTCACTGAAGATCATACAACTAACAAGTAATTGAAGCAGGATTTTAACATAAGACTTTCTGACCACATTCTGAACTCTATTCAAAATGTCACTTTGCTATCTCAAAAAAGGTTGATTTGAGAATCTAGCCATTTATCACAATCTTATATTATTCCATTGCTATTAATAGTCGTTGGATTTTAAACACTCAGCATTTCATAGCTAGAAACCCTTTGCAGCAGTGCACAATCTGTCTCTTGCTAGACCATTGCAAATTCCATTGCTGTGACTGACTGCTGTGCATGACTATGACAAACACTTGGCAGCTTGTCTAGGTGGGGCAGATGAGTAAAAGGACTCAGAAAATGGCTTTAACCAGGGGCCTGAAGCCAGTGGTTCAGTGCTTATCGTACACACTGCTCCAAGCACCACCACCCTATTGGCCAACACACAAGTGCAAACTGTACTTGGGAATTCATTGTACATAATGTTTTATGGATGATTTTAAGTCAGAAAAATAAAATGCTTTCCCTTGGGAACATGAACTCAGTCCTCTTGAAAGCTGAGGTTAGCTGAAAGAATAATAGGATTCACTACTGAGAGAGGATCAAGATGATCCTTCTCCAAAATCATATGTGGTGCATAGTTGGAGGAGAGTATTGTTTATTTCAATAGTTTAGTTTTTTTTTTCATTTTTATAAATTCTTTAATTTTAAAGAGTATCACATTGGTGAAAGCATCAAGGTAAATGTAAAAATAGACTCCTCATTTTTCTGCAATGGATTTTCACAGTAGCCTAGAGCAAAAATGGAATTGATCTATTTCAGTTATCAATCACTACTAGATGTGCTGAAATGCTTCTAGTGAATTTTCTGTCTTCCTTTCATTATGGAATGTGGAAGGTCCAAAGGAAAGGAACAATTTTCATATAGGATATTGCATACTCAAGGAGCACTCAATAGATAACTTATTTCTGGATTTGGGAATTTTTTTTCAATGAACAGATACAAACTTACTGAGATTTCCCTTGTCTCTGGAGTGCTATTTGGTTTTCTAAGAAAGGAACCAGCTTCAATATAAAACAGGTGGGAATAAATTGGGTAATTTTCAGTTTGGAGTTATTTGAATAGTAGTTTCTTAAGGAAAAGCTTTAATTATTGATAACTTTTCTAGCCTTGCCTTAGATGATAGTCTGAAAGCCAAGCATCATCAGAATTGTAGCTTTTTAATGGGACTGTGTTACCATATTCCTAATAGACTGTCAGTCTAATGCACTATCTTGGGAACTGTGATTTTAAGAATCTCCTGTCTAATCCTTACCTTGAATTGAGTTAGGTTTCCTGGGATTTTTATTAGAGAATATCCTGGTCTTCACTTGTGGCTTTATGACTGAATACTTGAAAATTGTTTAAATTTTTTCCAGAGTATATTCTGAGACAATTTTTAATACTTCCATGTTGTCTCCCTCCCACCCCTTCCTACTCCTCAAGATGGTAGGTAATAGGATATGGATTTACATGTGTTATTGTACAATACATATTTCCATGTTCATCATTTTGTGAAAGATGATATATTTCTCTTATGCTAGAGAAAAATTCATGGAGGAAATAAAGTGAAGCATGGCATGTTTCAGACTATAATCAGAGTCCCTCACTTTTCTTCTGTGGTGGTGGTGGTTAGCCTTTATTTATTTATTTTTATCATGAGTCTCTTGGAGTTGTCTTGATTCCTTGCATTGCTGACAACAGTTTAGTCATTCATAGTTGATCATTGTATATTATTGCTATTACTGTGAACAACATTCTTCTGGTTCTGCTCACTTCATTTTGCATTATTTCACCTAAGTATTTCTAGGTTTATTTATTAATTTTAAAGAAAGAATTTATTTATTTTAAAATATTTTTCCAAGGTTACATGATTTATGTTCTCTCTCTCTCACCTCTTTCCTCCCCCTTCCAGAGCTGACCAGCAATTATACTGGATTATACACGTGTTTTCACTTGATACCTTTTTCCATATTATTCATTTTTATAATAGAACAATCTTTTAAAACCCAAACCCCAAATTATATGCCCATATAATCAAGTGATAAATCACATGTTTTTTTCTTCTGTGTTTCTACTCCCACAATTCTTTCTTATAAGTCTCTTCGGATTGTCCTGGATCATTGTGTTGCTACTAGTAGGAAAGTAGATATGATCATCCCACAATGTTTCAGTTTCCATGTACAATGTTTTCCTGGTTCTGCTCATCTCACTCTGCATCAGTTCATGGGGGTCTTTCCATTTCATATAGAAATCAAACAGTTCATCATTTCCAGGTTTATTTTTAATGATCATTCTGGTCATAATTTCTTATGGCTATGAAAAGAGAATTACCTTCCCTTTGTTTTCTTTGATGTAATCAATCAGCAACCCTTACTGTAATCAGTCAGGAACTTGAAGATTCTTTACCATTGCTGTGCAAGTACAGGCACACCCTCAAGGACAGGAACTTGATCCCATAGGCACTGCCTCCCTGGGTGGTGCCAGGAAAATTAAGGAACTACAATTGGTTCCTGAGATGTGAAGTGGGAGAGCTAGTGATGGAGAAAATGGCTTATAAAGGCATGACCAGAGGTCTGAACACACATTCTTGTATTGGTGACACTCTTGCTGAAGATACTATGGCTCTGCTGACTCTTGCTGAAGAGACTCTTGTGGACTTCTGACTGGAGATCACACCTGAAGGAGCCTTTGTCCATGATGAGCCTCATTCCATTAGAATGGCAATTAGGGTATTTAGCTAAACTGCTCTCTACCTCTTTTCTACATTTCCCTCTCTTTACAATCACTACTTTGATGTAATACAGAGACTAAAGCTACTAACAGCCTCATAATTTAATTTTTTTTTAATTTTAAACCCTTAACTTCTGTGTATTGACTTATAGGTGGAAGATTGGTAAGGGTAGGCAATGGGGGTCAAGTCACTTTCCCAGGGTCACACAGCTGGGAAGTGTCTGAGGAATTTAATTTTAATTATTCCAATTTGGTGACATTTTAATTATTACATGGCACAATAGTATTCCATTATACTTATATATCATACCTTGTTCAGCCATTCCTGAAATGATAGACATCACTTTCATTTCCAATTCTTTGCCACCATAAAAAGAACTCAATCATATTTTTGTAAAAGTAGGTCATTTCCCCCTATCTTTGATCTCTTTGGGATACAAACCAAGTACTAATATTACTGGGTCAAAAGATATGCACAGTTTTACTCCATATTTTTTGAGAGAGAGCCTTTCCTTAAAAAATAGTATTTTAAAGGCAAAAAGCAAAAATATAATAGCTAATCAGAACAGCCAACATTTATTTTATTTACTCTTTGGTTGTCCCAGGCACTGTGCTAAAGCACTTTGCAATTATCTCATTTCTTCTTCACCACAACTTTGGGAGGTAGTTATTATTATCTCTTATTTTATAGTTGAGGAAACAAAGGCAAAGAAAGGTTAAATAGCCAGTTCAGCATCATATAGCTAACAAGTGTCTGAGACTGGTCTTAAATCTAGGTCTTCCTGGCTGAAAGTTAAATGCTCTATCTACTACTCTACCAAGCTTCTCCCAAGAAAAATGAATAGAAAAAAAGTATATATAATACCAGAAATGATCATTACACTGAAAAAGTTTATGAAATGTATAATTCTTATATGAATTCCACCTCTACACAAGGGTGAGCTTATTTATAATTTCACAACATTCACTATAAAATTTTTTTGTGGTTCTTTCTATTTATATTGTAGTACTTGTATATATTGTTTTCTTGGTTCTTCTTACTTCATTCTGTATCAGTTCATAAAGGTCTTTACATGCTTCTCTATATTCATCACTTTTGGCATATAGTAGAATAATTTTTCATTACATTCCAAGAAGTACAACTTGCTTAACCATTCTCAAATCAATGGGCATCTACTTTACTATCACAAAAAGTTGTGTTATAAATATTTTAGTGTATGTAAGTTTTTTCTTTTCATCAGTGGCTTCATTTGGATATAAGCCCAGGGATGGAATTTTTGAGTCAAATCACGGACATTTTAGTTACTTTATTTGTATAACATCAAATTCTTTTCCAAAATGGTTTTACTAATTTACTGCTATATCAGCAATGTACCAATCATCCCACAACTAGTACAATATGTACTATTTCCCTTTTTTTGTCATATTTACCAGTTTATAAGGTATGAGAAGATGCACTATGATTGTTTTGATTTCTATTTCTTGTTTTATTTGGAGCATTCATTCATGTGGTTGTTAATACTTTACATTTCTTCTTTTGAGAAATGTTCATATCATTTAACTACATATCTACTGTAGTAGAATGACTACTACATTGTCATAAATATGTGTATATGTGTGTATGTGCATATAAAGTATGTATATCTATACAGAGTATCTTGAAGTTTGCACCATAGATTTATTTGGGGAAATGATGTTTATTCTTTTTACTGACACCATCTTTATTTTCAGAAGGTCTGGGAGATTTTTTTTTTGCTTAAATTTTTATTGTGTTAAGGTTTTTTGACTTGTATTTTTCTGGGAGATCTATTATCCTTAAATTTTCTCTTTGCATTTTCTCTTTGAGATAATTATGTTTTGCTTGTGTGGAGATCATTTCAAACATTAGTGTTTTTTACTTCTTTTCTTCCATATTGTTATTTATGTTTACATATTTGTATTGTCAATCAGTCTTCTGTTTTTTTGTTTCTTTTGTTAGACTTGCCACTTCGGATTGAAGATTTCCCATTGTGTCAAATATTTCTGCTGCACAAGTCATCAGTGTTGCTTTTAAAATTATTACTTTTTTTTAAACTGTTCATTCAGATTCAAAGTTATCTAGCCCTTCTCCCTCACTGTTTCACCACCCAAAGTCTTTGTCCCTAAGTGAGTTCAAGGGAGACAGAACTGTCCTAATTTGATGTAAGGGTTTTTTTCTTCAGTCTTACATAGTCATAGAACTGTATCTCATTCCAGTTTTCTCTATTCCTCAGAGTTCTCTTATAGCACAAAGTACTGTCACACTCTTGGCTCACCTAGGACAAACTGCTGTGAATTATTAATTTGAAAGTAATGGAGCATTCACCTCTATGTCATCCCAAAATATAACATAACTCGTGATGAGGTAAATATATTTAATTTTTTCAACAAGATTTGTGTATGTGTATTTGTGTGCATATAGGTGTTTTCCATACTTTATTCAGAATCCTCTCTCCTTTTGTTTTTAAATTCCTTGAGAAGGTTATTTATAATTGATGCCTCCACTTACTTTCCTCTCATTTTCTTCTCAACTCAAAACAGTCAAACTTGACCTATTCATTCAACACAAATGATTTCTTTTTTTTTAAACCCTAACCTTCCATGTTGGAATTAATACTGTGTATTGGTTCCAAGGCAGAAGAAGTAGTAAGGGCTAGGGATTTGGGGTTAAGTGACTTGCTCAGTGCCACTCAGCTGGGAAGTGTCTGAGGCCAAATTTGAACCTAGGACCCCGTCTCTAGGCCTGGCTCTCAAGCCAATGAGCTATCCAGGTGCCCCTCTCCCAAATGATTTCTTAACTATCAAATCTAATAACCTTTTTTATATTCTCATTCTTGACCTCTTTATAAACTTTGAGACTGTTTATGAAGTTATTCTCTTTGATTCTCTCTCCTCACAGGTTGCAGTTACACTCCTGTCATAGAGTCATTAGGTTCCACCTTACCTATTCCAATTTATTTTCTTCAGTGAAGTTTTATATCTTTTTTAAAAACAATTTATTCAATTCTTATTTTTAAAGAGTTGTTTTCTTTAGAAGTTTTTAACTATGTTACCAAGTTGTTAATTATTTCCCCATTTCTTGTACTGCTCTAATTTAATTTTCTCAGTTTTCCTATACTGTTCTTATTTTATTTTTGTTGGAATAGGACACATATTTATGATTGTGTGTCACTCTGGGACATGCCTGGTAGAAAAATCTTATATCCATCTTAGTCATGTTCAGTCCCTATCTTCTCCATATAATATTTTGCTTTGAGCTTTTATCTATTATTTTCTCCATGCTGATGATACTTAGATCAACATTTCCAGCCAAAACTTGTCTCCTAAATTCCACACTCTCATCTCTAACTACTTATTATTACTCTCAAACTTGATTTTTCCTTTGACAACTTAAATTCATCACATCCATAACAAAAGTCATTCCCCTTTCCTCAACCTCTCTTCCACAATCTTTCTGCAAAAAGTAAGATTTTGCCTATTTGAAGAAAGCCTCAAAAAACCAGATGGAGATTAGGTAATAGAGCATTCCAAGCTTGGGGAAAAAGCATGCAAAATGTATAGTGTATGGAGATGGAGTCCTTTGTTTGAGGAAGAGCAAGGAGGTCAATATCACTGGACCACATAGTATATGGGGGAAGGTGAAATTTTAACATATTGGAAAGATAGGGAGGGGCCAAGTTATTAAGGGCTTTGCATACCAAACAGAAGATTTCATATTCAATACTGGAGGTAAACACTGGATTTTATCAAGCAGGGAGTTAATTTGATGTTGTTATATTTGATGCTTTATCACTTTCACAATTAAGTGGAGGATAGACAGGAGTGGCGAACAGATATCAGGAAGACCAACTAGCAGGTTAGGAGACTAATTCAGGGATTAGGGATAATGGATGACATCAGGATGGCATCAAAGTCAGAAGAGAGAAGAGAGTACAGGAGAAAAGATTTGAAACTAAACATGGAAGAGCAAAAGAGAGTGAAGTCCCCAATGAAACTTAGATTGTGACTGAAAGGATTGTATTCTCAACAGTAATAGAGAAATTACAAAGAAAGGTAGGTTTTGAGGGAAAGATCATGAGTTTCATTTTGGAAATGTTGTAGATAATGTATCAAAAGAACAGCTAGGTTAATATTTCCACTATGCAGGTGGAGATTAGAGACTTGAGGTCAGTAAAGAAATTAGGGCTAGATAAATGGATTTGAAAAAATTAGCATACAAACAATAATTAAATCAATGGGAGCTGATGGGATCATAAAGTGAGACAATATAGAAGTTGAGAGAAAAGAATCTAGGACATATCTTTCTGGGAAACCCATGGCTACTGTGTGTGACTTCAGTGATGATGCAAAATAACATCTTGAGAAGACATTGTCAGGTAGGTAGGTGAAGAATCAGGAAAAATAGAGTCATAAAAGTCTAGAAACAAAAAAGTACAAAGGAGACAAAGATAACTGAGTGTCAAAAACTTCAAAGAGGTCAAAAAGGAAGAGTACTGATAAAATGTCATTGGATTTGGCATTGAAGAGATTGCTAGTAACTTTGGAGAAAGCAATTTTGGTTTAATTATGAGGCTGTAAGCAAGACTGATCAAAACTATGAAAATGAAAGAAATATGAAGGAAGAAATGGATATAATTATAATATTAGTGGAAATGACATTAAAGAACAAGTATTACCATATGTTTACTGCTATAACCTATCAGTTATCAGATCTTTCTATCTGACTTTCAGATAAAATCCCTCTAAATGTTTTGTTTTTAACTAATAAAAGGTATCTGAGCAGTTGGATTTGTCTTGAGAGCTGGAATTGTCTTGACTTTCTAATTGTACCTGGTTTTTAGTAAAATGATTTGCAAATAGTAAGCACTTTAAATGATTTTTGATTAATTCATATTTACATATATTTCACTTTGTTTTTACATTTATTCATTCACTTAATAATCATGGGCCTAAAAAGGAAATGTTTCAAGGGTTATTATATATTAACACATACATGAATATGTATATATTCACATATACATAAATATATAAATACATATATAGCCTAGATATTTAAGTGTTGTGTTATTAAGTGAATTGCCCAGAGCCACATGATAGGAAGTATCTAATGACTTATTTGAATTCAGGACCTTCTTTCTCTAAGTCTGGTTCTCAATCCACTGAGCTAACTATTTGCTTCCTTTTATTATCATTATTTATTTACTTATACATTCATTTACTTACTTATTTATTTGTTTATTTATTTATTTTTTAGATTAAGCCCTTACCTTCCATCTTGGAGTCAATACTGTGTATTGGCTCCAAGGCAGAAGAGTGGTAAGGGCTAGGCAATGGAGGTCAAGTGACTTGCCCAGGGTCACACAGCTGGGAAGTGTCTGAGGCCAGATTTCAATCTAGGCCTGGCTCTCAATCCACTGAGCCACCCAGCAGCCCCCTTTTATTATTTTTAAGGGTATCATCAGCTTCCCAGTTATATAGGTTTATAGCCTAAATTACATCTTTGACTCCTCAATCTAAATCATGGTCTATAATTGAATATGTTGTCAAGTCCTATCAATTTTGCTTTCATGACTCCACTTCTATATACCCTCTTCTCTCATCTGGTATTGCTACCACTCTAGTCAATCCCCTTATCTTATGCTTGGATTATTTTAGGAGTTTGCTGTTTGCATGCCTGTTTCAAGTCTTTTCCTACTTCTGTCCATTTTCCATTCAGCTGATTAATTTGATCTTCCTAAAGTGGTTATGATTATGTCTCCCACTCATTCAATAGACTCTGGTGGTTCCATATCACATCCAGGATCAAATAAACTCTGCTTATACTTAAAACCTCTGTCCTCTTCTTAGATTTCTAGTCTTCTTATAACTTACTTTCCTCTACATGATATACAGTCCAGTGATATTGTCCTTTTTCCTGTTTCTTACACAGAACATTCAATATGTCAACTCTGTATATTTTTCTGGCTTTTCCCCAGACCTGCAATTGTCACCCTTCTCATCTTTTCATCCTTGCTTCCCTAAATTATTTAATATCTTAGGAAAAATCTTCCATTCTTTAAGAAGTCCATAGGAATCCCTTTTCATTCTAGTGCTATCCCTCCACTGATTATTCCTATTTATTCTAATATCTTGTTTGAAAATGATTGATTGTATGTATATGTCTCCCCATCCAGATTGTGAGCTCCTTGAGAAAATGAATATATTCTTTCTCCTTTATATACTCAGAGCTTAGCACAATACTTGGCACATAGCTGACATTTAACAAATTCTTGTTGATTTACAAGAATAGTATAGACCTCAGAGATCATCAAAATAAAACATCTCTTGGAATTTTTCTAGTAATTATATATTATAGTTACTTATTATTTAGAAGAATAATCAATTTTTGGAGAGCTCTGATTTTTAGAAAATTCTTTATGTTATACTAAAATTTGACTTGTAAATTCTTCCTACGTATTTTAACAACTTAATTTAAATCCAGAAGAAAATAAAGTCAACTTTTTCTTCCATATGATAGCCTTTAAAATGTTTTAAAAGACATTATATCTTTCATTTGTTAGTCTTTGCAGTCTGTCCTCTGCTTCCAGAATGTACTGTTTCCTCACCTATTGCTTTTCAGAATTCCTAGTTTCTTTCAAAACTCAGTTGAAACAGAATTTTGCAAAATAAACCTTTTCTGATTCCCTGACACAAACACACTTATTTTATAAATGTATTTTGTAATGTTGCACCTAGATTTTAGCCATTAAAGAATATGAGGCCATCTTCCTTAGAATAATATTTTAAATTAACAGATTCATTTCTATAAAAAGAATGGATTTTCCACAAGTTTCTTCCATGAAAGACTTTAACTAAGCCTTGACTTTCTCCTTTAAAGGGAGGGATGTCATTTTCAGGATTGATCTTCAAGTTTGACTTTTGGACCTTCCCTGACAGTCCCCATTGGAGGATATTTGGAAAGAGGAGGTGAACTTAGAGATCTCAACTCCTCCCTCATTAATTTATCATAGGGGAGATGAATCTTTGCCTTAATTAAGAAGAACACAATACCAATCCTGAAAATTCACAGCTAGAGAAGCATGACTTACCCACCATACTTTCAAATGAGTCAAAGTTCACCATGGTTATAATAACTCTTGCCTTTAAATAGTTTTAATACTTTCTAAATATAATTAAAAGACAAAGGTTCCAGACTAGTTCCATAACCTGGGGCTTGGGAAAAGCTTTTGATTGCAAGCAGGTTATTTTAGGGTGAACTTGGGAGACTTAGGGAAATATTTTCTGATAAAAATATAAATTCAATTTATATATATATACAATTTAATATTAATTTTTCTTAGTAACCACTTTTATGTGTACATATTGTTTTTCATAATTGAATCTAAACTCCTTAAAGAGAGTAAACATTTTGTTTTCCCAATACTAAATATTGTTCCAGGAAAAAAAGATGAAAATAAATAAAAACATGCTGTTTAATGTATTAACAATTCAAAACTTCACAGGTAGCAGTAATATAATTCTTCCTTGTCTTTCCCCCAGCTTTGGTAGAGGCCAATATTTTGTCAAACTATGAACCAAGGGGGCTCTCATTGTTCTAGTAGTAGCAGTAGTTAAGACAGTGACAGAAGATTTTAATTAGTTTATTTTAGAAAACAAATCTTAGTAGGACAGGAGAACCAGAGATGTGATACAAAAGCAATAACAGATTTGTTACCTCAGTCAAGAACAGTGGTGGTAGAACCTACCTGCTAAAAGAAGACATGCTTTAGACCAGTGATGGCAAATCTTTTACAGACCAATGGCACAAACTGCAATCCTCAAGCCACATGTGAGCCTCCCACTTTACCCCAGACAGGGAAGGGGGAAGCAGAGGGCTGCTGTGCAGAAGGGCAGCTTTTGCAAGAAATGTCCTCAGGTGAACACGGATAGAGGGCATGGAACACCCCCCTACAGCATATGTTCCATAGATTCACCATTTTTTCTCCCTCCCTTATCTGGGGTAAGGTGGAGAGGTGGCAGGGCACTCAGTCTTTGGAGGGGTATGGCATGGCATACAGTTTCTAAAAGGTTCACCATCTCTGCTCTAAGACAATATGTTATAGAGAGGGTGGAATTATGCACTGCAGAGGACATTTTCTATTTTGAAATTAGAAGTTCATCTCCAATCCCAATTAAGGAGGAAGCTTGGTATAGTATAAAGAACACTGAGGTAAGAGAAGCTGAAATTGGATGCTAGAACTTTTCTTCTATTGTCAGATTTAGATCCT